>NC_083480.1:10540936-10874269 GCF_030014155.1 Tachysurus vachellii
GGTGTCCAATCCAAGATTTATTTTTTCAGATTCATCCAGATTCATCAAATGACCAGGATAAAGAGGCTACTGAAGACCAAGTGAATGAATGAATCCTGAACAAATGCCTCACCCAAGAGGTCTGACACTCAAACGTTCAGCTTGCACCTCATTATACATTGGGTGCATGTTTCCCATCAACACATAATTTTAAATGAAATCAATGACATTAGGTGTTTTTCTGAAAGATAAGAATACATGCTCCTCACACACAACAGCAACACCTTTTTTTCACCAAGTAACATTTTTAAACTTAGCTCGAAGATGTGCAGTTGGTTTAGATGAGAATTTCAAAACACAAAGAAAGCTCTAGAAGGATTCTTCACATTTTCAGGACTGCATAAGGCTGTCTAATGTAAAGAGCCTAAAAATAAGAGATCATGTCTTGTGGGTTTTTTTTTTTTTTTTTTTATGAACTTGGAAAATTATGCACAGGATAAAAGTGTTAAAGTTTATCAACAAAAGCCCTGTACGTTGCCAGATAGACCTCCTCCTTATCCATCTCCTCCTGAAGGATTAAGTCTAACCTTTACCCCTGAGCAATAGGGGGCTTCCTAACACACTTATCCAACCTGAAACATACAAAGCTATCTTCGGCTTTGGCTTCTGGACTTTTGGTTCTGCAGCATTGGGTACTTGGGTGTGACTACTTAGGTAAGACGGACCACTCCTGCTTTAAACTGCCCTGTTTGTTGCATGATGTTGCCATCTACTGGGCTTCATAAATATAAAGTGCACAAATATTAGCACATTCATTTGGGAAGGTGAACAAATCCTGGTTTATTTAGCAAATGATTTTGCTTCAGTAAGCAGACAGAGGACACTTTTGTAAACAACATGCCAAGATTTCATTGATGTTTTTCCTTAGGCAGATTACTGTGTGTAAAAATAGATCATTATCAAAAAATACATTAAATCAATATTAACTTAATTAAGTTAGAGGATCATTTTTTACACACAAGTTCTGTGAATATATAGTTGCGAAAATCAAAACCCCTTAAGAATTTCTGAAATATATTACAATAATTAAAATGTATAGTTATCTTAAATCAAGAACAGTTAAATCTTCTAAACCTATCAAAAGTATTTACATGTGATTTAGATGTTAATACCTTATCTAAACATAAATTAGGTGACCTTGTCATTTTTTTGGAGTCTAACATTCACCTTCTTTAGTTAACAAGTAGTAAATATGCTGTGTGTGGTCTGTGTTGTGTCCAGTCCTCATTAAGCGAGCGTCACTCGCTGACCTGGTGTAAACAGCACAGCGTTCTGAGACTTGCCTTCTCTCAAAGCCCCAAATGACTCATAGCTGCAGTGACAAAGACATGAGAAATTTAAGTGTCAAATTTTTACTATTTTTGGATATACAAAAGAAACCAACTAAATACTGGTATTTCAAAGTTACTTACAGATCAGTATACCTCCTCCAGTCCTGTCTACTGATAGAGGCTCTAGTGTTAGCCAGTGCTGACATGAGGTGAGACTGACATATCAGGACTGCAGGTTTAACAGGTCCTGTCTGTCCCAAACTGGAGTCTTCCTATATACAAACATACACACAACAATCAGAGCTTCATATGATAACAAATAAGGATTTTATCATTATGGTATATGGGTAGGTCTTTTACTGACTGGGCTCCTGTGATAGCTGCTTTTGATGGTGTTGAGATCGGCTCTGAGGCGCTCAGATTGCTCAGAGTTCAGTTCCTGGAAGCCTTGCTGCACAGAGGACATGAGCACTGGGCCCCGGAGGAAAGTCAGGTCTCTCACCGATGCACCGGTCAGCTCGTGTGTGGTGGAGTTGGGGACAGACATGCACTGGGAATTCTGGGGAAGGCGAAATTTAAACCTCAGCATCATAGTTGTGGATAATACTAATATTACTAATAATAATAATGGTGAGTTTAGGGTAATAAGGAATCAGATTTTTATTGGTGCAGAATTATTCTTATTAGTCATAAGCAAATAACCGCCCAACCCTTTTTATATTCACAATTCCAAATACTATTCAAAATATATTCAATATTCCAGTGTCCTAGATTCCTAGATTGCAGCTGGTTAGATCTCAGTTCTTTCTAATGCAGACTATATGGAAAGAGTCTAAAGTGTTTCTTACCAGCTCAGAAGGTGAATGGTGACCGAGCTCCAATTCAAAAGAGCTGCCAAAGTAGAGGCGCCATATGTTGTGGTTTAAGTCTTCAGTGGGAATCTCGCTGTGCTCTAGTGCCACTGCAGAAGTCTCTATGCCAGCCTCAGTCTCTCCTGCAGAGTCATCAGAGCCACTGCTTTGGTTCAGGAAGATCAGCGATGATACGCTTACTTCACTGTCTGATCCAGAGCCCAAATCCTGCACCATAATAGAGGAAATAATGACCATTTTTACATTATTCTCAACCGGAGGAGTGGTTTAATTATTTCGTGAATGAAACATATAGGGGAAAGTGGGTTCTGAGTCAAGCTTAGATATGCATTGTGCTCATGGACAGTTCCGACTGTGTAAATGCTTTAAAATATGTACACACCTCCTGTGTTCACTCATTTTTTGAATTAAAAAGTGTATAAATGTCCAACGTTACTATGTGAACTAAAGAGATTTTTAAGAATCAATCATACTCTATACTCTTACACATTTTATAGTTTATAGTCACTCTATGAAAAGCTAAGTATAAACAAGCATATGCCATAATGGAGCCACCATGAAGTTCTGAATGTGTGTGTGTGTGTGTGTGTGTGTGTGTGTGTGTTAGACTCACAGCCAACATGCTAGGTCCCAGACTGCTGTGAATGGCCTCCAGCTGAGCATTGTATAACAGGCCTTTCAGGTCAGCTCCTGTGTACAGCTCAGTGGCTACAGCGATCTGCTCCAAGTCCACATCTGCAGCCAGTGGCACATTGTGAGTCAGTGCCTTTAGGATCTCCAGTCTGGCTTCCTAAATTCAGTAACACTCATTCACACATCTGAACACTTCCACAAACACTGACAGCATTACTGACATTACTGACTGACAGCATTACTGCCAGGCCACATGTTACTCATACGTATGCCCTCAAATAATTTAATGCATTTAATGCAAATTTTTGCACAACTATATCCGATATCAATAAATAATGAATGCCTCTTGTGGCTAAAGCGTGTAGTAAAATGAGAAGCTCATTCACTCATTTATGCTTCGTGGTTTAATATACCATGGAGTACAATTCCTTTAAGTGATGTAAGACTGACCCGGTCTGGAGGAGGGCAGTAAAGGGTCTTGTCCAGCCGTCCAGGCCTCAGCAGTGCTGGGTCGATCAGGTCCGGGCGACTGGTGGCTGCCAGCACGTACACGCCTGAGGATAAGAAAAAATATAGATATAATGAATACTTACTAGCATTATTAAATATTTCAAGAGGATAAATAGGATTAGAAATTCTGCTCATAGCTGAACAATATTAAAATCATCACTGCTGTTATACACCTCCCTATTATACAACATTCATGCACTGAATAGTTTAATTGCCTAACTGATCAGAATCTGTCAGTCAGAAATACAATATAAAATTTAGATTTCCAATACTTCTGGATGAAAAGATAGCTACATAGAAAAGCTAGAACTCTTTGAATAATTGGAATAATGTGCTGAAAGAATGTAAACGTAAGCTCGCGTATCCAATAAGACTGGTCCTAATGTGTTTCTGAATCTTCATTTTCATTGCACATGAGAGATGCATCACAAGCTACAAATACACTTGCATGATGTGAATTCATGGTAACATTTCACAGAAAATCAAGATATGTTGCTCTCCTATTCACCCTGCAGCCCCTCTACTCCATCCAGTTGTGTGAGCAGTTGGTTTACCACTCGGTCAGTGACCCCTGTACTGTCGTGTCCTCTGCGTGGTGCAAGGGAGTCAAACTCATCAAAAAAAAGAATACAGGGCTTAGCTGCTTGTGCTCTGCAATAAACCAAAAGAAACAAAACAAAAGAACTTAAGAGAATTTATAGCACAGCATAATTGATGGTGTGCTTCATTTTCATGTAACAACATTATTAGTTCAGGCTATAACATGAACGATAGTTCAAAATCAATGCACTCCTTATAAGACATTGTTTCTATAGTTACAGCTGATACACAGGGCAGGAATCTCACATCATCTAAAAGCAATGTTACAAATCCTGTTGATGTTTAACAAAGTAAAACTTAAAATTGTTGATGTGAAGTTTTTAGGTTTAACTTTTAAGTAAGGAGACTAGCATTAGCGTTTTCTATGCGATTATGACACAAACCTCTGAAACACGTCCCTCACAGCCTGCTCACTGGCACCAATGTACTTGCTGAGCAGCTCTGGTCCCTGGAAAAAGACAAAAAAACAGTTTAATCGATCTGGTTTTTAACATCTATTACACACTGAGCAATACAAAAGTGTGAACAATAAAGGAAAAGAAGGGAATTCTAAATTCAGCGGCTTCTAAAAACAGCAGAGACCTCCTCACCAAGAAATGAGCTCATACTTCTGTTCTGTAAGAAATTACAGATTGTATGCACCCAGATTCCACTCCAAGATACACGTCGGACAGAGCTCATCGTTTTATTTTCTTACAGTTTTCTGACACTATTTAAATGAGTTTACCTTTATACACAATTGCTAGAATATTACAGTCATGCATTTCTGTCATTCTTCAAAATCCTGTAACATATATGAGGCTTCAGTCACCTTAGTGGATGATGGGAGTGTAAATAAAAGTGTACATTATCACCTTAATGCTGATGAAGTTCATGCCACTCTCCTTGGCAACAGCTCCAGCCAGTAGGGTTTTCCCTGTGCCAGGCGCTCCATAGAGCAGCACCCCAGAGCGATGGCGAATTGGCAGACTGGAGAAGAGCAGCGGGTACTGCAACATACCACATTAGCACTGACAGCCAGAAGGTCCAATAATAGAAACTCAGTGAACTGATGTATCTTTAGATTAATGGCAAAATGTCCAGCCACCTACACAAACTGACTCTTAAAATGCTACAGAAAATGACTCACTGCTTCACCTCCAGCTCAGCTTTACCTTGGCAGGCAGTAGGATGGTGTCCATAAGAAGCTGGCGTGCTTGATGAAGCCCACCCACCTGCTTCATCCCTGCAACGCTGGGCACCTGCAGCTGTACCCCCCACAGAGACGGAGGTGTGAAATCCTGCAGAGCGTGATGCAAGTCTGCACTGCTCAAACACACCCCTGTGGGACATCACAGACCTTCAGATAAACATGTCTCTTACATTCACAGTAAAGTGAAACTTGACTCAAGTGCTTGCCTTGAGTGTTGCTGTTGTCTCTATGGTGTACAGCACTGGCGTGGATGGCTCGGTCAAGTAAAAGGTTCAGATCGCGTGGAAGATAGCCCTCAGTTTTCATGGCAATGTCAGCCAGATCAAGAATTTCTGAGTCTCCGGATATGATGTTTTTACAGGACATTAGTGACCTCAAGATGTCCATTCTCTGCATCTGTACAGACAAAGTGCTAATTTATTGCATGTACAAAAAGCAAATAATTCATAAATAAGACATATATGTAAGGCTTTGAGGTGTCTATCAGATAATATCTATCAGATAATATCTATCAGATAATATCTATCAGATAATATCTATCAGGTAATTCTCTGTATAGTTTGGTAGATCCCAACAAATTCTTCCAACATCTGAAAGGAGGACAGCTTCTGATTTTGATTCCTAATCAGTTTAATCACCTTCTGTGGCATTTAAACACAAGCCTCATTGTGATCACTTCACTCCACTGATCACACTAACATCGGCAGGGAAATGCACTCTCAACATAAGTAAGTTCTAACGATAATAAACTATTAAGATCAAAAGCCTATAGTAGGCAAGCGTTTTGTTTTTTCTAACCTGACTTGGTGTCTCGATCTCACAAAAGCTCTGAAAGAAGTGTGAACCCTGTACTTCAGTCAGCACTGGATGAAGACGGTGTTCATTTTGTGCTGTGACCAGCAGAGTCACCAAACTGGAGCGTCCCACCACTTCATCCACTAAATCCTTAAGGCCTGAGCAAAACACAAAGACACACACAGAGTGTCTCCATCAGACCACACTTTGAAACAAATCCCCAAATTCTGTTTAGCATTATTCTTCAGGTGAAGTATACTCTGTGCGATGTGATGATGCAGCACTGCCTCTGTGCCCTGCTCCTGCTCAGGTGTGGTGGCTGCTCCGGCCATGTGATCGAGGTCATCCAACAGGATCACTGACGGCTGTCTCCACACAGCCTGCTCAAAAACCTCTTCCAGTCTCTGCCTCACAGTGTCTGCTCTTTTACCTGAGAGTTGTATAACAATATCATGAAGTATTAAAACCCATAGCAGCAGTGTTGGTTTTCTGTAATAACAGCTCTAACAGTATTTCCAGTCCAAATACTCCTTATAATATATTATTGTTTCTGTAGTAAGACAACACACGAGAATTTTTAAGGCAGGTTCTCCACAAAACCTGGTGTACCTGCTAACACGGAGATTTTTTTATCTCCAGTATCAGTAATGTAACAGTCAGGTAAAGTTGTTTTTTATGTTTCTGTGATGCAGAATGTTGGCTCAGTAAAGTGACAAGCTGCATTTTTGCCTCATAAACAGCTGGTGTTTCTCAAATGTTCCACAATATTAATTGTGACTATAGTGGATAAAAAAGGTAACATGGCATATTTACTGTTGCATTAGAGGAACAAAAATCTTCAGGGAGTGTTAAAGGAAACAAAGAAAACATGCTTTACTCCTTATAGAAATGTTGTATTACTAGCAAATGTCTCACAAATACACAAATACCTCTGCGTACCTTTAAGTTTCTTGGAGTCCACTACCTCAATGTGGGCATCCAGCTCTTCCACAGCTTTCATGCAGAGAGCCTTAGCTAGAGAAGTCTTACCACTGCCCTTTACAGATGCAGAGAAATATTATAAGTTAATGGACTAAATGGTAAATTAGCAATGATTTGCTGCTCAAACTGCTAAACTGCCTCTTCTCTTTTTCCATTTATGAAATGATCACCTTGGCTCCCATGATGAGCAGAGCTCCACTCTGCAGGCCACAGCCATTGGATACTAGCTCACGTGAGAGTGGACCTCCCATCAGACTGTGAGAGATGTGCTCAAAAGCACATATACTGATGTCCCCCACACCACTGAACGAGCAGGGATCAGATAAGTAGTCAGAGGTCACCAAATTTACACTGATCACTAATAACATATTGAGGTTAAATAAGTTTGTTTTTGCAACAAAAATAATAAATAAAATTAAGGGGAAAAAAGAAAGAAAGAAAGAAAGAAAGAAAGAAAGAAAGAAAGAAAGAAAGAAAGAAAAATTGTTATTTCCAGGAATTACCCAAGTGTGCTGAGGGAAGGAAAGCCAGCGAAAGGTGACCTGTCTGCAGTGTGTGCCACTGTATGGTTGGACACATGAGGCTCCTTGACAATCTAAAAAAAAAACATGAAATGCCTCATTTAAGAGCTCAACAAAAAGCTGAGAATGAAAACTATCCAATTGTAGCTGCACAGTATAATCATTAATAATCAATGAATCATATTTTATTCCATTACTTCAGTATTGTTACTTCAGTACTGTGATTTAAATAAACATAGACTGTGATATTGGTGTGATTAGCACCCAGTGATGTGATTCACAAATGTTCTTGTTCTCTCTGTCAATATTATTGTTGTCTACTTAATTACTTAATGTGGTGGCAATATTAAAAATGCTCGGTTTATATTTAGAATAAAATCTGTGATCTGTGATTCTTTAAGTGCAGTCTGTAAAGCATAGTCAGGGGTTCTTATTAGGTTTCAGTGTTGGAAATCAAAAACCCATCATTATCAACAATATTATATTTATTTCAAAGCTCCACAATAGTATTCGATGTGATTGTTCACTTGAATTGAACTCTATCTATTCAGACGTCCTGAACAAGTAAGAATATAATTTTATATGTTCTATGAGCAGAAATGAATAAAAAAGATTCATGGCTCTGAAAAAGAGTAGTATAACGTTTGAATAATTATGTTAGTATTTAAGCCACTATTATTCTGCCCTGTATCCATCAATTCCTGCAACAAACTACCTGTACGTCTGCTTTGTATAAGGCTCCAGGAGATAAGAGAAAAATCTCATCCTCTTGCTTTGGCTCAGCTTCAGGTTTCAGCACAGTCAAGAGGAACTCTGACTTTCCTTAGAAAACAGCAGAAACCAAATGAGTGTCAATGACAAACCGTTATATAACAGTACAAACCATATGTGTCTTGTGTATACCTTCAGTGCATTGCAGGACGATGAGGTCGGCCCTTGCAGTGAGACAAGCTAAAGGCTGATGGCTCAGAGCATGGAGCCAGCTAAGGAAAGCTGACTGAACATCTTCCTCACTCTCAATCTCACCGTCAGCCTGCAAAACCAGAATTCACTTCATAACAGAAGCACCATGTTTGGCTGTGTGACTTAGATAAAGTTCAAGGCTAATATTTGTATGATAAACGGTCAGTCAAAACATGGTGGTTACTAGTGATAAATAGTAGAGGAGAGACACACACACTCACCAGTGGATGTACAGGCTGGAGTGAAACGGCTAGTGCTACTTTAGGGGTACATGTCAAAGGACAGACTTTTACAGCAGAGTGTGTGTCGATGCTCAACCTGTCTCGTAATCTGCTTGGGATCTGGAGAAAGAACAGGATAACTCTTGAGCATACTATGTTCATCATAAACATAACCCTACTCATGTTTTTCTCTTTTCCATTCAATAACAGCAGTGTTTCTCAGCCTGCACGCCCTGACACATGGACGTGCAGTGAAAATTGCAATCATTTCTTTTAGTGTTATTTACATACAAATTGTATACTTTTTAAATACCTTTCAGTTGCACACTTTGTTTAAAGAAATTAAGAATGCTGTAGATCATGTTATAAATTATAATATAGATACAGTTGAGGCCAAAATTATTAGCCCCCTTATGAAATTAGACAAAACTCTTGATTTCTCCATGGAAATGACCATTAACAACAAGTGTTTTATAGTGTGTTTGTTTCCAAAATAACAAAGACAAAATCTCCACTAAGTTTGATTAGGATATTTAATTGAAATAGTGAGTTGAAACAAGAAAGGGCAAAAATGAAACGTCCAAAATTATTAGCCCCCGGTCATTAATAGTCAATAGTGAACCCTTTCTGAGCCACAACTGACAACAACCTCTTAGAGTAGTTCTTTACTAGGTTGGCACAGGTTTCCTGAGGGATTTTAGCCCATTCTTCCATTGCAAATTGCTCCAGCTGGTCCAAATTACGTGGTTTCCGAGCATGGACATTCACTTTGAGCACTCACCACAAATTCTCAATAGGATTGAGGTCTGGGCTCTGTGCGGGCCACTCCAGGACCTTTGTTTTGGTATCCTTCAGGAACTGTTGGACCAATTTCGATGTATGCTTTGGGTCATTGTCTTGTTGGAAGACCCAGCGACGACCTAAGGCTAGACTACGAGCAGATTTCTGCATATTATCCCTCAAAATGTCAACATAATTTTCTTTTTTCATGATGCCATGCACCCGAACAAGGCTCCCTGTGCCTGAAGCTGCAAAACAGCCCCACAGCATGATGCTCCCACCACCATGTTTAACTGTGGGAACTGTGTTCTTAGGGTTGAAGGCCTCACCCTTTCTTCGCCAAACATAAGCAACATCCATGTGCCCAAACAGTTCCAGTTTAGTCTCATCAGACCAAAGCACAGACTCCCAAAACTCATCTTTACCTTTCAAATGTTCACGGGCAAACCTCAGTCTAGCTGTGATGTGCCGCTGTTTGAGTAAAGGGGTTCTTCTGGGACGATGGCCCTGAAACCCACCACGATGAAGAGCCCTCACAACTGTGTTCCTTGAAACATCAACTCCAGAAGAGGCCAGGTCAGCAACAATCATCTTGGCAGATGTCTGGGGCATCTTGCTGATATCTCTGACTATTTTCCTCTCCAGGGTTCTTGAAATCTTGCGCTTACGACCACGCCCAGGTTTGTTTCTTACAGAATTTGTCTCCTTGTACTTGGCAATGATGCAACGTACGGCGGTTCTAGACACTGTGAAAAGCTTGGAAATGGCAGTATAGCCTTCCCCCTTATCATGAGCCTCCACTATCTTCTTTCTGAGCTCAAGACTGATTTCCTTTGTCTTTGGCATGGTGAGTAAAAGTAGTCTCTCCCAATAATGTGTTCAAGTGCCCTGTTCCTTGGAGTCCTTTAATGCTGATTGAATGCCCAGATGTTGTTAGGAAGCCAATTGACTGCACAGGTGTGGTTTGAAAGCTGATTGATTAATTAGGTGTGTTTTGAAAGCTGATTGATTAACTGGGTGTGTTTTGAAAGCAAATATTCACAAGGGGCTAATATTTTTGACCACCCCATTTTCACTATATTTGATTATAAAGCAAGCCTAAAAATGTATTTTATATTCCAAAATGTACCAAAAGCTACTAAATAGCACTGGCGAATGTTTGATTATATCAAGTTTTATCAATGCTGCAAACATTGGAAAGATCTTTAGGAAAATGTTCCAAAATTCCTGGGGGGCTAATAATTTTGGCCTCAACTGTATAAACACTATAAATTTTGACCGAAGGGTACACACATTTTTACAGTCAACTTTTTTTCTTTATTTTCTAGAAATTAGTAACTATTAACTACTAAGTTACTACTGTGAGATCTACTTTTTAGAAATCCAGTGATCTATATAGTAAAAGCAAAAATGTGGTGCTCAATAATACTCACCCAAATCCTCCCACTGTAAAGGTCTCCCAGTTTACAGGATCTCTGGTCCAATTGCAGATTCTCTCTATTGTGGCAAATCATCCTGACCACCACAGACTCTTCTGCTTGTTCCTGTGTATCTGTATCTGTCTGAGGGCTACTGCTCTTTTTCTTGTCCATCGCTTGTTTGGCTTGCTCCCTCACTTCTTTTGGAGAGGAAATCTTTGAAAGTCTACCATAGGTTAATACAGGCTGTGCTGTACTCAAACAGTCTGACTGGTGCCATGGGAAAACATGAACACCTCCATGACTTGAACTGAGATGACTGATCACTGCTGGTGGGGATCCACAAACCCGAAGAACACAACCTTGGAAGACAGCAGGGATTATAGGAACTTCAGGAATCTCCTTGGCAGGCTCATATTTTCCCAGAAACAAGTATTTTAACAGACTCCTCAGATCAGCCATTCCACCCCGATGACTCTGACTGCAATCTGGCTGATCTGTAAGGGATTGGGGAAGAGAGTTGGCTCCAAGAGCGGATGATGTGAGGTCAGTGTTCTGCTGCCTTTGCAGAAGTTGGTTCTTTGGTCCCATGTCTGGGGGAACATGAGGAAATTGTGTGCCTCCAGGTCGAAGTTTGGGGGAGACCACCAACTCAGTGAACTGCTCCAATCGACCAAATGAAACAGAAGGAGAGAAGGATACTATAAAGACAAGAGGAGAAGTGGTTTACACGGAGCACTAGGACTACAGAATTATAACAAAGCATTGAGATTACCAACCTATCCTAATGTAGATGACAGTGTATTGGTCCACCCACACAGGGAACACTGCATCCCTGAAAACCACTCGGATTTGGTCTAAAAGTTGCTGTTCGAGAGCCAAGCAGTGAAGTTCCTGGAAGCATTCAAATATGTGCTTAGTCATAATTGTTAACTTGCGTTCATGTGGTGAATATCTGTGTATCCTGCAGAAAACATTTCAGGAAAGTGGGTCTCAATTTCTAACTTTGTAAATTTCTTTTTTTTTTCATGCAGTGTGTGATGGTGACATTATGCTTCAATTACAGTCTAATTTCATAATGAACTACAGTTCACAGTGAGTACTGACTTCTCCTCAAAGCGCCAGGGTGTCCGCTTTGATCCTGACTTTGGGTTACTGTCAATGTGAGTTTCTTTTGTATTCTAGGTTTCGCTATTTACTACCAAAAACATAGCACTAGATGCAAATATTGGTAAATGAGTGTGTGAATGTGTGTGCATGGTGTACTGTAGTGGGCTGGCATCCTGTCAAAAGGTGTATAGATATATGCATAACTATAAACACTTTCAGGTGTTATATAATGTATTTAGTTAAGTTTCAATCAGGATCGAATACACTCACCAAGATTTCCCAGTCATCAGAAGAGAGAGGCTCCACAAACACCTGCTGCACTGAATGCACCTGAACACATGGCCTCAGGAAGCCCTAAAAAAAATGGCAGACTGGACTTTACTCTTACCCTAGAGACCTTACACTTCTCACAAAACAGGCAGCATGATCATGGTATTAAACTAAGTTACCTGTGTTCCTTCAAGTAATCCGAGCTTCTCTCCCAGCTGTCTGCTGAGCTCCACACTGTCCTCCTGCCCTGAACATAATGTGTTGGCACCTCTGATCCAGCTTAAGAACAGAGGTTTATCACCATCAGCCCAGGACAACTCCAACACTTGACTCTGTAGGAACAGGCACAGGGATCAAGCACATGCTTACAAAGAAAGAAAGCACAAATTAGAACAGTGTTATTCTTCATACACACCTCTCTGAGACAGAGTTGAGAGACTAAGTTAGGTGACAGGTGGAGAAAGCAGTTTTTGGAGTTGTTAAATACCAGCGTAACTGGTTGAATCCCATAGTTGAATAACATTGCACGGAAAACTGATGTAAACTATTTATTCTGGACGACTGTGTCAACTATTCGATGACATTTAGCTAACTAGCTAACGTGAAGAGACAGGCTGCCATGCTAACAGTGTCAACAGTACAAGGCAGGCATGAATAGTAGAGCTGTCGATAAACTGATTTTTCGTTAGACGTCATAAAATGGAGTTCACACAGTTTTTTAGACGAATAGAAATGATTTTACGTGATTTTTTTTTAGAAAAATAAATCCATTTTAAAGATTAAGGCAAACCTGCATAACGGTGTTGAGTACATATATATTTTTTGTTAAGAAATGTTTCTGTTTTAGAAAACAATTAAAATATATATTATATATTTATATATTGTATATTAATATATATTAATTTGAAATCTGTGATACTTTGTAAGTATTTTGTATTTATAAATACCAGACGATCAGATCGATAGATTAGTTTGGTCTTGTGCGGCATGGAAGTGTTGTTTTTTCTAGTCCTCCTGAGATGGATGGATGGATGGATGGAAGGATAGATAGATAGATAGTCTTTATTACCATCGTATAAGGACAACAAAAAGTGATTAGCATCTCCCAGTACTATAGAAATGTCCTAGAATATAACAAACTACCATTCAATTGGAACATTTCAAATATAAATATGTAGATACACTGGCACAGCAACTTAGGTTTTGTTCACTTGGAAACTCAGGTCGTCATTTCTGATTCTCTCGCGTGTACTGTATCAGTTTTATGTCGAGAACTCGAATTGATAATAATTCTAGGAGCTCGTGAAAGTAGCATCTTTACGGCTTTTTCGTTGTGCGCATGCGCTGAGCAGTCCGCGAGAAAACATGGCGTCGTCCTCCGGTAGCTCTGTTTGGGACATACCACGAGTATACAAACATCATGAGCAACAAAAAGTCTGTGACACAAGACCAAAGTACAGGGAGGGAAGAAGACTGAAAGCCGTCAAGGTCAGCTCGGTTTTATTCTTGTACTTTAGAATAGAAGTCGGTTTAATTTATCATGAGAAACTCTTAGGGCTTTCGAGCCACACGCACCAAATTCGGATATGTCGTAGAATCTGGGCTCGAGTCTGTTGCTATTAATTTTCTAAGCAATCCGAGTACCAGTACTCACGGTACCGGGTCTCAAATTGGCCGTTTTTTTGCCATAGACACAACTTCCTCGTAGTATTCGGTATTCAGATGACGTCACGCCATGCAGCCCCGCCCCCAAAATAATAAAAATAACACAACATGGACATGTGACATATCAAAACACTCAGCAGAATGGTGAATTATGGGGGCCAACTTTAAAGTTTGTCACGACAGACTTGAATCTAGTTATTATTACTGTTACTAATCGATATACGACATTATCACATTCTGCCAAATGCTGTAAATGTCACGTCACAACCTAGGGTTAGTAGGGCTACAGTCGGAATCAGTCGTGGACACAGCTGCTTCAGTGGGATTCGTGATGATTCATGTCTGTGTAATGACACAAGTATAACCAACTAAATTACTGTTCTGTGTAGAGCAGTGATTTTCAAATGTTTTGTAGCCGCGGACCCCTTTAACTGCAAAACATTTCACACTGCCCTTCAGTGCATAATTATTATGAATATAATCAGACTCTTTAAAATATTAGACTCATAATTCAAATGTGCAATTTAAGTTACATTGTAAAGATTTTTTTTGAAGAACTAGAGAACTAGTTTTATGTCAGATGGCCTTACCGATGCATTACTTCTATTATTTTATCCGGGTTTGGGACGAGAACTGAGCACACTGACTCGTGCAGTGGCTTGGTCGATTCCTTGCCTGGAAATCAAACCCCAGCCAGGGAACTTCAGACACTGAGTGCTCTTTTATATTATTTGTGTGTTATTTTCTGTTTTTTTTTAGGTGTACACTATTAATTTGGAGTCTCGGTTTCTCCTGGTTCAAGGAGTACCTGCTATTGGCGTGATGACAGAACTGGTTCAACTTTTTGCACTTTATGGAGCAATAGAGGAATATAGAGTTCTTGATGAATATCCAGCTGAACAATTCACTGAAGTATATCTCATAAAATTTCAGAAACTTACAAGTGCAAGGTGGGAGTTGGCTTGTGGAACCTAATCATGAATACAGGTTCCGTGGGATAGTTTTATTTAAGAGAAATTATATTGTTTGTATTTTTCAGGGCTGCTAAGCGGAACACTGATGAAAAAAGTTTTTATGGTGGGATACTTCATGTCTGTTATGCTCCTGAACACGAGTCTGTAGAAGACGTAAGAAAGAAGCTGCAAGACAGGAGGCGCTACATAAACAGAGCGTGTAATAAATCAGGTAGCATGATGCAATACACAGACAGCACACGTTCTAGATTTGTGGAAAAATGCTAGGGATTATTCTACGTTTATCAATATTTCATACATAATATATTGTTTTTACATAAACACATTTGTTACAGAAACAGAATGTCAAAAGGAACGCACAGGGTCCAAAAAACCTGCGGACTCGTCAGCACCGGAACCGGCAAACGCACGGGGAGATGGAGACCGCGCTCAAACGGAGACTTCAAATCCCAACACTTATTCAGGGTTTCCACTGTTGCCCTTACCATCACAGGAAGAAGCCCCTCAGCAGTGTTTATCTTCATGGGGATTTAAATCACACAGTCTACAAACAAGTGAACCTACAGAGGATAAGATGGGATCGCTACATCATTTCATCCCAGCTAACGAAGTACTTTCTAAACAGACCTCAAATTTTACAAACTCAGCATCTGCTAAAAAGGACGAAAGAGACAGGACTCAAAAATCCAAAAATCCTCCATTCATTGCACCAAGGTTTATACCAAGGACAACACATTTGGAAAACAGAAAGAGGAAAATGGAGGATAGTATGGATTTGTTGGGAATGTCAGACAAAAATACTCCCATGTTTGGACCAAAACTACCAGAACAAGAGAGAATGGACATGAAAGATGCTTCATTAAACACAACAGCCAACTTAATCAGGCAAACAATGGCAAAGGTAAGCTGAACAATAGTGTCGATAAAGTTGCAGTTAGTTGCAGGGTGTGTGAATGACCGTTATCTCATGGCCGACGTTTTCTAAATATCGATTAAACTGCATTTCTTTCTATCTCATATAGGAAAGAGTAGTGATGGTAAATCCAAACAATCTCTTTGATTTTAGTCACGTCTGAACTGAATCTGTCATGTGATAAGCTTCCATGATCTGTGTGTACTGTCTTGACATATTTTATCATTCTATATAATAACCAGTTTTTGAAATGATACGTTGCTAAAGATTTAAATTGGATATATATTTTTAATATAGATGTGCATAGACACTCCAGGCAACCATTTTATTACCGTGTTGCTGTAACCAAAATAATACTCCTTTAAAAATATATACAAGACTTTTAAAATAAAATATGCTTAATTTGCATGGCTACACATACTATAACAATCGCTTATAATAAAAAGCAGATGATACTAGCATGAGATGTATGTAGTACATGCAGAATTCTAGTATTATTTGTATGTAAGATGTCATAGTGTGTCATTTTTAGCATTTTCAGGGATGTGACAGAAGGAAGGTGCTGGTTGCTGAAATCTGAGTTATTTCTTTATCTTTGAAAATATATTTTTTTTCTTTTTAGGTTTCTACATTTCCCACAGAAACAAAAACCACCAGTACCACCACCTCAAAGCCACGAAGAAGAATTTAACCACATTCAAACAATTCCTACAGAGTAACACACGTGTTACAGGAGCTGCACAACCTTGTTGTGACGTTGTTATTTAAGTGATTCAGGGCCTCGTTGTATCCTGGAATGCGTGTTGCTCAAAAGCCTGTATACACTGCAAAAAAAAGGATATTTACTAAATAGCATTTTGTATACTACTAAAAAAATTGATGAACATCTTATGTGTGTTTCTGTTACTTTTACCTTTGTGTCAGGAAGACAAGATCCAAAAGCCTCTAATAACAGATTTTCATCCCTCACAGCCTTTTCAAAGTCTGAATAGGAAAGTCTGCTGTCGTGGTCATAATCCTGGACATGAACAGAATAAATATGAATTAAACTGTTATTGCAGATGTCTTTTCTGTCTGTCTCTCTCTCGCTCTCTCTCTCGCTCTCTCGCTCTCTCTCTCTCTCTCTCCCCCCCTCTCTCTGCCTTTCTTTACCATTTTCTTTAGTATTATTTCCACGAGGTCCTTTATTCCTTCATCAGGGTCTTCCTCGGTCAGCTGTCTGATTAGGCTATTCTTCAGCATATGGAACATTTCCTCTCGGGATATGTAGCCGTCCCCATTCAAGTCGTACACGTCAAAACAGACTGTAGGCAAAAATAGGACAGTAGGATAATAAGCACTGTAATTATAATAAATTTTACTGAAGAAACCACTGATTTATCTTACATTTTATTTTCTCATTCAGTGTCCCTCGGAGGAAGACCGCTAGTCCTTCTATCCACTCTTTAACAGTGATGTAGCTATCATTGTCCTTGTCAAAGGCACGGAAAACTGGGACAGATGGGGGTATAAGAACAATTTTGGTTTGTTTTCAGGGAACTCTAGAAACGTTATCTTGGAGGCTTAGTTTCCTTGCACAAACTTGACCTCACCTCGGTCCATAATCATATCATCAGTCAGTCCGAAGGTGTTGTGCAGGATGTTGCGGAATGTGCCCCGGTCCAGTCCATGAGGCACTTTCCTCTCTGTTGTCTGTTCTCCCAGCAGTGTGTTAAACAGCCGGATCAGATACTCTGCTTCAGTTTTATTAACTGCACAGCAAAGTAACATTAAAGTAACATCTAAATAACATTATAGATTTTCAAATCCGACAACCAAAATTTGTCCTAATTGTAATACATTATGAGACTACTTTGAAGTGTTGCTTGGGAAATTGGGTGAATTTACACATTGTATAATATACACATTTACACATTGTATATATATAAAAAACACTTTCATGCTTGGAGTTGTATGTTTATCACAAATCTACATGATTTTTTTTTTTGTTTGGAAAAAATCAGTTTAAAATTCAACTGTATTTCACTACATTCAGTAATGGGTTTTTTCAGACTGGACTGATTGTATAATATGTAAACATATACACTATAAGGCCCAATGTCTGTGGACCTGTGACCATCACACCCATACTGTGTGTGTGTGCGATAATGTGTCTGATCATCTGCACTGCTGCTACTCTTGGATATTGGGTTCTTGTGATCATAGCAGGACGTTTGGGAATCTAGTGCATGGACGCTTTTCTCCTGGAACTTCTACAGAATGATGAAGACGGCTGCCTAGGTTTCGCTGTTCCACGGACATAAGAATCCTTTACAGCCAAAACTGTACAGTTGTTTTTTCAGGTATCTTCAAGCTGTTTTAGAAGCATACAGTGGGTTGGAAGGGATGAACTCAAGTGTCTTGACCTCAACCCCATGGCATGAATTGGACTTCTGGCTGCACCCCGGGCCTCCTCACACAACACTTGACCTCACTAAAGCTTTTGTGGTTGAATGGTTACATTTTCACAGTGGATTCCTTCCCAGAAGAATGGAGATTATTATAACATCAAAAGGACCTGGATGTTCACATCAGGTGTCCACAAACCTCTAATGCTGATACTCGTGGTGTACCAGAGTCTGTCATATCACGGCAAACATGCAGTTATCAACATTATTTAGATGATAAATAAATGAGTAACTAGTTAGCTAAGCTAATTTATAGCTAAATATTGATTTAAGTAGTGCTCACGTGCAGGTTTCGTCTTCGCTGAGTAACATTCGGATAAATATGATACACATTTCTGCCATACTTACAGTGTTTAACTTGTTTAGATAGAGTTTCAGCCAAGTTTTGAATTAACTTCTTACTCAGCGCAGACATCTCGGACAACGCGCACGTTCACCAACTCGGAATGTTGACACTGGGTTACCATGGACACATCAATCCGCCCACTAGGGGGCGATAAACACTCCCAACTATTTTATTAGTCTCTTCTAACAGACCTGCTCCTTGGTGTATTTGCCCTAATAATCTGGAAACACAGGGTATGTACTGTTTGTGAATATACACTGAATTACAAGTTATTTATCCTGATGTAGTGTAGTTAATAACACGAACAACACAAATATACACATGATATAAGAATTATTATTATCATATTATTATATAATAATAATTCATATTATTATTATCTAATTATATACTACTAATAATTATTATTATTGTTATTATGATCATGTAATTATACAATAATAATAATTAGTAGTAGTGGTGGTGGTTTATGTAATGTTATTCTACAGTGTCCTATTATTTATGGATTTATTTAATAATTTATGCATTCATCTATTCAGTTTCTTTATTTGCTTATTTACTAATTTTAAGGCAAGATGTTACAGGTAAACAGAACAATAAAAACTAGATAAGCCAATCACTATTTGCCTTCAATAGTGGATCGCTGATATAAATATTTGCATATAGGAAAATTTTAATTAAAACAGTAATTCTTTTCTTACCATTTCTTAGTTGTTTTTTTTTTAATTTACAGCATAACATTTATCATAAATCTCATAAACAAAAATGAGAAATATTTCTTTAAAAACCTTACAAACAGGAAGAATATTTATAAAGATCATTTAGGAAATTAAATTTGTTGGCAAAATTGCAGAAGTAAGAAATCAACACAGACAGTTATATGTCTTAGTCAGTTCAATCATACAGACCAATATATTCTTGTGACTTGGAGGTTTGTTGGAGGAAAAGAGAACTTGCATCATGTGATTACAATACTAATGATAAATCTGGGTCCATATTCATGAAATATCTTACTTCAAAGAGTTTCTCCTATTGACGAAATTCTAAGAAAATTCCAAGAAATGTTGGGCGTTCCCTCTTAAAATGAAAGAGAAGATCCTAGTAAAGATAAAAGGTATTTATAAAGGATCTTAACCCTTAAAAGGGCTCATAAGGTCCAAAAGACTTAGAAGTAGTGAGGAGGACATTTAAGAGGACATTTAAGAATTTTTTTACCCAGATGAGAAAATGGCCAAAAAGTGAAGAGGGAGTAGAAATGTATTGTATAGAATATTTAATAATAATCGAGAGTTAATAAAATGCTACAAATTAGAACATGTAGGGATTAATTTTGTGACTAATCATGAGATAACATCTCAGAATCAGAGATATAGCTTCAAATTGCTTCAAACCTAGTAACAGGGTCAACCTCGACTCTCTAAGACAAAAGTTGCTCTGAGATTGGTCCTGAATCACTCCTATGCAAAGATTTCTATTTAGAATTGTTTTTAAGCTAAACTAGGAGCTCTTTGAGTATTAATACTATTGATTTATATTTCCATAAACCATTTGTGACCAATAAAGAAATTTAGATTCAGCAGTTCATTAAATTGGAGGTTTCTGTAAAACCACAGTAAGTCTATTTTCTTTTTGATTATTGATAATTACAACAATAAATATTGATAAGTTCCACAACTTCAAAATATTTCATTATCCAGACACAGGAACCTCCAGGATAATCATGAAAAATGTCTCGATTTTAACAGCAGGAATAAATAGAGAAATAAAATATCAGGAATAAAATAAAACTAAACAAAGAAATTGTTAAGTAATATGTAGGAACGCAACCTACAATAAAGAATCAAAATAAAAATAATGCACGTACATTTTTTGGATTTAAATGATTTTTTTTAATAGGGTTGGAGATTGATCTGTTTATATTTGTAACATTTCTTAGTTCTTCAAAATCAAAAATTATTAATGTGCTGTGTAACTGCTCATGTTGATTGTGGCTTTACAAAAATCTAATCATGGACCTGAAGAAAATGTTCCCTTGTTGATCAAATACATTTGAGGACTTTTTATTTCTTTTTCCTCTGAATAACCTTCTGCTCAAAGACCATTGTCACTCATGCAGGTTTTGCTCTCTTCATCACACTGGAAGCCGATGGGACAGCAGCCTGTCTCGCTCTAACAGCATGAATCCTGCATAGATTAAATATGAGATGCTACATGCATTATTTGGTTGTTACAACATTCCCCCCTTGTTTTCCTTGAACTTTTCCCACAATATTCCATATTCTCATAACTACATAATAAGAATTAAACTTTATGTTTTCTTAATAAATCAAGATATGCAGCAACAAGTGCTACATGGAAGTCATAGGATTTGATGCAATAACCGATGACTGACCAAAAGATAGTATAACTGAAAATTTACATGGATTACTTGGCTATTTTATGTTGAAATACTTTGCACCTCTGTGGTGTTCTTGTAAAAAGAGAATGAAATGTACCCATATTTTTTTCTGCAAGAAAATCTATAATTCCAAAATATTACAAATGAAATCGTATTGTATCCTGCAACAAGAAAACAATCTAACAAGCTTACCCTACCTAAGGTCATAAGTCATCTATATTCCCCTATTCACAAACTCTTTTTATAGCATGCAGTTTGCTAATGATTATCACCTAGTGTGAAAATATGACTTTTATTTGTGTACTACTTTATTGATGAAAGAGCAAAGGTTATTGCTAAGTCTTGTACCTGAATGGTGTTGCTCTGCATGGCAGCAATCTGTTGGGAAGCAGGAAATCTCAGTGCTCCTCTTAAACAGTGGGTGGATGTGCTGTCACAGTGATAACCAAAGGGACAGCAGTGGATCCCATCAAAGCAGCACTGACCCTAAAGGAGCAGAAAAAATTTTATGATCACACTTATAAACCTATCACATTCATGATTTGCTGAAAAATACCAACCACAGCGTATGGGCAGCATGACCACTGTCCATAAGGAGTTCTGCAGCACGTAGTACCATCAGGGCAGGTATAGACGTTGTCACAGTGAACCACTGCGACAGAAGGATTGTCAGAGTTCACTGGAGTTACAAGAGATTTTTTCTCTCCCCCCTCTGTGGATATCTGACGGGAATGAGGGATTTTATACCACGGAAGCGCCTTGTTTACACACAACAGGGACTCTTGGTCACATTGGTAGCCTTGTGGACAGCAGTGGGCCATGTCTGGACAACACATAGCCTTAAAAAAACAGAGTTTATTTTAGTGAATACTTAGAAGGTTTAGATAGATAGATATATGGATATATAAGATTCAGTCATGATGCAGCATTATTATATCTTGATTATATAAGCTTCTATTTTCATCACCATTTAATTAATTAATACTAATTAAATTAATAAGCTTGAACAGAAGTTAATAGCTCTGGATTCTGCTTACAGATGGATATTGGCAGCATGCATATCCCGTTTTAGTTAGGCAGCAAGTATTTTTGTCTTGACATTCAGTCCCGTCTGGACAGACAGTATTGGTAGAAACCAGCCCTACCATAAGCAACACTAACACAGCAATCATCTGTAATGAGGAGGAGAAAACAAAGCATACTTATTTACCAACTGCCTGAAGCATATACAATAAAGTCCACCAAAAAAAAAAAAAAAACCAGAATGAATAATGCACAGTTCTACTTCTTATTATTCTTATAGCTAAATAATACTGAATAATGGCATTTATCTAATAGCATTTAAATTAACAGCTATATCTTAAATAATATTTTGTAAAATAATAATATGTACATTAGCATAAAAAACACTAGAACCTCTGCAATCACACTGTACATTCAAAACTAGACTAAGATTGTTAGGTATTGTCTAATCACACCAATGTAAATACAATTGATTATGAACAGATTTATAAGAAAAAGTTTCATTTCAACACTTGCCTTGATTTTGCAGTTTTTTAGTATGTTCAGTCCCAGCTTCTCAAATGTCTTTATTGACCTGCACACACATTTATCAGTCAGATGTGAACTTTGTTAAAAAGGAACTGACCCTTTTATATCACTCTTGTCAGTGTTGTTTGGAGGGATGGTGTAATGTAGGGAAATAAAAAAAATGGGAGGAAACTTCTCATACATGTATTGTACTCAAGTAACACTGAATGGTTTTGAAGGCAGCTCTGATAATCATCAGATGTAAAAAATACTTCAGTAACTGTAGTATTTGGAGTATTAACACTTTATTTGAGTACCACTGAAACTGAGTAGTTGTACTGTACTCTTACTACAGTAAATAAAGAAAAACATTATTTTTAGGAGTACCTTTTTTTTTAGGAGTACTCATTTTAAATGACTAAAATCTCTTATTCTTTCATCCAGCCATTTACTGCAGGCTATGTAATCAATCAAACACACACCCACACATCCAACATTTTGTAACATCTGTGGTCATCTTCTCATGCTACACAATGTAGTTAATGTTATAGCTATCCATATTAATTTAAAGATGAATAATCTACTGGACTGAGTAATGCACAGTTTTTACCTCACTTCATACTTTTATCGTGCTAGTTCATCACATGACCCATTCCGGTGCTTTGACTTTACATTTTGGATCCTACTTCCTTTGTCATTGTTAAAACATTAGAGCCGCACCACTCTGTGTGTGGTTTGTGACGCTACACGGGAAGTTCTAGATATTCGTATAAAATAACTTTGTTTGTTTGCTTGTTTATGTATATGCATCAAAATGAGCAAAAAGACAAAAATGCTGTGAAGATGTACCCACTGAAAAATGCCTCCTGGAACAATTATATTGCCAGATAAGGTGAATTTGCAGAGAAATGATTTAAAAATTCCACAGTAAAATTGGTTGATCTTTATTTCCTTCACAGAGCATGTCATGATGAAGTGATCTTAGATGGTTTTATCAACTAACATTTTAAAATATCCATTTTTTATAAGGGATTAAATTGCCTCCAGATTAAATAGCACAGTTATATTGCCAGAAATGATGACTTTGTAGAGGAATATTTTTTTTTAAATCCACAAAAATAATGAATATCTACGGAAGCGTATTGCATTCACTTGAGTAAAAAAAATCTACTCTGTTTTTCTGAATTAACGACTTAATTTTTTTTAGGAAAAAATTTTTTTTGCTCTGTTTTTCTGAATTAACGACTTACTTATCTCAAAATTATGAGATAATTCATCTTCATCTTCATCTTCTACCGCTTATCCGAACTACTTCGGGTCACGGGGAGCCTGTGCCTATCTCAGGCGTCATAGGGCATCAAGGCAGGATACACCCTGGACGGAGTGCCAACCCATCGGAGGGCACACACACACTCATTCACTCACACACTAGGGACAATTTTCCAGAGATGCCAATCAACCTACCATGCATGTCTTTGGACCGGGGGAGGAAACCGGAGTACCCGGAGGAAAACCCCCGAGGCACGGGGAGAACATGCAAACTCCACACACACAAGGTGGAGGCGGGAATCGAACCCCGACCCTGGAGGTGTGAGGCGAACGTGCTAACCACTAAGCCACCGTGCCCCCCATGAGATAATTTTTCAGGAAAAAAAATTTTTGCTCTTTTTTTCTGAATTAACGACTTACTTATCTCAAAATTATGAGATAATTTTTCAGGAAAAAAATTTTTTTGCTCTGTTTTTCTGAATTAACGACTTAATGTGGATTGCATGGAAGTAAACATGTCCCGAATTTCAAGTTTAATCAGTTGAACCGATATGGTATGCTTCACGGATATAAGATGATGCATCTGAAATGCATTCAGGCTGGCTATGTGGTGACACAAGAGACAATCAGGCAATTGTTGAAAATACTGGATCTCCATGGAGTGCAACTGAGGCACCGGAATCGTCTTCGGCGACGTTTGTATCATAATCCAGGCCCGAACTTTTTATGACATGTTGATTCATATGATAAACTCAAACCATATGGGATCTGCATCAATGGTGCAATCGACGGGTTTTCACGAATGGTGATGACATACCATATCGGCTACCGTGAAGCATACCATATCGGTTCAACTGATATAGAAACACAGCAACGTCAAGCAGATCAGAATGTTCTTGCGCAAAGTTGATGCACTAATAACAACACCATTTACTGTATATTACTTAAAGGCAGCAGTATCTCCCAATGTCTCAAACCCAAAGTAAAATAAAACCGGATTAAACTTGAAAGCCGGGACATGTTTACTTCCATGCAATCCACATTAAGTCGTTAATTCAGAAAAACAGAGCAAAATAATTTTTTTCCTGAAAAATGATCTCATAATTTCGAGATAAGTAAGTCGTTAATTCAGAAAAACAGAGTAGATTTTTTTTACTCAAGTGAATGCAATACGCTTCCGTAAATATCTTTGTAATTCTACTGTAAAATCAATTTATCCTTTTTTTATGGCTTAATACAATTTTGTGTTTATTAAATCTTATTTTCCCTCATTCTTAAATTAAGAAGGGCTATAAAAATGCAGCCTTATACTGTGTGAATAGTCATGAGCTTTAGGTGCGTGTCCACGAGACGCACACCTGACAAACGTGACCGTCACGTGCAATACTGCCAAGCCATAAGAACTTTGTCAAAATGGCTCAGATTCTTACACTTGCCCATTTTTTCTGCTTCCAACACATCAACTGATTAATTCAAGCTATGCAACATTAGCCATGCGTATGAAGCAAACTTACAGAAAGAAGTAACTGCAGTCTCGCCGTCAAACAGATTTCTTGGCGTCATTATCAGACCCAGAAGTGTACGTGAGGTGGAACTGTGACCATGGATAAAGAAGGGTCACACGTGTTCAAAAGTGGTTTATATAAAAGTATGTAGAATAGAATTTTTAATGTTTTTTGTGCACATGGTAAAACTATTATAATCCTCAAATGTAAAGGCAACCAAGGTAAAAATTTTACTAGATACTTACAGACTCGACTAAGTAATGTTTTATATATGCACATATCTGTTCCTGCCACTCCGTCCAGGGTGTACCCTGCCTTGATGCCCAATGACGCCTGAGATAGGCACAGGCTCCCCGTGACCCGAGGTAGTTCGGATAAGTGGTAGAAGATGAATGAATGAATGAATGAATATCTGTTCCTGTTCTTCAACTTGTTCCTTTCATTTTTCATCAATATCCGGGTTATTTCTGGGTGGAATGAATTATGAAATATTACAAAAAGTTTATAGACCGTACAGGGCTGTCAAGTGTCACGCATAGAGAGTGACAGTCACGCATGTCGGTCTTTTGTCACGTTCTCCCGCCACACATCGTATTTCTCACGCAGAAAAACTTTTTGACTATTTATCATATTTAATAAGCCGCAGCGCCCAAAATGTATCAGTCCGCACCGCTGTCTCTATGGAACCGGGCAGGAATCAAGCGCGTCTCCCCTGGAGCACTTAGTCGTGCCTGACACTTATCAGCAGTGTTGTATAAAGTACTAGAAAGCAATACTTGAGTAAAGTACAAGTATTATACTAGAAAAAGACTTTGGTAGAAGTGAAAGTTACCTTTTAGAATATTACTCAAGTAAAAGTCTTAATGTATCTGATATTTACTGTACTACTGTACTTAAGTATCAAAAGTAATTTTCTGATATTTAACGTACTTAAGTATTTTAAGTAAAAGTAAAAAGTAAAATTTCAGTGATTTTCGGTAGGCATAAGAGGCACTTCATCCGGTAGGAAGAATCTTTCATTCCAATGTACAGAAACATTTCTTGCAAATACGGCCAGGAGTGTATAACGTTATCTTCTTCACCCTGTTCACCGAGTTCACCACTATTGTCGGGGTGGTCGTCTACGACAGGGGTGGGCAACCCGCGGCTCCCGAGCCGCATGCGGTTCTTTGCCCGGTTTCATGCGGCTCTTCATATCGAAGTTTGTATTTGTGTCTTTTTAATTTGCGTGTTCGCTTCGCTTGAGTTCAATACGGTATTTTCGTCAAACGCGCATGTGCGTGGGATGAAAATACCTCAAAGTTTCCCAGTAGGAGCAAGATCATTTGAGTAAACAATCTCTGTCAAGTTCGATCTTAAAATGGCAGGGGGGGAAAGGTGATGTTCATATGTGCCCATGTGTATAATGCGGCTCTTTGCGGTAACACAGTAAAAAATGTGGCTCTTGGTCTCTGACTGGTTGGACACCCCTGGTCTACGATAACAGGAGGTCCTCCAGTAGGTGCTTCCATGGCGGTTTCAGTTGTGCTTCCGCTTCCTTTAGCAAAATTACGCTGAAATAGAGCGTGCAGAGCTGCGTAATGCAATCTAGCAGTGATTCGCCAAACCTCCCTTACTGCAGTCGCACACATTTCTTCTGATTTTATTTTGTAGTAACGAGTAACGAAGATGCTTAGTGGAAATATAACGGAGTAAAAGTATACATTTTATCTAGGAAATGTAGTGGAGTAAAAGTGAAAGTTGACATAAATTTAAATAGCGAAGTAAAGTACAGATACGTGAAATTTCTACTTAAGTACAGTAACGAAGTATTTGTACTCCGTTACATTACAACACTGCTTATCAGCCAATCAAAAAAAAAAAGAGGCTACAGAATAGCCAATCAGAAAATAGCACTATCTGGGTAAGATTTAACGCAACAACCAATGGAAAAAAACATATTCATTAGAGAGGGTATATTTGATGGTCGGTTTGAAAAAACCTCAACACGAAACAGCTTGTCTCTGGACGGGTCATTGTCCTCAATCAAGACCCTAAAAATGGCTGGGCTTGAGCCGGACTGTTTTAAATTGGGGCAACATTACAAATGATAAAGTCAAAAAAGGCAACAAACACCTACAATAAACAACACCAGTCATAATCTCTCTCTCTCTCTCTCTCTCTCTCTCTCTCTCACACACACACACACACACACACAGATTGTGTCCCATTACACAGGACATAATCTCCTTCTCTCTCTCTCTCTCTCTCTCTCTCTCTCTCTCTCTCTCTCTCTCTCTCTCTCTCTCTCTCTCTCTCCATGAGGCACTTTCCTCTCTGTTGTCTGTTCTCCCAGCAGTGTGTTAAACAGCCGGATCAGATACTCTGCTTCAGTTTTATTAACTGCACAGCAAAGTAACATTAAAGTAACATCTAAATAACATTATAGATTTTCAAATCCGACAACCAAAATTTGTCCTAATTGTAATACATTATGAGACTACTTTGAAGTGTTGCTTGGGAAATTGGGTGAATTTACACATTGTATAATATACACATTTACACATTGTATATATATAAAAAACACTTTCATGCTTGGAGTTGTATGTTTATCACAAATCTACATGATTTTTTTTTTGTTTGGAAAAAATCAGTTTAAAATTCAACTGTATTTCACTACATTCAGTAATGGGTTTTTTCAGACTGGACTGATTGTATAATATGTAAACATATACACTATAAGGCCCAATGTCTGTGGACCTGTGACCATCACACCCATACTGTGTGTGTGTGCGATAATGTGTCTGATAATCTGCACTGCTGCTACTCTTGGATATTGGGTTCTTGTGATCATAGCAGGACGTTTGGGAATCTAGTGCATGGACGCTTTTCTCCTGGAACTTCTACAGAATGATGAAGACGGCTGCCTAGGTTTCGCTGTTCCACGGACATAAGAATCCTTTACAGCCAAAACTGTACAGTTGTTTTTTCAGGTATCTTCAAGCTGTTTTAGAAGCATACAGTGGGTTGGAAGGGATGAACTCAAGTGTCCTGACCTCAACCCCATGGCATGAATTGGACTTCTGGCTGCACCCCGGGCCTCCTCACACAACACTTGACCTCACTAAAGCTTTTGTGGTTGAATGGTTACATTTTCACAGTGGATTCCTTCCCAGAAGAATGGAGATTATTATAACATCAAAAGGACCTGGATGTTCACATCAGGTGTCCACAAACCTCTAATGCTGATACTCGTGGTGTACCAGAGTCTGTCATATCACGGCAAACATGCAGTTATCAACATTATTTAGATGATAAATAAATGAGTAACTAGTTAGCTAAGCTAATTTATAGCTAAATATTGATTTAAGTAGTGCTCACGTGCAGGTTTCGTCTTCGCTGAGTAACATTCGGATAAATATGATACACATTTCTGCCATACTTACAGTGTTTAACTTGTTTAGATAGAGTTTCAGCCAAGTTTTGAATTAACTTCTTACTCAGCGCAGACATCTCGGACAACGCGCACGTTCACCAACTCGGAATGTTGACACTGGGTTACCATGGACACATCAATCCGCCCACTAGGGGGCGATAAACACTCCCAACTATTTTATTAGTCTCTTCTAACAGACCTGCTCCTCGGTGTATTTGCCCTAATAATCTGGAAACACAGGGTATGTACTGTTTGTGAATATACACTGAATTACAAGTTATTTATCCTGATGTAGTGTAGTTAATAACACGAACAACACAAATATACACATGTTATAAGAATTATTATTATCATATTATTATATAATAATAATTCATATTATTATTATCTAATTATATACTACTAATAATTATTATTATTGTTATTATGATCATGTAATTATACAATAATAATAATTAGTAGTAGTGGTGGTGGTTTATGTAATGTTATTCTACAGTGTCCTATTATTTATGTATTTATTTAATAATTTATGCATTCATCTATTCAGTTTCTTTATTTGTTTATTTACTAATTTTAAGGCAAGATGTTACAGGTAAACAGAACAATAAAAACTAGATAAGCCAATCACTATTTGCCTTCAATAGTGGATCGCTGATATAAATATTTGTATATAGGAAAATTTTAATTAAAACGGTAATTCTTTTCTTACCATTTCTTAGTTGTTGTTTTTTTAATTTACAGCATAACATTTATCATAAATCTCATAAACAAAAATGAGAAATATTTCTTTAAAAACCTTACAAACAGGAAGAATATTTATAAAGATCATTTAGGAAATTAAATTTGTTGGCAAAATTGCAGAAGTAAGAAATCAACACGGACAGTTATATGTCTTAGTCAGTTCAATCATACAGACCAATATATTCTTGTGACTTGGAGGTTTGTTGGAGGAAAAGAGAACTTGCATCATGTGAGTACAATACTAATGATAAATCTGGGTCCATATTCATGAAATATCTTACTTCAAAGAGTTTCTCCTATTGACGAAATTCTAAGAAAATTCTGAGAAATGTTGGGCGTTCCCTCTTAAAATGAAAGAGAAGATCCTAGTAAAGATAAAAGGTATTTATAAAGGATCTTAACCCTTAAAAGGGCTCATAAGGTCCAAAAGACTTAGGAGTAGTGAGGAGGACATTTAAGAGGACATTTAAGAATTTTTTACCCAAATGAGAAAATGGCCAAAAAGTGAAGAGGGAGTAGAAATGTATTGTATAGAATATTTAATAATAATCGAGAGTTAATAAAATGCTACAAATTAGAACATGTAGGGATTAATTTTGTGACTAATCATGAGATAACATCTCAGAATCAGAGATATAGCTTCAAATTGCTTCAAACCTAGTAACAAGGTCAACCTTGACTCTCTAAGACAAAAGTTGCTCTGAGATTGGTCCTGAATCACTCCTATGCAAAGATTTCTATTTAGAATTGTTTTTAAGCTAAACTAGGAGCTCTTTGAGTATTAATACTATTGATTTATATTTCCATAAACCATTTGTGACCAATAAAGAAATTTAGATTCAGCAGTTCATTAAATTGGAGGTTTCTGTAAAACCACAGTAAGTCTATTTTCTTTTTGATTATTGATAATTACAACAATAAATATTGATCTTCCACAACTTCAAAATATTTCATTATCCAGACACAGGAACCTCCAGGATAATCATGAAAAATGTCTCGATTTTAACAGCAGGAATAAATAGAGAAATAAAATATCAGGAATAAAATAAAACTAAACAAAGAAATTGTAGGAACGCAACCTACAATAAAGAATCAAACTAAAAATAATGCACGTACATTTTTTGGATTTAAATGATTTTTTTTAATAGGGTTGGAGATCGATCTGTTTATATTTGTAACATTTCTTAGTTCTTCAAAATCAAAAATTATTAATGTGCTGTGTAACTGCTCATGTTGATTGTGGCTTTACAAAAATCTAATCATGGACCTGAAGAAAATGTTCCCTTGTTGATCAAATACATTTGAGGACTTTTTATTTCTTTTTCCTCTGAATAACCTTCTGCTCAAAGACCATTGTCACTCATGCAGGTTTTGCTCTCTTCATCACACTGGAAGCCGATGGGACAGCAGCCTGTCTCGCTCTAACAGCATGAATCCTGCATAGATTAAATATGAGATGCTACATGCATTATTTGGTTGTTACAACATTCCCCCCTTGTTTTCCTTGAACTTTTCCCACAATATTCCATATTCTCATAACTACATAATAAGAATTTAACTTTATGTTTTCTTAATAAATCAAGATATGCAGCAACAAGAGCTAGGAATTGCAAAACACTAAATATAAATGTGTTGTAATATTGGACTTCACAATATTGGTTATTACATTCAATTGTCACATGGAAGTCATAGGATTTGATGCAATAACCGACGACTGACCAAAAGATAGTATAACTGGAAATTTACATGGATTACTTGGTTATTTTATGTTGAAATACTTTGCACCTCTGTGGTGTTCTTGTAAAAAGAGAATGAAATGTACCCATATTTTTTTCTGCAAGAAAATCTATAATTCCAAAATATTACAAATGAAATCGTATTGTATCCTGCAACAAGAAAACAATCTAACAAGCTTACCCTACCTAAGGTCATAAGTCATCTATATTCCCCTATTCACAAACTCTTTTTATAGCATGCAGTTTGCTAATGATTATCACCTAGTGTGAAAATATGACTTTTTATTTGTGTAATACTTTATTGATGAAAGAGCAAAGGTTATTGCTCAGTCTTGTACCTGAATGGTGTTGCTCTGCATGGCAGCAATCTGTTGGGAAGCATTAAATCTCAGTGCTCCTCTTAAACAGTGGGTGGATGTGCTGTCACAGTGATAACCAAAGGGACAGCAGTGGATCCCATCAAAGCAGCACTGACCCTAAAGGAGCAGACAAAATTTTATGATCACACTTATAAACCTATCACATTCGTGATTTGCTGAAAAATACCAACCACAGCGTATGGGCAGCATGACCACTGTCCATAAGGAGTTCTGCAGCACGTAGTACCATCAGGGCAGGTATAGACGTGGACACATCAATCCGCCCACTAGGGGGCGATAAACACTCCCAACTATTTTATTAGTCCCCAACAGACCTGCTCCTCGGTGTATTTGCCCTAATAATCTGGAAACACAGGGTATATACTGTTTGTGAATATACACTGAATCACAAGTTATTTATCCTGATGTAGTGTAGTTAATAACACGAAGAACAAATATACACATCATATAATAATTATTATTATCATATTAATATATAATAATAATTCATATTATTATTATCTAATAATAATAATAATACATTTTATTTAAAGGCGCCTTTCTGAACACTCAACGTCACCGTACAAAAAACAACAAAGACAATCAAAATCGAATAGCTACATTGCGACACAAATTAGACCAGCAGTACAAATTATGGTGTAGAATAAGCTAAACTAAACAGATGAGTTTTAAGCTGAGATTTAAATAATGAAAGCGAAACAATATTACGGAGTTCAGATGGAAGTGAGTTCCAGAGCTGAGGTGCAGAGTAACTGAAAGCTCTATTCCCCATAGTTACAAGACGGACAGAGGGAACAATGAAATGAGTGGAAGAAGAAGATCTAAGAGTACGAGTTTGTTTTGGAGTATGAAGAAGATCAAGAAGATATGAAGGTGCAAGATTGTGGATAGCTTTAAATGTTAGAAGAAGAATTTTATACTTAATGCGAAAAATAATGGGAAGCCAATGAAGCTGTTCCAGAACAGGTGTAATATGATGGATAGAGGTGTTATGCCAGACACAGAGGTGGAAGCCGAAATGAAGGCAAACAGTTTTAATGCCATAAACACACTGGTTAGCAGAGACAATGATATATCCGGTGGTGCGCTAGGGAGCGCGGCCTACGAAGTCCGGAAGTGAATGCAAAAGGCAGTCTGTGTCCAAATCCTAGGGAGCGCTTTAGCCGAAGCGCGAAGCTGGGCATTTACACAGGCGTGTAGTGAAAAGCACAGCCGAACCATAGATAATAACGGACGGAGATTAGAGTGAGAGAGGGGATTATATATGGTGGTTGATGAGGTTGAAACGCGAGTCCGGTGTGTGTAATTAGTACGCCGGCGAGCCACTCCGTGCGGGCGGGGCACGCACGGGAGAAGAGTCAGGTAGCTCCCTGACACCACCCCCTCCCCCAGGGGCGGCTCCGGACACCCTGACCCTGCGACGAGGACGACCCCTAGCCCTGGGCGCCGGGCGGTGCGGGTGGGCAGCATGGAACTCTGCTAGCAGACCCGGGTCCAGCACGTCCTGCCGTGCTACCCAAGACAGATCCTCAGCGTCGTACCCTTCCCAGTCCACCAGGTATTCGAGGCGACCCCCGCGCCGTCTGGAGTCAAGAACCTCCCGCACTGCGTAGACGCCAGGCTGAGCTACGACCTCCGGCTGGACGGGCGCCACGGGGCCACCTGGAGGGCGAGAAATGGGCGAGACACACGGTTTCAGCAGGGACAGGTGAAAGGTTGGGTGTATGCGGTACCTCTGTGGCAGCTCCAGCCGGTAGGACACGTCACTGATCTTCCTGGAGATCCTGAATGGCCCAATGCACGGCAGTTTCATCTTCAGGTCCTTTGTAGAGAGCCACACTCGATCCCCGGGGCGGTAACTAGGAGCCTCCAGACGTCTCGCGTCAGCGTGCCGGCAGGTGTTGCGGAGGGCCCGACACAACTGGGTGTGCGCCGATTCCCAGACCCGGTTGCTCTCCCGGAACCAGGCGTCCACCGAAGGCACGTCGCTGGGCTGGTCCGAACATGGGAACAGGGGCGGCTGGAACCCCAGCACGCATTGGAAAGGGGTGAGGCCCGTGGAGTCCTGGCGAAGCGAGTTCTGAGCATACTCCGCCCAGGGCAAGAAACGTGCCCAATCTCCCTGATCTTGGCTGCAGTAAGTCCTCAAGTACCTGTTCAGCTCTTGAATCTTGCGTTCCGCCTGGCCGTTGAACTGAGGGTGGTAACCTGAGGTCAGATTCACTGACACCCCCAGGAGCTGGAAGAAGGCACGCCAAACCCGAGATGAGAACTGGGGCCCACGGTCCGAAACTATCTCCTCTGGGAGACCAAAATTCCTGAACACATGATGAAACAGGGCCTCGGCTGTCTCGAGGGCCGTGGGCAGCCCCTTCAGAGGCACAAGTCGGCAGGCTTTAGAGAAGCGGTCCACCGCTACCAGGATACACGTGTTACCCCCTGACCATGGCAAGTCGGTCAAGAAGTCGATCCCTAGGTGTGACCAGGGGCACAGAGGGACGGGGAGCGGCACCGACTTGCCGACGGGCAGGTGGCGAGGTACCTTGGCCATGGCGCAGGTGGAACACTCCTGGACGTAGCGGGTAACCTCTTCTGCCATCCTCGGCCACCAGTAGTGAGCCTGAAGGAGCTGGACTGTCCTCTTCTCTCCTGGGTGGCCTGTGCCCGGTCCCTCATGCACCGACTGGATTAGCCCACCACGGCAGGATGTGGGAACAAAGACCCTTCCCTCAGGGCAGCCTCCGGGGGCGGGCTCCTGGATGGAGGCAGCACGGATCTCGCTGTCCATGTCCCAGACAATAGGCCCCACGACGATCGAAGGGGGAAGAATTGGGTCCGGATGTCTGGGTTCCTCAGGCCCGAACATCCAGGACAGGGCGTCGGCCTTTCCGTTAAGTGCCCCAGCTCGGTAGGTGACGTGAAATTGGAACCGAGTGAAGAAGAGGGCCCAGCGAGCCTGCCTGGCATTGAGTCTCTGGGCCTCCCGCAGGTACTGGAGATTCTTGTGGTCTGTGACCACAGTAAACGGGTGCTCTGCACCCTCCAACCAGTGCCTCCACTCATCCAGGGCGAGCTTAATAGCCAGAAGCTCACGGTTGCCGATGTCGTAGTTCTGCTCTGCCGCCGAGAGCTTGTGTGAGAAGAAAGCGCACGGGTGGAGCTGTGGTGGGGTGCCTGATCGCTGAGAGAGAGCGGCCCCCACCCCCGTCGAGGAGGCGTCCACCTCCACCACAAAGGGCCTCCGGGGGTCTGGATGACGCAACACGGGAGCGGAGCAAAAGCGCTGGCGGAGCTCCTCAAACGACCCCTGGGCCTCCTTGGTCCACCTCAGGGTCCGCGCCTTACCCCTGAGGAGAGTGAGGGGAGCGGTGATCTGGCTGTAACCCTGAATGAACCGACGGTAGAAGTTAGCGAAGCCCAAGAAGCGTTGGAGTTCCTTAATCGTCCCCAGAACGGGCCAGTTCCTCACTGCTTTTACCTTCCTGTCGTTCATCTGTATCCCCCGTGCACTGATGACGTAGCCCAGAAACTGCACCTCCTCACGGTGAAACTCACACTTGGAGAGGTTAAGGTAGAGCTGTTGGGAACGAAGTGCCCCTAGGACCTCACGGACGTGGTGATGGTGCTCCTCCAGGTTCCTCGAGTATATCAGGATGTCATCGATGTAAACCATGACGTACCTTTGTAGGAAGGGTCGGAGCACCTCGTTCATGAACCCCTGGAACACAGCTGGGGCGATAGATAGGCCGTACGGCATGACCCGGTATTCGTAGTGTCCGGAGGGCGTTATGAAGGCGGTCTTCCACTCGTCCCCCTTCCTGATGCGTACCAGGTTATACGCGCTCCGGAGATCAAGTTTAGTGAACACCCGTGCCTCCCTTAGGGCTTCCAGAGCTGCTGGGACAAGCGGGAGAGGGTAACGGAGAGGGGAGATCTGGGCGTTAAGCTGTCGGTAATCAATGCATGGACGTAGCCCCCCATCCTTCTTCCCCACAAAGAAAAAGCTCGACGCAGCCGGGGAGGATGACTTAGTGATATACCCCTGCTGGAGACCCTGCTGGACGTACTCCTCCATAGCCTGATGTTCTGGAGCGGAAAGGGGGTAGACTCGGCCCCTTGGCAGCTTAGCCCCGGGAAGCAGGTCGATGCAGCAGTCCCCGAGCCGGTGAGGGGGGAGACAAGTAGCCGCCTGGGCAAAGAACACGTCCTTGAAGGCCTGGTACTCCGTGGGGATCGCTGCCTGCTGGGATGTCGTAACTTCCTCCACCCACGGGAGAAGAGTCAGGTAGCTCCCTGACAAGAGGAAGTACGAGTGATAATGCGGGCAGAAGAATTTTGAACAAGTTGCAGCTTATGAAGGGTTTTGTGAGGAAGCCCAATAAGAAGGGAATTACAGTAGTCAAGCCGGGAGGTTATTAGACTGTGAACAAGAGTGGTGGTTGATTGGGTCGTGAGAAAGGAGCGAAGCCTATTGATATTTCGAAGGTGAAAATATGCAGCCCGAGTAACATTATTTACATGAGAGGTGAAAGAAAGGGTACTATCAAAGATGACACCAAGACTCTTAACCTGAGATGAGGGAGCTATGAGAGATTCATCAATGGAAATAAGAAAATTTGAGAATTTGTTAAGCACAGATTTTGTGCCTATAATGAGAAATTCTGTTTTATTACTATTTAGATTAAGAAAATTTGCTGAAAACCATGATTTTATGTCAATGAGACAATCAGTAAGAGCAGATGGAGGGAGTTTGGAATGTGGTTTTGTGGAAAGGTAGAGCTGGGTGTCATCGGCATAGCAATGAAACTTGACCTGATGCTTATGAAAAATATGTCCAAGGGGTAAAAGGTAAGTAATAAATAGCAAAGGGCCCAGGACAGAGCCCTGGGGTACACCAGAGGTAACGGAAACTGTCGAAGAGGTGAATGATTTTAGTTGAACGAACTGTGTGCGATCAGAGAGATATGAATGAAACCATTTCAGAGGTGTGTTGGTGATGCCAATAGTGGAAAGCCTGTCTAAAAGAATATTGTGGGAAATTGTATCAAAAGCTGCACTCAGATCAAGGAGTAGGAGGATGGATAGTAAGCCAGAATCAGCTGCTATAAGCAAATCATTTGTAATTTTCAATAGAGCCGTTTCAGTGCAATGAAATGGGCGAAAACCAGATTGAAATTGTTCATATAGATTATTGCCAGACAAATGGATATGAAGTTGAGCAGCAACAACTTTTTCCAAAATTTTAGAAATAAAAGGAAGATTAGAAATAGGACGAAAATTATTAAGGTTGTTGGTATCCAATCCTGGTTTCTTTAGAATTGAAGTTACAGCAGCTGTTTTGAAAAGAGAAGGAACAACTCCAGTGGTAAGGGAAGAATAAATAATACCCATGATAAAAGGGGACAGAGAGGAAGCAGTAGCCTTAACAAGGACAGTTGGTATAGGATCAAGAACACAAGTTCTAATTATATACTACTACTAATTATTATTATTGTTATTATGATCATGTAATTATACAATAATAATAATTAGTAGTGGGGGCACGGTGGCTTAGTGGTTAGCACGTTCGCCTCACACCTCCAGGGTCGGGGTTCGATTCCCGCCTCCACCTTGTGTGTGTGGAGTTTGCATGTTCTCCCCGTGCCTCAGGGGTTTCCTCCGGGTACTCCGGTTTCCTCCCCCAGTCCAAAGACATGCATGGTAGGTTGATTGGCATCTCTGGAAAATTGTCCCTAGTGTGTGAATGAGTGTGTGAATGAGTGTGTGAATGAGTGTGTGAATGAGTGTGTGTGTGTGCCCTGCGATGGGTTGGCACTCCGTCCAGGGTGTATCCTGCCTTGATGCCCGATGATGCCTGAGATAGGCACAGGCTCCCCGTGACCTGAGGTAGTTCGGATAAGCGGTAGAAGATGAATGAATGAATGAATGAATAATTAGTAGTAGTGGTGGTGGTTTATGTAATGTTATTCTACAGTGTCCTTATATTATTTATGGATTTATTTAACAATTTATGCATTCATCTATTCAGTTTCTTTATTTGCTCATTTATTAATTTTAAGGCAAGATGTTACAGGTAAACAGAACAATAAAAACTAGATAAACCAATCACTATTTGCCTTCAATAGTGGATCGCTGATATAAATATTTGTATATAGGAAAATTTTAATTAAAACGGTAATTAGAATAATGTATAACATCAAGGGGGAAAAAATACCATTTTGATTAGTTCTTTTCTTACCATTTCTTAGTTGTTGTTTTTTTTTAATTTACAGCATAATATTTATCATAAATCTCATAAACAAAAATGAGAAATATTTCTTTAAAAACCTTACAATCAGGAAGAATATTTATAAAGATCATTTAGGAAATTAAATTTGTTGCCAAAATTGCAGAAGTAAGAAATCAACACGGACAGTTATATGTCTTAGTCAGTTCAATCATACAGACCAATATATTCTTGTGACTTGGAGGTTTGTTGGAGGAAAAGAGAACTTGCATCATGTGAGTACAATGCTAAGAATAAATCTGGGTCCATATTCATGAAATATCTTACTTCAAAGAGTTTCTCCTATTGACGAAATTCTAAGAAAATTCTGAGAAATGTTGGGCGTTCCCTCTTAAAATGAAAGAGAAGATCCTAGTAAAGATAAAAGGTATTTATAAAGGATCTTAACCCTTAAAAGGGCTCATAAGGTCCAAAAGAATTAGGAGTAGTGAGGAGGACATTTAAGAGGACATTTAAGAGGACATTTAAGATTTTTTTACCCAGATGAGAAAATGGCCAAAAAGTGAAGAGGGAGTAGAAATGTATTGTATAGAACAGTGGTTCTTAACCTTGTTGGAGATACTGAACACCACCATTTTCGCAACAAAGTCTGTTCCTTTTCTTCGTTTTTATGTCCAGCATCCTCGAAAATGATTGCTCGCAAAGATATGTTGTAACAAACGGTATGAAAATCTCCAGAGCTTTCTTAGCAATAACAGGGTACGTTACCATTTGTTGACACCAAAACGTTGAGAGCGTTGTTGTTCTGCTGTTGGACCTGGCTCTGCTGAATTTCAGTGATTTCATCGAGGTATTCATCATTGACATCTGTTGTCTCAACACTAAACGTGAACGGCTGTCGCACCCATGCTGGATAAGACTCTCTTGTAGGGAAGTATCCGTCGAGAGACTTTGCAAGCTCATCTAAGTGCGTGGCAATTGCTTGCTTCAGTTCCGCGGGTAAAGAAATGTCTCCGATTCCAGATACATCTTCGATCTTACATACACAGTCGTCTAGCAGGGGAAAGTTTGCGAAGTTATCGTTCTCTATTCGTCGTTTCCATAACGGTAGCTTTTTTTGAAAAGCCTTCAGGTTCATATGAGTCGGGTGTGTCTTATCCTCCGCCGAACCCCTAAGACTGACTCACCGAACCCCTGGAGTTCGATCGAACCCAGGTTAAGAACCACTGGTATAGAATATTTAATAATAATTGAGAGTTAATAAAATGCTAAAAATTAGAACATGTAGGGATTAATTTTGTGACTAATCATATGAGATAACATCTCCGAATCAGAGATATAGCTTCAAATATCTTAACACAAAGACACAGTGAAGGCTGTGTAGTCCATGTTTTCAAAGCTCTCTTTTTTTATTGGACAACTAATCGCAATCTTCAAAAGACCGTTTCATACCTAATAACAGGGTCAACCTCGACTCTCTAAGACAAAAGTTGCTCTGAGATTGGTCCTGAATCACTCCTATGCAAAGATTTCTATTTAGAATTGTTTTTAAGCTAAACTAGGCGCTCTTTGAGTATTAATACTATTGATTTATGTTTCCATAAACCATTTGTGACCAATAAAGAAATTTAGATTCAGCATGTCATTAAATTGGAGGTTTCTGTAAAACCACAGTAAGTCTATTTTCTTTTTGATTATTGATAATTACAACAATAAATATTGATCTTCCACAACTTCAAAATATTTCATTATCCAGACACAGGAACCTCCGGGATAATCATGAAAAATGTCTCGATTTTAACAGCAGGAATAAATAGAGAAATAAAATATCAGGAATAAAATAAAACTAAACAAAGAAATTGTTAAGTAATATGTAGGAACGCAACCTACAATAAAGAATCAAACTAAAAATAATGCATGTACATTTTTTGGATTTAAATGATTTTTTTTAATAGGGTTGGAGATTGATCTGTTTATATTTGTAACATTTCGTAGTTCTTCAAAATCAAAAATTATTAATGTGCTGTGTAACTGCTCATGTTGATTGTGGCTTTACAAAAATCTAATCATGGACCTGAAGAAAATGTTCCCTTGTTGATAGGCCGTACGGCATGACCCGGTATTCGTAGTGTCCGGAGGGCGTTATGAAGGCGGTCTTCCACTCGTCCCCCTTCCTGATGCGTACCAGGTTATACGCGCTCCGGAGATCAAGTTTAGTGAACACCCGTGCCTCCCTTAGGGCTTCCAGAGCTGCTGGGACAAGCGGGAGAGGGTAACGGAGAGGGGAGATCTGGGCGTTAAGCTGTCGGTAATCAATGCATGGACGTAGCCCCCCATCCTTCTTCCCCACAAAGAAAAAGCTCGACGCAGCCGGGGAGGATGACTTAGTGATATACCCCTGCTGGAGACCCTGCTGGACGTACTCCTCCATAGCCTGATGTTCTGGAGCGGAAAGGGGGTAGACTCGGCCCCTTGGCAGCTTAGCCCCGGGAAGCAGGTCGATGCAGCAGTCCCCGAGCCGGTGAGGGGGGAGACAAGTAGCCGCCTGGGCAAAGAACACGTCCTTGAAGGCCTGGTACTCCGTGGGGATCGCTGCCTGCTGGGATGTCGTAACTTCCTCCACCCACGGGAGAAGAGTCAGGTAGCTCCCTGACAAGAGGAAGTACGAGTGATAATGCGGGCAGAAGAATTTTGAACAAGTTGCAGCTTATGAAGGGTTTTGTGAGGAAGCCCAATAAGAAGGGAATTACAGTAGTCAAGCCGGGAGGTTATTAGACTGTGAACAAGAGTGGTGGTTGATTGGGTCGTGAGAAAGGAGCGAAGCCTATTGATATTTCGAAGGTGAAAATATGCAGCCCGAGTAACATTATTTACATGAGAGGTGAAAGAAAGGGTACTATCAAAGATGACACCAAGACTCTTAACCTGAGATGAGGGAGCTATGAGAGATTCATCAATGGAAATAAGAAAATTTGAGAATTTGTTAAGCACAGATTTTGTGCCTATAATGAGAAATTCTGTTTTATTACTATTTAGATTAAGAAAATTTGCTGAAAACCATGATTTTATGTCAATGAGACAATCAGTAAGAGCAGATGGAGGGAGTTTGGAATGTGGTTTTGTGGAAAGGTAGAGCTGGGTGTCATCGGCATAGCAATGAAACTTGACCTGATGCTTATGAAAAATATGTCCAAGGGGTAAAAGGTAAGTAATAAATAGCAAAGGGCCCAGGACAGAGCCCTGGGGTACACCAGAGGTAACGGAAACTGTCGAAGAGGTGAATGATTTTAGTTGAACGAACTGTGTGCGATCAGAGAGATATGAATGAAACCATTTCAGAGGTGTGTTGGTGATGCCAATAGTGGAAAGCCTGTCTAAAAGAATATTGTGGGAAATTGTATCAAAAGCTGCACTCAGATCAAGGAGTAGGAGGATGGATAGTAAGCCAGAATCAGCTGCTATAAGCAAATCATTTGTAATTTTCAATAGAGCCGTTTCAGTGCAATGAAATGGGCGAAAACCAGATTGAAATTGTTCATATAGATTATTGCCAGACAAATGGATATGAAGTTGAGCAGCAACAACTTTTTCCAAAATTTTAGAAATAAAAGGAAGATTAGAAATAGGACGAAAATTATTAAGGTTGTTGGTATCCAATCCTGGTTTCTTTAGAATTGAAGTTACAGCAGCTGTTTTGAAAAGAGAAGGAACAACTCCAGTGGTAAGGGAAGAATAAATAATACCCATGATAAAAGGGGACAGAGAGGAAGCAGTAGCCTTAACAAGGACAGTTGGTATAGGATCAAGAACACAAGTTCTAATTATATACTACTACTAATTATTATTATTGTTATTATGATCATGTAATTATACAATAATAATAATTAGTAGTGGGGGCACGGTGGCTTAGTGGTTAGCACGTTCGCCTCACACCTCCAGGGTCGGGGTTCGATTCCCGCCTCCACCTTGTGTGTGTGGAGTTTGCATGTTCTCCCCGTGCCTCAGGGGTTTCCTCCGGGTACTCCGGTTTCCTCCCCCAGTCCAAAGACATGCATGGTAGGTTGATTGGCATCTCTGGAAAATTGTCCCTAGTGTGTGAATGAGTGTGTGAATGAGTGTGTGAATGAGTGTGTGAATGAGTGTGTGTGTGTGCCCTGCGATGGGTTGGCACTCCGTCCAGGGTGTATCCTGCCTTGATGCCCGATGATGCCTGAGATAGGCACAGGCTCCCCGTGACCTGAGGTAGTTCGGATAAGCGGTAGAAGATGAATGAATGAATGAATGAATAATTAGTAGTAGTGGTGGTGGTTTATGTAATGTTATTCTACAGTGTCCTTATATTATTTATGGATTTATTTAACAATTTATGCATTCATCTATTCAGTTTCTTTATTTGCTCATTTATTAATTTTAAGGCAAGATGTTACAGGTAAACAGAACAATAAAAACTAGATAAACCAATCACTATTTGCCTTCAATAGTGGATCGCTGATATAAATATTTGTATATAGGAAAATTTTAATTAAAACGGTAATTAGAATAATGTATAACATCAAGGGGGAAAAAATACCATTTTGATTAGTTCTTTTCTTACCATTTCTTAGTTGTTGTTTTTTTTTAATTTACAGCATAATATTTATCATAAATCTCATAAACAAAAATGAGAAATATTTCTTTAAAAACCTTACAATCAGGAAGAATATTTATAAAGATCATTTAGGAAATTAAATTTGTTGCCAAAATTGCAGAAGTAAGAAATCAACACGGACAGTTATATGTCTTAGTCAGTTCAATCATACAGACCAATATATTCTTGTGACTTGGAGGTTTGTTGGAGGAAAAGAGAACTTGCATCATGTGAGTACAATGCTAAGAATAAATCTGGGTCCATATTCATGAAATATCTTACTTCAAAGAGTTTCTCCTATTGACGAAATTCTAAGAAAATTCTGAGAAATGTTGGGCGTTCCCTCTTAAAATGAAAGAGAAGATCCTAGTAAAGATAAAAGGTATTTATAAAGGATCTTAACCCTTAAAAGGGCTCATAAGGTCCAAAAGAATTAGGAGTAGTGAGGAGGACATTTAAGAGGACATTTAAGAGGACATTTAAGATTTTTTTACCCAGATGAGAAAATGGCCAAAAAGTGAAGAGGGAGTAGAAATGTATTGTATAGAACAGTGGTTCTTAACCTTGTTGGAGATACTGAACACCACCATTTTCGCAACAAAGTCTGTTCCTTTTCTTCGTTTTTATGTCCAGCATCCTCGAAAATGATTGCTCGCAAAGATATGTTGTAACAAACGGTATGAAAATCTCCAGAGCTTTCTTAGCAATAACAGGGTACGTTACCATTTGTTGACACCAAAACGTTGAGAGCGTTGTTGTTCTGCTGTTGGACCTGGCTCTGCTGAATTTCAGTGATTTCATCGAGGTATTCATCATTGACATCTGTTGTCTCAACACTAAACGTGAACGGCTGTCGCACCCATGCTGGATAAGACTCTCTTGTAGGGAAGTATCCGTCGAGAGACTTTGCAAGCTCATCTAAGTGCGTGGCAATTGCTTGCTTCAGTTCCGCGGGTAAAGAAATGTCTCCGATTCCAGATACATCTTCGATCTTACATACACAGTCGTCTAGCAGGGGAAAGTTTGCGAAGTTATCGTTCTCTATTCGTCGTTTCCATAACGGTAGCTTTTTTTGAAAAGCCTTCAGGTTCATATGAGTCGGGTGTGTCTTATCCTCCGCCGAACCCCTAAGACTGACTCACCGAACCCCTGGAGTTCGATCGAACCCAGGTTAAGAACCACTGGTATAGAATATTTAATAATAATTGAGAGTTAATAAAATGCTAAAAATTAGAACATGTAGGGATTAATTTTGTGACTAATCATATGAGATAACATCTCCGAATCAGAGATATAGCTTCAAATATCTTAACACAAAGACACAGTGAAGGCTGTGTAGTCCATGTTTTCAAAGCTCTCTTTTTTTATTGGACAACTAATCGCAATCTTCAAAAGACCGTTTCATACCTAATAACAGGGTCAACCTCGACTCTCTAAGACAAAAGTTGCTCTGAGATTGGTCCTGAATCACTCCTATGCAAAGATTTCTATTTAGAATTGTTTTTAAGCTAAACTAGGCGCTCTTTGAGTATTAATACTATTGATTTATGTTTCCATAAACCATTTGTGACCAATAAAGAAATTTAGATTCAGCATGTCATTAAATTGGAGGTTTCTGTAAAACCACAGTAAGTCTATTTTCTTTTTGATTATTGATAATTACAACAATAAATATTGATCTTCCACAACTTCAAAATATTTCATTATCCAGACACAGGAACCTCCGGGATAATCATGAAAAATGTCTCGATTTTAACAGCAGGAATAAATAGAGAAATAAAATATCAGGAATAAAATAAAACTAAACAAAGAAATTGTTAAGTAATATGTAGGAACGCAACCTACAATAAAGAATCAAACTAAAAATAATGCATGTACATTTTTTGGATTTAAATGATTTTTTTTAATAGGGTTGGAGATTGATCTGTTTATATTTGTAACATTTCGTAGTTCTTCAAAATCAAAAATTATTAATGTGCTGTGTAACTGCTCATGTTGATTGTGGCTTTACAAAAATCTAATCATGGACCTGAAGAAAATGTTCCCTTGTTGATAGGCCGTACGGCATGACCCGGTATTCGTAGTGTCCGGAGGGCGTTATGAAGGCGGTCTTCCACTCGTCCCCCTTCCTGATGCGTACCAGGTTATACGCGCTCCGGAGATCAAGTTTAGTGAACACCCGTGCCTCCCTTAGGGCTTCCAGAGCTGCTGGGACAAGCGGGAGAGGGTAACGGAGAGGGGAGATCTGGGCGTTAAGCTGTCGGTAATCAATGCATGGACGTAGCCCCCCATCCTTCTTCCCCACAAAGAAAAAGCTCGACGCAGCCGGGGAGGATGACTTAGTGATATACCCCTGCTGGAGACCCTGCTGGACGTACTCCTCCATAGCCTGATGTTCTGGAGCGGAAAGGGGGTAGACTCGGCCCCTTGGCAGCTTAGCCCCGGGAAGCAGGTCGATGCAGCAGTCCCCGAGCCGGTGAGGGGGGAGACAAGTAGCCGCCTGGGCAAAGAACACGTCCTTGAAGGCCTGGTACTCCGTGGGGATCGCTGCCTGCTGGGATGTCGTAACTTCCTCCACCCACGGGAGAAGAGTCAGGTAGCTCCCTGACAAGAGGAAGTACGAGTGATAATGCGGGCAGAAGAATTTTGAACAAGTTGCAGCTTATGAAGGGTTTTGTGAGGAAGCCCAATAAGAAGGGAATTACAGTAGTCAAGCCGGGAGGTTATTAGACTGTGAACAAGAGTGGTGGTTGATTGGGTCGTGAGAAAGGAGCGAAGCCTATTGATATTTCGAAGGTGAAAATATGCAGCCCGAGTAACATTATTTACATGAGAGGTGAAAGAAAGGGTACTATCAAAGATGACACCAAGACTCTTAACCTGAGATGAGGGAGCTATGAGAGATTCATCAATGGAAATAAGAAAATTTGAGAATTTGTTAAGCACAGATTTTGTGCCTATAATGAGAAATTCTGTTTTATTACTATTTAGATTAAGAAAATTTGCTGAAAACCATGATTTTATGTCAATGAGACAATCAGTAAGAGCAGATGGAGGGAGTTTGGAATGTGGTTTTGTGGAAAGGTAGAGCTGGGTGTCATCGGCATAGCAATGAAACTTGACCTGATGCTTATGAAAAATATGTCCAAGGGGTAAAAGGTAAGTAATAAATAGCAAAGGGCCCAGGACAGAGCCCTGGGGTACACCAGAGGTAACGGAAACTGTCGAAGAGGTGAATGATTTTAGTTGAACGAACTGTGTGCGATCAGAGAGATATGAATGAAACCATTTCAGAGGTGTGTTGGTGATGCCAATAGTGGAAAGCCTGTCTAAAAGAATATTGTGGGAAATTGTATCAAAAGCTGCACTCAGATCAAGGAGTAGGAGGATGGATAGTAAGCCAGAATCAGCTGCTATAAGCAAATCATTTGTAATTTTCAATAGAGCCGTTTCAGTGCAATGAAATGGGCGAAAACCAGATTGAAATTGTTCATATAGATTATTGCCAGACAAATGGATATGAAGTTGAGCAGCAACAACTTTTTCCAAAATTTTAGAAATAAAAGGAAGATTAGAAATAGGACGAAAATTATTAAGGTTGTTGGTATCCAATCCTGGTTTCTTTAGAATTGAAGTTACAGCAGCTGTTTTGAAAAGAGAAGGAACAACTCCAGTGGTAAGGGAAGAATAAATAATACCCATGATAAAAGGGGACAGAGAGGAAGCAGTAGCCTTAACAAGGACAGTTGGTATAGGATCAAGAACACAAGTTCTAATTATATACTACTACTAATTATTATTATTGTTATTATGATCATGTAATTATACAATAATAATAATTAGTAGTGGGGGCACGGTGGCTTAGTGGTTAGCACGTTCGCCTCACACCTCCAGGGTCGGGGTTCGATTCCCGCCTCCACCTTGTGTGTGTGGAGTTTGCATGTTCTCCCCGTGCCTCAGGGGTTTCCTCCGGGTACTCCGGTTTCCTCCCCCAGTCCAAAGACATGCATGGTAGGTTGATTGGCATCTCTGGAAAATTGTCCCTAGTGTGTGAATGAGTGTGTGAATGAGTGTGTGAATGAGTGTGTGAATGAGTGTGTGTGTGTGCCCTGCGATGGGTTGGCACTCCGTCCAGGGTGTATCCTGCCTTGATGCCCGATGATGCCTGAGATAGGCACAGGCTCCCCGTGACCTGAGGTAGTTCGGATAAGCGGTAGAAGATGAATGAATGAATGAATGAATAATTAGTAGTAGTGGTGGTGGTTTATGTAATGTTATTCTACAGTGTCCTTATATTATTTATGGATTTATTTAACAATTTATGCATTCATCTATTCAGTTTCTTTATTTGCTCATTTATTAATTTTAAGGCAAGATGTTACAGGTAAACAGAACAATAAAAACTAGATAAACCAATCACTATTTGCCTTCAATAGTGGATCGCTGATATAAATATTTGTATATAGGAAAATTTTAATTAAAACGGTAATTAGAATAATGTATAACATCAAGGGGGAAAAAATACCATTTTGATTAGTTCTTTTCTTACCATTTCTTAGTTGTTGTTTTTTTTTAATTTACAGCATAATATTTATCATAAATCTCATAAACAAAAATGAGAAATATTTCTTTAAAAACCTTACAATCAGGAAGAATATTTATAAAGATCATTTAGGAAATTAAATTTGTTGCCAAAATTGCAGAAGTAAGAAATCAACACGGACAGTTATATGTCTTAGTCAGTTCAATCATACAGACCAATATATTCTTGTGACTTGGAGGTTTGTTGGAGGAAAAGAGAACTTGCATCATGTGAGTACAATGCTAAGAATAAATCTGGGTCCATATTCATGAAATATCTTACTTCAAAGAGTTTCTCCTATTGACGAAATTCTAAGAAAATTCTGAGAAATGTTGGGCGTTCCCTCTTAAAATGAAAGAGAAGATCCTAGTAAAGATAAAAGGTATTTATAAAGGATCTTAACCCTTAAAAGGGCTCATAAGGTCCAAAAGAATTAGGAGTAGTGAGGAGGACATTTAAGAGGACATTTAAGAGGACATTTAAGATTTTTTTACCCAGATGAGAAAATGGCCAAAAAGTGAAGAGGGAGTAGAAATGTATTGTATAGAACAGTGGTTCTTAACCTTGTTGGAGATACTGAACACCACCATTTTCGCAACAAAGTCTGTTCCTTTTCTTCGTTTTTATGTCCAGCATCCTCGAAAATGATTGCTCGCAAAGATATGTTGTAACAAACGGTATGAAAATCTCCAGAGCTTTCTTAGCAATAACAGGGTACGTTACCATTTGTTGACACCAAAACGTTGAGAGCGTTGTTGTTCTGCTGTTGGACCTGGCTCTGCTGAATTTCAGTGATTTCATCGAGGTATTCATCATTGACATCTGTTGTCTCAACACTAAACGTGAACGGCTGTCGCACCCATGCTGGATAAGACTCTCTTGTAGGGAAGTATCCGTCGAGAGACTTTGCAAGCTCATCTAAGTGCGTGGCAATTGCTTGCTTCAGTTCCGCGGGTAAAGAAATGTCTCCGATTCCAGATACATCTTCGATCTTACATACACAGTCGTCTAGCAGGGGAAAGTTTGCGAAGTTATCGTTCTCTATTCGTCGTTTCCATAACGGTAGCTTTTTTTGAAAAGCCTTCAGGTTCATATGAGTCGGGTGTGTCTTATCCTCCGCCGAACCCCTAAGACTGACTCACCGAACCCCTGGAGTTCGATCGAACCCAGGTTAAGAACCACTGGTATAGAATATTTAATAATAATTGAGAGTTAATAAAATGCTAAAAATTAGAACATGTAGGGATTAATTTTGTGACTAATCATATGAGATAACATCTCCGAATCAGAGATATAGCTTCAAATATCTTAACACAAAGACACAGTGAAGGCTGTGTAGTCCATGTTTTCAAAGCTCTCTTTTTTTATTGGACAACTAATCGCAATCTTCAAAAGACCGTTTCATACCTAATAACAGGGTCAACCTCGACTCTCTAAGACAAAAGTTGCTCTGAGATTGGTCCTGAATCACTCCTATGCAAAGATTTCTATTTAGAATTGTTTTTAAGCTAAACTAGGCGCTCTTTGAGTATTAATACTATTGATTTATGTTTCCATAAACCATTTGTGACCAATAAAGAAATTTAGATTCAGCATGTCATTAAATTGGAGGTTTCTGTAAAACCACAGTAAGTCTATTTTCTTTTTGATTATTGATAATTACAACAATAAATATTGATCTTCCACAACTTCAAAATATTTCATTATCCAGACACAGGAACCTCCGGGATAATCATGAAAAATGTCTCGATTTTAACAGCAGGAATAAATAGAGAAATAAAATATCAGGAATAAAATAAAACTAAACAAAGAAATTGTTAAGTAATATGTAGGAACGCAACCTACAATAAAGAATCAAACTAAAAATAATGCATGTACATTTTTTGGATTTAAATGATTTTTTTTAATAGGGTTGGAGATTGATCTGTTTATATTTGTAACATTTCGTAGTTCTTCAAAATCAAAAATTATTAATGTGCTGTGTAACTGCTCATGTTGATTGTGGCTTTACAAAAATCTAATCATGGACCTGAAGAAAATGTTCCCTTGTTGATCAAATACATTTGTGGACTTTTTATTTCTTTTTCCTCTGAATAACCTTCTGCTCAAAGACCATTGTCACTCATGCAGGTTTTGCTCTCTTCATCACACTGGAAGCCGATGGGACAGCAGCCTGTCTCGCTCTGACAGCATGAATCCTGCATAGATTAAATATGAGATGCTACATGCATTATTTGGTTGTTACAACATTCCCCCCTTGTTTTCCTTGAACTTCCCACAATATTCCATATTCTCATAACTACATAATAAGAATTTAACTTTATGTTTTCTTAATAAATCAAGATATGCAGCAACAAGAGCTAGGAATTGCAAAACACTAAATATAAATGTGTTGTAATATTGGACTTCACAATATTGGTGATCACATTCAATTGTCACATGGAAGTCATAGGATTTGATGCAATAACCGACGACTGACCAAAAGATAGTATAACTGGAAATTTACATGGATTACTTGGTTATTTTATGTTGAAATACTTTGCACCTCTGTGGTGTTCTTGTAAAAAGAGAATGAAATGTACCCATATTTTTTTCTGCAAGAAAATCTATAATTCCAAAATATTACAAATGAAATCGTATTGTATCCTGCAACAAGAAAACAATCTAATAAGCTTACCCTACCTAAGGTCATAAGTCATCTATATTCCCCTATTCACAAACTCTTTTTATAGCATGCAGTTTGCTAATGATTATCACCTAGTGTGAAAATATGACTTTTTATTTGTGTAATACTTTATTGATGAAAGAGCAAAGGTTATTGCTCAGTCTTGTACCTGAATGGTGTTGCTCTGCATGGCAGCAATCTGTTGGGAAGCAGGAAATCTCAGTGCTCCTCTTAAACAGTAGGTGGATGTGCTGTCACAGTGATAACCAAAGGGACAGCAGTGGATGCCATCAAAGCAGCACTGACCCTAAAGGAGCAGACAAAATTTTATGATCACACTTATAAACCTATCACATTCATGATTTGCTGAAAAATACCAACCACAGCGTATGGGCAGCATGACCACTGTCCATAAGGAGTTCTGCAGCACGTAGTACCATCAGGGCAGGTATAGACGTGGACACATCAATCCGCCCACTAGGGGGCGATAAACACTCCCAACTATTTTATTAGTCCCCAACAGACCTGCTCCTCGGTGTATTTGCCCTAATAATTTGGAAACACAGGGTATATACTGTTTGTGAATATACACTGAGTCACAAGTTATTTATCCTGATGTAGTGTAGTTAATAACACGAACAACAAATATACGCATGATATAATAATTATTATTATCATATTATTATATAATAATAATTCATATTATTATTATCTAATAATAATAATACATTTTATTTAAAGGCGCCTTTCTGAACACTCAACGTCACCGTACAAAAAACAACAAAGACAATCAAAATCGAATAGCTACATTGCGACACAAATTAGACCAGCAGTACAAATTATGGTGTAGAATAAGCTAAACTAAACAGATGAGTTTTAAGCTGAGATTTAAATAATGAAAGCGAAACAATATTACGGAGTTCAGATGGAAGTGAGTTCCAGAGCTGAGGTGCAGAGTAACTGAAAGCTCTATTCCCCATAGTTACAAGACGGACAGAGGGAACAATGAAATGAGTGGAAGAAGAAGATCTAAGAGTACGAGTTTGTTTTGGAGTATGAAGAAGATCAAGAAGATATGAAGGTGCAAGATTGTGGATAGCTTTAAATGTTAGAAGAAGAATTTTATACTTAATACGAAAAATAATGGGAAGCCAATGAAGCTGTTCCAGAACAGGTGTAATATGATGGATAGAGGAAGTACGAGTGATAATGCGGGCAGAAGAATTTTGAACAAGTTGCAGCTTATGAAGGGTTTTGTGAGGAAGCCCAATAAGAAGGGAATTACAGTAGTCAAGCCGGGAGGTTATTAGACTGTGAACAAGAGTGGTGGTTGATTGGGTCGTGAGAAAGGAGCGAAGCCTATTGATATTTCGAAGGTGAAAGTATGCAGCCCGAGTAACATTATTTACATGAGAGGTGAAAGAAAGGGTACTATCAAAGATGACACCAAGACTCTTAACCTGAGATGAGGGAGCTATGAGAGATTCATCAATGGAAATAAGAAAATTTGAGAATTTGTTAAGCACAGATTTTGTGCCTATAATGAGAAATTCTGTTTTATTACTATTTAGCTTAAGAAAATTTGCTGAAAACCATGATTTTATGTCAATGAGACAATCAGTAAGAGCAGATGGAGGGAGTTTGGAATGTGGTTTTGTGGAAAGGTAGAGCTGGGTGTCATCGGCATAGCAATGAAACTTGACCTGATGCTTATGAAAAATATGTCCAAGGGGTAAAAGGTAACCCCTTTTATATAATCCCTACCAGAGGTAACGGAAACTGTCGAGGAGGTGAATGATTTTAGTTGAACGAACTGTGTGCGATCAGAGAGATATGAATGAAACCATTTCAGAGGTGTGTTGGTGATGCCAATAGTGGAAAGCCTGTCTAAAAGAATATTGTGGGAAATTGTATCAAAAGCTGCACTCAGATCAAGGAGTAGGAGGATGGATAGTAAGCCAGAATCAGCTGCTATAAGCAAATCATTTGTAATTTTCAATAGAGCCGTTTCAGTGCTATGAAACGGACGAAAACCAGATTGAAATTGTTCATATAGATTATTGCCAGACAAATGGATATGAAGTCGAGCAGCAACAACTTTTTCCAAACTTTTAGAAATAAAAGGACGAAAATTATTAAGGTTGTTGGTATCCAATCCTGGTTTCTTTAGAATTGAAGTTACAGCAGCTGTTTTGAAAAGAGAAGGAACAACTCCAGTGGTAAGGGAAGAATAAATAATACCCATGATAAAAGGGGACAGAGAGGAAGCAGTAGCCTTAACAAGGACAGTTGGTATAGGATCAAGAACACAAGTTCTAATTATATACTACTAATAATTATTATTATTGTTATTATGATCATGTAATTATACAATAATAATAATTAGTAGTAGTGGTGGTGGTTTATGTAATGTTATTCTACAGTGTCCTATTATTTATGTATTTATTTAATAATTTATGCATTCATCTATTCAGTTTCTTTATTTGTTTATTTACTAATTTTAAGGCAAGATGTTACAGGTAAACAGAACAATAAAAACTAGATAAGCCAATCACTATTTGCCTTCAATAGTGGATCGCTGATATAAATATTTGTATATAGGAACATTTTAATTAAAACGGTAATTAGAATAATGTATAACATCAAGGGGGAAAAAATACCATTTTGATTAGTTCTTTTCTTACCATTTCTTAGTTGTTGTTTTTTTTTAATTTACAGCATAACATTTATCATAAATCTCATAAACAAAAATGAGAAATATTTCTTTAAAAACCTTACAAACAGGAAGAATATTTATAAAGATCATTTAGGAAATTAAATTTGTTGCCAAAATTGCAGAAGTAAGAAATCAACACGGACAGTTATATGTCTTAGTCAGTTCAATCATACAGACCAATATATTCTTGTGACTTGGAGGTTTGTTGGAGGAAAAGAGAACTTGCATCATGTGAGTACAATACTAATGATAAATCTGGGTCCATATTCATGAAATATCTTACTTCAAAGAGTTTCTCCTATTGACGAAATTCTAAGAAAATTCCGAGAAATGTTGGGCGTTCCCTCTTAAAATGAAAGAGAAGATCCTAGTAAAGATAAAAAGTATTTATAAAGGATCTTAACCCTTAAAAGGGCTCATAAGGTCCAAAAGACTTAGGAGTAGTGAGGAGGACATTTAAGAGGACATTTAAGAATTTTTTACCCAGATGAGAAAATGGCCAAAAAAGTGAAGAGGGAGTAGAAATGTATTGTATAGAATATTTAATAATAATTGAGAGTTAATAAAATGCTACAAATTAGAACATGTAGGGATTAATTTTGTGACTAATCATATGAGATAACATCTCCGAATCAGAGATATAGCTTCAAATATCTTAACACAAAGACACAGTGAAGGCTGTGTAGTCCATGTTTTCAAAGCACTCTTTTTTTATTGGACAACTAATCGCAATCTTCAAAAGAGCATTTCATACCTAGTAACAGGGTCAACCTCGACTCTCTAAGACAAAAGTTGCTCTGAGATTGGTCCTGAATCACTCCTATGCAAAGATTTCTATTTAGAATTGTTTTTAAGCTAAACTAGGAGCTCTTTGAGTATTAATACTATTGATTTATATTTCCATAAACCATTTGTGACCAATAAAGAAATTTAGATTCAGCAGTTCATTAAATTGGAGGTTTCTGTAAAACCACAGTAAGTCTATTTTCTTTTTGATTATTGATAATTACAACAATAAACATTGATCTTCCACAACTTCAAAATATTTCATTATCCAGACACAGGAACCTCCAGGAAAATCATGAAAAATGTCTCGATTTTAACAGCAGGAATAAATAGAGAAATAAAATATCAGGAATAAAATAAAACTAAACAAAGAAATTGTTAAGTAATATGTAGGAACGCAACCTACAATAAAGAATCAAACTAAAAATAATGCACGTACATTTTTTGGATTTAAATGATTTTTTTTAATAGGGTTGGAGATTGATCTGTTTATATTTGTAACATTTCTTAGTTCTTCAAAATCAAAAATTATTAATGTGCTGTGTAACTGCTTTACAAAAATCTAATCATGGACCTGAAGAAAATGTTCCCTTGTTGATCAAATACATTTGTGGACTTTTTATTTCTTTTTCCTCTGAATAACCTTCTGCTCAAAGACCATTGTCACTCATGCAGGTTTTGCTCTCTTCATCACACTGGAAGCCGATGGGACAGCAGCCTGTCTCGCTCTAACAGCATGAATCCTGCATAGATTAAATATGAGATGCTACATGCATTATTTGGTTGTTACAACATTCCCCCCGCTTGTTTTCCTTGAACTTTTCCCACAATATTCCATATTCTCATAACTACATAATAAGAATTTAACTTTATTCATCTTCTACCGCTTATCCAAACTACCTCGGGTCACGGGGAGCCTGTGCCTATCTCAGGCGTCATTGGGCATCAAGGCAGGATACACCCTGGACGGAGTGCCAACCCATCGCAGGGCACACACACACTCTCATTCACTCACGCAATCACACACTAGGGACAATTTTCCAGAGATGCCAATCAACCTACCATGCATGTCTTTGGACCGGGGGAGGAAACCGGAGTACCCGGAGGAAACCCCCGGGGCACGGGGAGAACATGCAAACTCCACACACACAAGGTGGAGGCGGGAATCGAACCCCGACCCTGGAGGTGTGAGGCGAACGTGCTAACCACTAAGCCACCGTGCCCCCCAATTTAACTTTATGTTTTCTTAATAAATCAAGATATGCAGCAACAAGTGCTAGGAATTGCAAAACACTAAATTATAAAATGTGTTATAATATTGGACTTCACAATATTGATCACATTCAATTGTCACATGGAAGTCATAGGATTTGATGCAATAACCGATGACTGACCAAAAGCTAGTATAACTGAAAATTTACATGGATTACTTGGTTATTTTATGTTGAAATACTTTGCACCTCTGTGGTGTTCTTGTAAAAAGAGAATGAAATGTACCCATATTTTTTTCTGCAAGAAAATCTATAATTCCAAAATATTACAAATGAAATCGCATTGTATCCTGCAACAAGAAAACAATCTAACAAGCTTACCCTACCTAAGGTCATAAGTCATTTATATTCCCCTATTCACAAACTCTTTTTATAGCATGCAGTTTGCTAATGATTATCACCTAGTGTGAAAATATGACTTTTTATTTGTGTAATACTTTATTGATGAAAGAGCAAAGTTATTGCTCAGTCTTGTACCTGAATGGTGTTGCTCTGCATGGCAGCAATCTGTTGGGAAGCAGGAAATCTCAGTGCTCCTCTTAAACAGTGGGTGGATGTGCTGTCACAGTGATAACCAAAGGGACAGCAGTGGATCCCATCAAAGCAGCACTGACCCTAAAGGAGCAGACAAAATTTTATGATCACACTTATAAACCTATCACATTCGTGATTTGCTGAAAAATACCAACCACAGCATATGGGCAGCATGACCACTGTCCATAAGGAGTTCTGCAGCACGTAGTACCATCAGGGCAGGTATAGACGTTGTCACAGTGAACCACTGCGACAGAAGGATTGTCAGAGTTCACTGGAGTTACAAGAGATTTTTTCTCTTCCCCCTCTGTGGATATCTGACGGGAATGAGGGATTTTATACCACGGAAGCGCCTTGTTTACACACAACAGGGACTCTTGGTCACATTGGTAGCCTTGTGGACAGCAGTGGGCCATGTCTGGACAACACATAGCCTTAAAAAAACAGAGTTTATTTTAGTGAATACTTAGAAGGTTTAGATAGATAGATATATGGATATATAAGATTCAGTCATGATGCAGCATTATTATATCTTGATTATATAAGCTTCTATTTTCATCACCATTTAATTAATTAATACTAATTAAATTAATAAGCTTGAACAGAAGTTAATAGCTCTGGATTCTGCTTACAGATGGATATTGGCAGCATGCATATCCCGTTTTAGTTAGGCAGCAAGTATTTTTGTCTTGACATTCTGTCCCGTCTGGACAGACAGTATTGGTAGAAACCAGCCCTACCATAAGCAACACTAACACAGCAATCATCTGTAATGAGGAGGAGAAAACAAAGCATACTTATTTACCAACTGCCTGAAGCATATACAATAAAGTCCACCAAAAAAAAAAAAAAAACAGAATGAATAATGCACAGTTCTACTTCTTATTATTCTTATAGCTAAATAATACTGAATAATGGCATTTATCTAATAGCATTTAAATTAACAGCTATATCTTAAATAATATTTTGTAAAATAATAATATGTACATTAGCATAAAAAACACTAGAACCTCTGCAATCACACTGTACATTCAAAACTAGACTAAGATTGTTAGGTATTGTCTAATCACACCAATGTAAATACAATTGATTATGAACAGATTTATAAGAATAAGTTTCATTTCAACACTTGCCTTGATTTTGCAGTTTTTTAGTATGTTCAGTCCCAGCTTCTCAAATGTCTTTATTGACCTGCACACACATTTATCAGTCAGATGTGAACTTTGTTAAAAAGGAACTGACCCTTTTATATCCCTCTTGTCAGTGTTGTTTGGAGGGATGGTGTAATGTAGGGAAATAAAAAAAAATGGGAGGAAACTTCTCATACATGTATTGTACTCAAGTAACACTGAATGGTTTTGAAGGCAGCTCTGATAATCATCAGATGTAAAAAATACTTCAGTAACTGTAGTATTTGGAGTATTAACACTTTATTTGAGTACCACTGAAACTGAGTAGTTGTACTGTACTCTTACTACAGTAAATAAAGAAAAACATTATTTTTAGGAGTACCTTTTTTTTAGGAGTACTCATTTTAAATGACTAAAATCTCTTATTCGTTCATCCAGCCATTTACTGCAGGCTATGTAATCAATCAAACACACTCCCACACATCCAACATTTTGTAACATCTTCTCATGCTACACAATGTAGTTAATGCTATAGCTATCCATATTAATTTAAAGATGAATAATCTACTGGACTGAGTAATGCACAGTTTTTACCTCACTTCATACTTTTATCGTGCTAGTTCATCACATGACCCATTCCGGTGCTTTGAGACAAACGTGACCGTCACGTGCAATACTGCCAAGCCATAAGAACTTACAAAATGGCTCAGATTCTTACACTTGCCCATTTTTTCTGCTTCCAACACATCAACTGATTAATTCAAGCTATGCAACATTAGCCATGCGTATGAAGCAAACTTACAGAAAGAAGTAACTGCAGTCTCACCGTCAAACAGATTTCTTGGCGTCATTATCAGACCCAGAAGTGTACGTGAGGTGGAACTGTGACCATGGATAACGAAGGGTCACACGTGTTCAAAAGTGGTTTATATAAAAGTATGTAGAATAGAATTTTTAATGTTTTTTGTGCACATGGTAAAACTATTATAATCCTCAAATGTAAAGGCAACCAAGGTAAAAATTTTACTAGATACTTACAGACTCGACTAAGTAATGTTTTATATATGCACAAATCTGTTCCTGGCACTCCGTCCAGGGTGTACCCTGCCTTGATGCCCAATGACACCTGAGATAGGCACAGGCTCACCGTGACCCGAGGTAGTTCGGATAAGCGGTAGAAGATGAATGAATGAATGAATGAATATCTGTTCCTGTTCTTCAACTTGTTCCTTTCATTTTTCATCAATATCCGGGTTATTTCTGGGTGGAATGAATTATGAAATATTACAAAAAGTTTATAGACCGTGCAGGGCTGTCAAGTGTCACGCATAGAGAGTGACAGTCACGCATGTCGGTCTTTTGTCACGTTCTCCCGCCACACATCGTATTTCTCACGCAGAAAAACGTTTTGACTATTTATCATATTTAATAAGCCGCAGCGCCCAAAATGTATCAGTCCGCACCGCTGTCTCTATGGAACCGGGCAGGAATCAAGCGCGTCTCCCCTGGAGCACTTAGTCGTGCCTGACACTTATCAGCAGTGTTGTATAAAGTACTAGAAAGCAATACTTGAGTAAAGTACAAGTATTATACTAGAAAAAGACTTTGGTAGAAGTGAAAGTTACCTTTTAGAATATTACTCAAGTAAAAGTCTTAATGTATCTGATATTTACTGTACTACTGTACTTAAGTATCAAAAGTAATTTTCTGATATTTAATGTACTTAAGTATTTGAAGTAAAAGTAAAAAGTAAAATTTCAGTGATTTTCGGTAGGCATAAGAGGCACTTCATCTGGTAGGAAGAATTTTTCATTCCAATGTACAGAAACATTTCTTGCAAATTCGGCCAGGAGTGTATAACGTTATCTTCTTCACCCTGTTCACCGAGTTCACCACTATTGTCGGGGTGGTCGTCTACGACAGGGGTGGACAACCCGCGGCTCCCGAGCCGCATGCGGCTATTTGCCCGGTTTCATGCGGCTCTTCATATCGAAGTTTGTATTTGTGTCTTTTTAATTTGCGTGTTCGCTTCGCTTGAGTTCAATACGATGTTTTCATCAAACGCGCATGTGCGTGGGATGAAAATATCTCAAAGTTTCCCAGTAGGAGCAAGATCATTTGAGTAAACAATCTCTGTCAAGTTTGATCTTAAAATGGCAGGGGGGAAAAGGTGATGTTCATATGTTCCCATGTGTATAATGCGGCTCTTTGCGGTAACAATGAATGATCCAAAATGCAGCTGCCCGGCTTGTTTTCAACCTGTCAAAGTTCTCTCATACTACCCCACTGCTGCGATCCCTCCACTGGCTTCCGGTAGCTGCACGCATCAGATTCAAAACACTGATGCTGGCCTACAAAGCCAAAAATGGACCAGCTCCCTCTTACCTCAAAGCCCTCATCACTCCTCGCACTGCACCCCGCACCCTCCGATCTACCAGCACTGCTCGACTGGTTCCACCATCTCTCAGGGTAAGAGGCAAGTATACTACAAGACTCTTCTCTGTACTGGCACCAAGGTGGTGGAATGAACTTCCCCTAGAGGTCCGGACAGCTGAGTCACTGGATATTTTCAAACGGCGGTTGAAGACCTACTTATTCAGGAAACACTTCAACTAGCACTTCTTTCCTTATCTTTCGCATTTAAAAAAAACAAAACAAAAAAAAAAACCCTTTGACACTTTTTCATTGTAACTTTGAACAAATGTTTTAAACTCATGGTATCTTAAGTATGTAACTTAGTGAGCCAGCATTAATGTATTCAATGTTAGAGATTTAAGCACTTATGTACGTCGCTCTGGATAAGGGCGTCTGCCAAATGCTGTAAATGTAATTGTAAATGTAAATGTAACACAGTAAAAAATGTGGCTCTTGGTCTCTGACTGGTTGGACACCCCTGGTCTACGATAACAGGAGGTCCTCCAGTAGGTGCTTCCATGGCAGTTTCAGTTGTGCTTCCGCCTCCTTTAGCAAAATTACGCTGAAATAGAGCGTGCAGAGCTGCGTAATGCAATCTAGCAGTGATTCGCCAAACCTCCCTTACTGCAGTTGCACACTTTTCTTCTGATTTTATTTTGTAGTAACGAGTAACGAAGATGCTTAGTGGAAATATAACGGAATAAAAATATACATTTTATCTAGGAAATGTAGTGGAGTAAAAGTGAAAGTTGACATAAATTTAAATAGCGAAGTAAAGTACAGATATGTGAAATTTCTACTTAAGTACAGTAACGAAGTATTTGTACTCCGTTACATTGCAACACTGCTTATCAGCCAATCAAAAAAAAAAGAGGCTACAGAATAGCCAATCAGAAAATAGGGTATCTGGGTAAGATTTAACGCAACAACCAATGGAAAAAAACATATTCATTAGAGAGGGTGTATTCGATGGTCGGTTTGAAAAAACCTCAACACGAAACAGCTTGTCTCTGGACGGGACATTGTCCTCAATCATGACCCTAAAAATGGCTGGGCTTGAGCCGGACTGTTTTAAATTGGAGCAACATTACAAATGATAAAGTCAAAAAAGGCAACAAACACCTACAATAAACAACACCAGTCATAATCTCTCTCTCTCTCTCTCTCTCTCTCTCTCACACACACACACACAAACACACACACACACACACACACAGATTGTGTCCCATTACACAAGACATAATCTCTCTCTCTCTCTCTCTCTCTCTCTCTCTCTCTCTCCCTCTCTCTCTCTCTATTGGTGAGAACATGCAAACTCAAACAGCCAAGCAATATTTATTTGACCCATTTGGCTTTCCATAGTTGGGGTTGTGGCTTATAACAGTTTTATATAAGCAACAAAGTTTATTACTGTAGGTTTCTTTTGAAACTTGCTTTAATTTTTTGCTTTGCTAAGCTTCTGTGCTGACTGCTTTCTGATATTTGTTTTGTGTTTGCAGTGTTTGCTTATTATTGTTTGTTTTGTTAGTGTTTGGGTCACATATCACGTGACGCAAACCTAGGAAGGACCAGTGACTGTAAAGGTTAGACATCTAAACATATGATGCCCTCTACTGACAAGCTGAAATACTACTTTTGTAAGTGAGCCAAAATAACATTTTAGACTACCTCTATATCTCTGTATGCATGCCTTCTCTAAACTACTTCCATAAACTTGGAAGCCCAAACAAGGGGCTTGTTCCAGCATGACAGTGCAAAACCTATTCCAGCATGACAGTGCAAAATTTATTCCAGCATGACAATGCTCCTGTGCACTTAGCTCCTGTGCACTAAGCACTAAGGCCTCCTCACCCCAAATCTAATGGAAAACCTTATGAGAAGAGTGGAGGATATTATAACTAAAATGGGGTGACTAAATCTGTAATGTAACTGAAAATTATAACTTTGTAAAATTAGTGAAGTTTTTTCGTGACATATGAAAATCAGGAAATACTAACAAATAGAGAAATTAATATAATAGGAGAAATTAAATATTATTTTAATAATACGGTGTGCATATGGCAGGGTGCCAAGAGAGGAGCTATGGTACTCTATGAGGATGTCAGGAGTGGCAGAGAAGTATGTAAGAGTAGTTCAGGATATGTATGAGAGGAGTATGACAGCAGTGAGATGTGCTGTAGGTCAGACAGAGGAGTTCAAGGTAAGAGGTTGGGCTACATCAAGGATAGGCTTTGAGTCCTTTCTTGTTTGCTATGGTGATGGACAGGTTGAGAGTCAGACAGGAATCGCTGTGAACAATGATGTTTGCGGATTAAATTGTGATTTGTAGTGAGAGTAGGGAGCAGGTGGAGGAACACCAGGAAGGGTGGAAGTCTGCTTTGGAAAGTAGAGGAATGAAAGTCAGTTGTAGTAAGGTTACAGGGGGCTGAGGTCAAGAAGGTGCATCAGTTTAAAGTGGGTGGAGAAAAGTGTCAGGAGTGTTTTGTGACAGAAGAGTGTCAGCAAGAATTAAAGGAAAGTTGAACAAGTCGGTAGTGACACCAGCTATGCTGTATGGGTTAGAGACTGTAGCAGTGAGGAAAAGACATGAGGCAGAGATGGAGGTAGCAGAAATGAGGATGTTGAAGTTCTCTTTAGGCGTGATGAGGATGGACAGGATTAGGAACAAGCACATCAGAAGGACAGTTCGGGTCAGAGAGGCTAGATTGAGATAGTTTAGACATGTACAGAGGAGGGAGATAGGACATGAAGATAACTGGTGTGAGAGTAGACAATGCCAAGGATAGAGTTAGGTGGAAAAAGATGATTTGCTGTGGCAACCCCAACTGGAAAAGCCAAAAGTAGTAGAAGAAGATTAATAATACGATGTACAATAAAGAATCAAACTAGAAATAATGAACATAATGCAAATTTGTGATTAAAGTCATTTTTTATTAATTGGCATATACAATTAGTCATTTATGTTTGCAATTGATTTTTGTTCCTTCAAAATAAGACAAGAATAACATGTAAATGCACCTGCATATTATAGAAAAGCAAAACTTTAAAGTTTAAAAAATGACCATTTTTTGACCAAATAAAATGCCCTTTATTATGTTTGCTTTTTGTGGACCTAGCCATTGGTTCAAGGAACGAAAATTCAGCGAAGCAGGGCTTCCTTTGTGAGAAGAGCCGGAATGCTTGAGACGCCTTTTTTGCATTGAGTAAATGTAGAATCGCAGTCATAGCCGTATTCACAGCAGTGCTTTCCATCCTTACAGCATTGACCCTTTAAAAGAACATACAACATAATAGAAGAATGTGTTAGAATTCTAGGAATATAGTGTGTCTCTCTCTCTCTATATATATATATATATACACCAGAGATATAGATAGAGCTATAGATACCAGAGGATATGGACAGCATGCCCACTGGCCGGTTAGTGACTTGCAGCAGCTGTGTCCAGCTGGACAATACACTTTGTCACTGCAGTGTATAACGCTGTCCTGATTCTGAAGATTTAACATGGACTTCAGAGGAGACAAGTGTTCAAAGTCTTTCACACAGGTTTTACTCTTCTCATCACAGTGAAACCCGATGGCACAGCAACCTGTCTCACTTTGACAGCACTGATCCTGCAGAGAATAACCATGTTTAGTCGTTTATACAGACTCTGCTTGGATATGAAACAACACACTGACCACAAATAACCATAATAGATGCACTTATAAACTATTAATTATGCAATATTTTATATTCCTGAAAGTATCTATTAGCTGGGTGAGAAGTACCTTTCCATTAGTCGCACTGGAGCTCAAGATTACTAACTAAATAATAAGCTAAGACTTAGAAGGTGTATGCTTTTGCAAGGTCTAAGCATATTAGGGAATATGGTATGTAAGCATACAGCTAAAACACAATTTGATGAAGATGGTTTTAAATGAATAAAAAAGTCAGGGAAAATGTGCTTAACTCTAAATACATCTGAATTTGATAATTGATTGTGAAGTCCATTGAAATATAGAGTAGAGCAATGTCTTGCCAACATCAACACTGCTTATGGTCACTTATTGTAGCATTATGGGTTGTTGTATAATTAAATTAAACTGTTAAGCAGTTATCATATTATTAGACTGACAATACTTAAAACAGTTTGTATTAGAACAAGTACTAGAAATTGCAAAGCAAGAAAAATTCCAGTGTTTCATAAGATTTGATTTCAAAAGGCCAGGCAATCATGTCCAACTGTCATTTGGCAGTCATCAGCGTTGCAATGACAACATCTAGTATAGCTGTGGATAAAAATGTTGCATACAGATGGTTTTGCAATTTACCTGAAAGAAAAAATTAAATTTCACGATGCTGCAACAAAAAAACGATCCAAAACTTTCAAAATAAGGAAATAATAAACTTTGGGTTGATAACAGAAACTATCACATTATTTTTCTATAGCTGCATCTTATGTAGTTGTTTTTTTTCTTAAAACAAACCCTTTCATAGATCACAGATTTTATTCATCTTCCTTCTTTTATGCTTATACTCACTTTATAGCTTTCCCTTTGCAAATGTTTAACATTAATTACATACCAAATTAATATAATAAAGGGATATGGTTATTGCATTGTCTTGCACCTGAATGGTGGTGCTCTGCATCGCAGCAATCTGTGGAGATGCAGGAAGACTCAGTGCTCCCGCGAAGCAGCGGGTGGATGTGAAGTCACAGCGATAAAGAAAGGGACAGCAGTGAATGCCATCAGCGCAGCACTGACCCTAAAGCAGAAGACAAAAATATTATGATTGTACTTGTAAGCCTACCTCAGTAATAATTTGCTGAAAAAATACCTACCAAAATATATATGCAGCATGTCCATTGCCTGAAAGAAAACCTACAGCATGTTGTACCACTAGGGCAATAAGAGATGTTGTCACAGAAAACCACAGAAGGATTGTTAGATTTCACCAGAGAAGCAGGAACTGTATTCCCTTCATCCTCCGCAGGTATCTGTGGGGAAAGCCAACATTTACCATCATTTTATGAATTAATATAAAGAGATATCGTTTTTCATTTTAACTTATTAAGTCCCAGTATTCATTAGCTGGTTGGAGAATCAGTTATACATACTGGTAATTATAAGTATAGGTAAAATGTAAATACACAATTTGCTGAAATGTAGATGGTTTTAAAAAAAGAATAAGAAAAAGTGGGTAAGGGAAAATATCTTGTATCACTACAATGCCACTATTTTTTTAACAGTGTTGTGAAAACCATTGAGAAATAGTGGAGAGCAAAGTCTTGCCCATGTCCATATTACTTATGATGGACATACAGTTGTGGTTTGGCTTATTTTGTAATGTGATTTGTAATTCTGCTGGAAATGTTACTTTAACTTTATTAAACAGTATAAAACGTTTTTTTTTTTTGCACAACCAAGGCAGTTTGATGGTGACCTTCTGACCTATAGCTCAGAAACCTTAACCACAGAACAACCACTACCCTCCAGTAGTTTACACTGATTCAACCAAGTCTCCCAACAAAGTAATTCACAATAAAGAAGAAATCTCAGTGCTTTACTAAAATGAAGTTTTTACTAGCATATACACTTACATCAAACAGGGCTTGCATTCAACTAAGACTGATACTAAAATTCAAGGCACAAAGGTATACACTAATTTGCAGACATTAACTTAAAAAGACTCTTCAACTTTCTCATTAATATCCCACTATACCTAGTGTTTTTTTTATTATTATTATTATTATTATTATTATTATTATTATTATTATTATTATTATTATTTATTAGTTTGTCATATTATCTGTACTTTCACAAATTTTTAATCAGGTTTTTTCATACCTGAGTAAATGCTAAGTCAAATGGACATGCATAGAGAAATGACTCTATAGTTTAACAGTTAAAATTGTACTGTTATTCAAGTAAATACATATGTATAATCACTGACATGGTAAAGCTTTTCTAAAGGAATTGTTTATTTTATTGTTTCACCAAAGGAAAGTTGCATTTTTTGTCATATTATCTTGAGTAAAAACTTTAAGATATGCTAAAGAACCAGACAAAAATATATGGAGATTCCTTAAAAGGTCTTTGCAATAACAACAAGACAAACAAAAAAATCATTAATATAGAAAATTGTCTTGTGTTCATGTAGAAATCTGTTATTTTCACAGGATTTTTTTAAGAAATCAAGAATGAATGAATCTGAATTTGATTTTGAATGTAAGTGGTTTGTTATTTTCCTATATCACTATGTACCTATGTGTTTTATTCCTTTAATAAAACAAACATACACTGTCCTTGTGTGCATATTTGTTTCATGAAACATCTTACTTCCCCAATCCACCGATTTTCATTTCTTGTTGTTTTGCTAATGTTTAGCATTTGTTACATAGAGTCATAGTCATATGACTTTTTATTTGTGTACTACTTTATTGACGAAAGAGCAAAGGTTATTGCTCAGTCTTGTACCTGAATGGTGTTGCTCTGCATGGCAGCAATCTGTTGGGAAGCAGGAAATCTCAGTGCTCCTCTTAAACAGTGGGTGGATGTGCTGTCACAGTCATAACCAAAGGGACAGCAGTGGATGCCATCAAAGCAGCACTGACCCTAAAGGTGCAGGCAAAATATTATGATCATACTCATAAACCTATCACATTCGTGATTTGCTGAAAAATACCAACCACAGTGTATGGGCAGCATGACCACTGTCCATAAGGAGTTCTGCAGCACGTAGTACCATCAGTGCAGAAGGAGAAGTTGTCACAGTAAACCACAGAAGGATTGTTAGATTTCACCAGAGGAGCAGGAGCCTTGTTCTCTTCCCCCACTGCAGGTATCTGCAAGGAAAAAGGTATTTTATACCATGGATGTCCCATTTTCTCACAGAGCTGAGTATCTGCATTACACTGGTAGCCTGGTGGACAGCAGTGAGCCTTGTCTGGACAACACACAGCCTTAGAAATAAACAAAGTTTAATTCATAGGATTCTTATACAGTTCCACAGAAAGTTTTTATACATTTTATATATACTTTAACTGGATGCAGCATTAAATTAGCATCGTAAATAATCATTTGCCACAAACGTCAAATGTTAAAGAAGTAAATAGCATTGATTTCTGCTTACAGTTGGATATTGGCAGCATGCATATCCTGTTTTACTTGGGCAGCAGGTATTTTTGTCTTGACATTCTGTCCCGTCTGGACAGACAATATTGGCAGAAACCAACCCTACCATAAGCAACACTAACACTGCAATCATCTATATGAGGAGGAAAAAACAATGCATACTTATTTAAACATTGCCTGAAGCATATACGATAAAGTCCCCAAAGAATTCTAAATAATGTATATTAGTCTACAATCATTTATCCACATGTAGAAAGCATCTGTGTTATTTACCATTCTAATCACATCAACATAAATGTTTTCTTTGAAAAAGTGTAAAAAATCAATTGCAACACTTGCCTTGCATGTGATGTGGATTGGTTGTTAGCGATACACGTCTGTACGTTTCAGTGCCAGCGTCTCAAATGAATGCGTTAATCCAAAACCACACTCATCAAACAGATGTGAACTTCCACATGCAAAAGAAAGAGGAACTGACCCTTTCATTTCCCTCTTTTCAGTGTTATACAGAGGAACATTTTAATGTATGACAGTTCTGAAATAAGACTCAAAGAACAATTCGCATTTAACATAAACTAAATGATTTCCACAGTCGTTCTGGTATGGAAATGGTTGAGAAATTGTTCTTCAATAATATACCTAAGTATTGTTTTTTTAGGGTATTTATAATTTCCTTGAGTATTATTGAAATTGAATATGTGTACTGTACATCACTTGATGAACATGAAACCCATCATTTACATTACAGCGATCTGTGTGATACATCTGAAGATCAGTTTGTTCTTCCTTGCAAGAATTTACAAGTTTGACAATATGTACACTTTTTTTTACATCAGTGTGTAAGTTTTCATAGTTAAACATTTTATTTGATAATGCCATGTCAGTCTAGCTTCAATTCCAGAGTCTAATGTATTGTTAGTAGCTTGGCAGAAAGTTTTCTGGCAAATTCAATGCAAATAGTTGCACAATGAAATGTGGCATATACGTTCTACATTTTATCACTCAAAAACGATGTTTTTAATTCCATTTTATTTCTTAAGTACATTTACAAGGAGCAGGCCTTTGAGTGCATTTATGACTGGAAACCCCTGTTTTTCATTAAATAAATTTCTGAACTGTTATAGCACCGTATATATCATAGTATAATTTCAAATTATTCTCTGCACCACTCTGATGATAATGTTAGAAACATCACAATATTTCACTCAGTTTTTAGGTGATCAAACAGGGTACCCATTTTAACATGTCTGTCCATGTTATTCTTACTGTTAGTGACATATTAAATACAGTCTCACTACCTTATGACTCATTTCCCTTTTTTATTTTGGTCAATAATATTAACATCTCCTAGTGGTTAAATTGTATATTTAACACTGTGAAGAAAACAACTAAAAACAAAAACAAAAAGTGCCTGTGCTTTTAAGATCAGTGCATTAGAGAATACTTTTGAACGTTTAAGGCTTTAGACTTAAGGGCAGTAACACTCCATAATACACATATCTGAAAATATTAAAAATGTTTTATATTACTCTAAAATTTGGCTTGTTTTAAAAAGGGGAACTCAGTAACCTCCTTTCTGATTTTGACATTGAGGTATGTTCTGAATTATGTTCTGAGTTATGTTCAGAATATTGATCAACTACACTGTCCATATTACAATTCTCATGAATTATTTTGTTTGAAGAATTCAAGTCAAGCAAATGTAACTATGTATTTACTTAATAATGAGCATATAATACAAAAATTATATGAAGAAAATGTAAAGAATGAAATATAAACAGCTCTGATGAACATATAGAAATAATTTTGTTGCTCTGTACATGAAAGCAAAAAAGATACCTCAGCATCTCCAAAAATAAACTGAAAGTGTTAAAAAATTCGGTTCCTCAAATACTAGGTTAGAGAGAAAATGTTTCAGCAGAGCTAAATTCAGAGCCGCTGTTGTTACTTTTTATAATAGGGTGTGGAGACAAATTAATGTAGTGAGGCCATGAGACTAATAAACATTTTCAGGCCACACACAAGTATCACTTTGTTACAGTTTAAAGGTGAATTAAGAAGGACTATTCAAAGTTTGTCAAAATTAGGTTTTTAATGCTTAAGTAGGTGGATTTATATCCATTAAAAAAGAGATAAATGCGTGGCTAGCATTGTGCTAATGTTGCTTGTTAGAAAACCCAAATTTAAAAAAGGAGGTATGTGTGGTATGTAATTATTTTTTTTAATTTGTATTTTTTTTTACATTGACTGTTGTCTTTTATAGATAAAACACCAATTTCATAAGTTCCTATCATCACTGAATAGTAAGATTTTATGCTTTTGATACATGGCTTAGATTAGCATCCCCCTCAGTAGGCGATGAGACAGAAAATGGGGGAATTGCATATTCTATAAGGTCTGTTAACATTTTGAAAAGACTGTTCATGTATTTTTAGTTTTAGCTTTTTTCCCCCTGATGGACTACCCCTACCATTAGTACCTATAGGAGTTGCCACATCCTTCACAGCCACTAAGGCCTACTGCAATCTAATGGCAAGCTAATGGATAGAGGAGAGAGGAGATATTCCAGAACAATCAACAACTGTCTTAGAGTTAGGTGGAAACAGATGGAAACAGATAGGTTCGCTGTGAAGAAGATAAGTTGTGCTCAAAAGTTTGCATACCCTGAAAGAAATTGTTAAACATTGCCATTTATTTGTAAATAATGACTGATCATTAAAATAATTTTTCCTTATTTAAGGATAGTGGTCATGGCCAGTCTTCCAGTCTTTCTGCAAGCCTTCTGCCCTCCGCCCCATGAGTCAGAAGACCAGGAGAGACTGCATCTGCTGTGCCCAGTTTGGGTTTTTAGCACTTATGTCTGCTTAGGTAGCCGCAAAAATACACAATCTACAAACAGCCTACAAACAGTGCCTTGTGCTGGGTAGTGGTGGCTATCTTCCAGGCCTTTGAGGCACGCTATGTGGCTCACTCCACTAAGGGTATCCCTTAGTCCAGCACTCTGGCTAGGGGTGTTCCCGTTCATGATATTTGTGTTGGGTGGGTAGGTCCTCTCTGCACATCTATATCAGGTTCTATAAAACGAAACATTTCCATTTCCATTTTCCATTTACAGCATTTGGCAGACACCCTTGTCCAGAGCGACGTACAAAAGTGCTTTTAAGTCTCTATCATTGAATACATTAACACTGGTTCACTAGGTTACAGACTTAAGATACCATGAGCCTAAAACACTGTTTAAAGTTTTTTTTTTTTTTTTTTTAATATACACACATACAATAAACAGGGGAGAAAGTGCTAGTTCAAGTATTTCATGAAGAAGTAGGTCTTCAACCATTGTTTGAAAATAACCAGTGGCTCAGCTTTTTGGACCCCTAGGGGAAGTTCATTCCACCACCTTGGTGCCATAACAGAAAAGAGTGTTGTTGTATACTTTCCTCTTACCCTGAGAGATGGTGGGACCAGTCGAGCAATGCTGGTAGCTCTGAGGGTGCGAGGTGTGCTGCGAGGAGTGATGAGGGCTTTGAGGTAAGAGGGAGCTGGTCTGTTTTTGGCTTTGCAGGCAAGTATCAGTGTTTTGAACCTAATGCATGCAGTGTAGCCAGTGTAGGAAGCGCAGCATCTGGGTGGTATGTGAGAACTTTGGCAGGTTGAAATAAAGCCAGCATTGAGTTGCAATAGTCCAGTCTTGAAATGACAAGAGACTGAACAAGTACCTGAGCAGTCTGTGTGGACAAAAATGGCCGAATCCAGCATTAGCGTGTCACATTAACATGGAACGTGGACTGTTGATTGTTCATGATTACCCCAAGGTTGCAAGCTGTGACTGAAGGGAAGATCAGATTGTTATGCAGGGATATTGCAAGATCATGACCTGGGGATGAATCACCTGGGATGGTCAGCAGTTCAGTTTTGCTAGGATTGAGCTTCAACTGATGAGTCATCATCCACGATGATATGTCTGCCAGACATGCTGATATCCGAACAAATGATGTTGTATCTGAGGGCGGGAAGGAGAAGATAAGTTGAGTATCACTAGTATAGCAGTGGTAAGATGCTATACTATACTATGCTATACCATAGCATATTTCTTTGCTATACTATGCTATACCATGTAAGGATATAACTTTACCAAGAGAGGGGGTATACAGCGAGAAAAGGAGAGGACCAAGTACTGAGCCCTGTGGGAGACCAGCAGAGAGTCTGCGTGGAGCAGATGCCACTCCCCTCTATGTTGTCTGATATGAGCGACCTAGACTCCACGTCTAGCTCCTGTGTCTTACAGAGCTAGTGACCTGATTTCACATATAGCTTCAGACTTCCTCAGGGAGAGTTTCCATAACTTTAGCCATGACACATTGTCTTGTTCACTTCTCAGGGAACCAGGTTGCATACGTAACCTGTTGTAGTTTCTGTGTGCAATGTTGTCATGTTGTTAATGCTGAGTTTGTATGTAGCTCTGTTTGCCATAGTCTAGTTCATACCCTGTTTAGTCTGTAACCTAGTGAACCAGTGTTAATGTATTCAATGGTAGAGACTTAAGAGCACTTTTGTACGTGGCTCTGGATAAGTGCGTTTGGCAAATGCAGTAAATGTAAATGTAGTTTTTTTTTACACTTTTACACTGTTCACAATAAAGGTCTGCACCTGCTAGTGACAACAAGCTGCATGTAGCTAAAATGAAATGATGCACAACAGTATTATCATTTGTATCCTACATAATCTTTTACATTAACTGTGAATGTTTTAAGAAAGAAAGGATACATTTCATTTTATTATTATTATTATTATTATTATTATTATTATTATTATTATTATTATTATTATTATTAGATTGAGATTTGAGAAAAATTGCGTTTTGCATTAACAAGTTTTTCAGTTCTCATCTAATGTTGAAATTATTATCTATGGTGATTATAAAGATCCTAAAGATATTCTATATCTAATCTCTACTACATTCACATTTTCTGTTTATACAAGTGAATGCTTTATTGAATACTAAAATGATGAATGCTAAAATTCTTTATTTAAAACTGACATATATTATGCCATTTATGCTAAACAGATTTACAGAATTGGTTTAAACATTTGGTTGTCAGCTATAATGTCGTCATCCAACAAGCACTTACACCATCACCCTCTAGATGGCCGCATTGTAACATATAAGCAGTGAATGCCCTTAAGCAGTGGGGTTCTGTTTGCATTTAAAAAAGTGAAGAAACAGAAAAGCTTGGCACAAGATGGACACATACTCAGCATATACTCAAACAGTGTAAGCCTTGAATATGCATTAGGCGGAATAAGTAATGTCAGAATTACTTATTCAGTTATTTGATTGATATTATTCTGTAATGTCAGTGAAACTTGTTCCATGTACTTGTTACTTGTTACTTGTATCTTAATCCACTGAACCCAAACCACTGGGAGTTTGAAGGGTTAATTTAAGGTTGTGGAGTTGCTGAGTTTGACAGGCCAAATGCAGTAGGTTTACTCAGGAGTATTTTATTCAGTGGTTTGAACTGCATGACACTCGCTGTGCCATTTGTGTGGAGCTCAGCTCCTCCACACTGACACTGTGCAGGATGGAAAGATGTGGCCTGAGCCAGGAGAGGCTGGAAAGAGGCCACTGTGACTCTGCAACAGTCAGTCTCTGAGGCAGATCTTCAGGCCTGACTACACACAAATACACTCACAGACACACACACACAGACACACACAGACACACACACACACACACACACATACACACAAACACACACACACGTGAAAAATGAAGATGGCATGGAAACTCATATAAATGGTAGACATGGATTTCTGAGTGTCTGAGGGACAAATTAAAATTTCCTCATGTCATTTCATTAAAATGTTTAGATTTTTCTGGTTTATGTTCCATTAGTCACTTCCATAAATTTGTCAAAACTCTGCACACAGTTAGGCCATTGGTGCTATTTGCGAGCAAAACTGTAAATTCATTTTATTATATTCACACAAAATATGTTCAGCAAAAATAAGAAAATCTTTATCTATGACTATCCTAAACTTACATGGCCAAAACCATGGTTTCTTTCTCCCTTTGTTTTTGTTTTCCTTCTTTCTTTTTTAACTTTTACTTTTCTTATTAACTATTCCACTATGTCCTTCAGAAACACTGGAAAATCCTTTGGGGAAAATCCTAAAGGTAGAAATGCCAGTATTCTGACAGTTCCACAAGCTCAGAGTTTGAACTTAATATGTGTGGGACAGTTTTTAAATCCAATTTCTACAATTATTTTGTTTCTACTTTCCTATGATATTTTTAACCAATTATTTACTACAGTATAAAATCTCTCTCTCTCTCCCTCTCTCTCCCTCTCTCTCTCTCCCTCTCTCTCGCCTAATTTAAATGACTGTGACCCTGACAGGGAAGATACTAAGGATAAATGAATAAATACTGTTTGTTCATATTAACCTGGTAATTACTTATCTTTTGAGCTTCATACCTGCTTGCTCACTCTTGTCCAAATGGGAGCCCTAAAATTTTCTGGCAAGCAAAATCATTCTATTTTCTTTTTTTTATTTTACTTTATGCTTTACTTTTTCTGCTGCTGTAAAAAGAATCACTATCACCTGGCTGGCTGATGTTTCTTCTGCAGTAGTACCACTTCCTCTATTAACTCTTTCTCCTCTAGCTCTAGCTCTGAATCCTCCTTCTGTTGCTCTAGTCTAAATATTTCCTTTGCTCTAGATCTAACTCATCCTCCTGTAGCTCTAGCTCTAACTCTTCCTCCCATAGCTCTAGCTAAAGCTTTAGAGGAAGCTCTAAATCTTCCTCCTGTCACTCTAGCTCTAGACCTTCCTCCTGTAGATCTAGCTGTAATACTTTGCTCCTGTCACTCTAGGTCTCTCTCTTCCTCCTGTAGCTCTAGCTCTAATATTTTCTCCTGTCACTCAAGCTTTAATTCTTACTCCTGTAGATTTCCTCTAATTCTTCCTCCTGTAGCTCTAACTCTTCACTTAGTATCTCTAACTCATCTGCTCATCTGCTCATTTTTTTTCATAAAGTAGCTCTTCCTCTTCCTCTCTCCAGTAACACTTACTGAAAAAGTTAAAAGATTGCAGATAGTGGGCTCACAAGTGGTGAAACAGAAAGCATTCCCTTTATCATATTGAACTAAGAAATTTTAATATTCGTGATGCCACAGCCATCTGTGTCTGGGACCCCACAATAACACTAGCTATTCATGGGAGTCTGTGAGCTCATGCATGCAGAAGTGGGTGGATAGCACTTTCCTCCGAGGGTGTAAGGCAGCCCCCAGAGAACGCATAAGCTGCAGTTTTAATATTTGCGGTGATAGCTGTTGTGAGATAGAGCTGCCTGATGGGTGGGAACTGTCCATAACTAAATTAGAGAGAAGACAGAGGAAATAAATATTCTGACACATACCAAGTACTGGTATATATTTTAAAAATATATTTCAAAAATATATTTTAAAAAATGAGCTTCTAAAAATTTACAGGAACAACATTATTAAACCCTCACTCATTTACTTATATAAATTATGTATGATTTATTTACATAATTAAAATTGCAAATTCAAATAATATTGTGTGTAAATTTGTAAAGTTGATATATACACTGGAAGTATGTTGTCTAAAATTATGTGAGAAGAACAAGCCTTTTAACCGCTCTGAAAAATTCATTATGTTTTTTTATTCTTATGTTGTTGTAATGCTAACATTTTCTTTCTTTCTTTCTTTCTTTCTTTCTTTCTTTCTTTCTTTCTTTCTTACTCAGATGCTCTACAATTAATTTTCCATTTTTGATGGCGTCAGCCAAACATGTTTGCCTCACCTATTCATATTGTTCTATTTTTGATTAAAACAATAATATGGGGAATACCTTCTTTTTCCATTTTCTTTTTCTTATTGATGATAAATGATATCAAATTGTGGTATCACATTAAATTTAAATATAGGCAGTAATTTGGGAATATTGCAGGATGAAAGATTCTCAATTACAATGTTTTTGTATATTTTGTGATTTTGGTGTGCTAAGGCTCATTGAAGTAACAATTACAATTTTTAAATTTAATTTAGATGAGTAAATGGCAAGTAAAAAATTCTACCAACTCCACCTGTTGTGCTGTTGTAATGATGATGCTGATAATGAGACTATGGAAATGATTTACTTTGCATTCTGGACCAGCTGCAGCTTTCTTAATAAGGCAGCAGGGAGAAACGTATTACAACAGACACATCTAACGGTTATGATACCATGCACTAGTTTCCCCACTTCTTCAATCATTTTCACTTTATATGTTTCTCAAATGCACTTGTGTTGAGTAGCTTGTGGCAGCTCTTGCCTGCACACTGACTGTTGATCATACATCTACTAGATATGTAGAGCAATAAAAGAATAAAATAAAAAGACAAAAAATCAGATGTGGGCAAAATATTTGAGGGTGTTAGATTTTATTTAATTTCAATGAACAATACAAGAGCTGAAAAATTTGCTATGAATAAGCAAAAAAATGATAATACAGAATATATAATAAAAACATTTTTTTATAGGAACACTGGTGTAAGGAAGGAACACTGCTTGTGAGTACTAAAAATCTAATTAATGTATAGTAAAGGTAATAAATTAATATATTAATGACAATAAAAGGAGTTTCTGATATTATTTTCATAAACTTCTTTTAAAACAAACAACCAGAAAAATAAATAAACAAATAAGTTTTTTGTTTCAAGGCTATACAAGACAGCTTTGATTTCTCTTTCCCTTAGACCACACAGACACAGACACAAACACATACACACACATAGGCCGAACATAGCCACAGTAGGGGTTGCGCATATTATACGTATAGAAAACAATAGTGATATCACGTATCATGTCCCTCATATTTAAACTCAGGTTCCAATATCATAATCTGATACCATGTGATACTCTGTGACATAAGCCTAGTGTACAATCCACATGAATGTACAGACAAGAAGTGAAAGTGATCCAGACATATTTCACAAAGAATGTAAAGCAGACTGCAAACTTTGCTTTACAGAACTATACAGATGATGCAATACAGCATTGTCCATACAGCATACAAGTAGCCTGATGGCATAAGACACCCTATTTGCATTTAAATGTTAATATAGAGCTCCAGTGTGGCCGACTTGAGCGATCCTTTAAAATGCATGGATATGCAGGGAAACTGTTATATGTTAGAGCACTTGCTCTAGAGTTTTGCAAGCACTAACCACTGAGGGATGCATGCTCTATTTTCCCAGAGTATTAATGACCATGCTTGCTGATACTGCTTGCACACTCAGATTGGCCACCTTGCTGTCTATATTAAATCTGCTGATTAAATGCCACAACAGTTTAAAGATAAAAGTGGTGTTCATTGCTAGCAACACAAAAAAAGCAACCAACATTACCAGAGCTAAAGAAAATTAACGATTGCTTAATACTAAGTACATCATTGCAAATATTTTCAAGTATCAACAACAACATCAACAATAACAAAAACATGTATTCATACTTGGTCTAAAAAAAAGGTGTCAGAGCATCCACAATAAATACTGCATAGTAGCTTTAAGCACATCATTCTCTAAGGACTGAATTGGATTTGTAGGTATTCCATATGCAAAGCACAGACATGTTGCTTTTAAGACAGTTGATACTTTGAAGAAGAATTGGGGAAGGGGAAATTTTTGCAGGATAAAACTTGTCAAGAAGTCTTATTTCCTGTCAGGTATTTCCTTTGGCATAGTGACCCACTGGCATACCGGTTGCATACCATGAGCCACAAAGGCTCTGATCATTCTGATTATGCTGGTGTTTTTTTTTTTGCTGGTGTTCTTCTCATTAAAAGTTGTTAAATCATTAAATCATTAAATCATGAAATCATGGGCCAAAACATTCAACCATGCTTTAAATCATGGACATGTACAGTACCGCACTTTTTTTTAGATTCCCCCGAGATTCCCCTTTCTGTTCAGCTTCATGTACAGTCGGGTTAAGATTTACTCATGGTGCACAGCACTGATCTCTTTGTCATAATCAAGGGTGCAATCTAAAATCTAAATAATTCCTTAATCTTCAGTTTCTTTGTCATTTTTTCATCCTGAAAATTAGCTCCACCTCTAACTGGAACAGGAGAGATGCAGATATAGTGGATTTCGATTGAGGTGATAAATTCAATAAAAATTTCGATTCACTAGAGCACTTTGAAAAAAGCTCTGTTCAAGAGCCTAATGGACATATGCTTATTATAAGACTTATAAACATGATGTGAAATTTGTTTTGTTCCATTCAGTTTCTGAATCCTCTAAGGAAGATTTATGAGATCGATTGCTTTAGAGGAAATCTCACAATAGGTGGTTAGAGTCATGGTGTAAGTGTGCATTCATGAGAAAGACATTCAAAGTGAATATGTATCAGCATTATTCATCTCCTCACCACTGGGACAGTCAAAGCAGGAGTGCATGTGTGCGACTTTAAGTTTGTTAAGATGACTACACTGCAGCCTTGCCCCTTTAACGCCTTTCATTTTCACTCAGCTAGCTCGCCTACGCACTTGGCATGTGACTACCAGCAATGACAGGAAATCAAGGATGTCAAATCCTGCTAAGGCGTCTCGCTCCATTCTCTCTCCCACACAGCTGTCTTAACCTGGAGTCTCACTTACTGAGCGATAACATATGTGTATGTCTACATGTGGGTTCTAGTCAACATGTTTGTGTCTGCTTCTTCCAACTCACTCTGAATGCTTCTAAATATACATATAGCTTCACTCATTCGTCTTGTCAATCTTTGGTGGGGATCTGAAAGGGGGTTTTTGCAGCACGCTTTCTTGTTACCAGCAGTAAAGTACTGTACCATGCTGGGAGTTTGTATGATGTGACTGTTGTATGGTTCTCAGTATTGTTTCTGTTGAGACAAACCTCCATGAGACACCCTCTCCTTCCTTCCCAGACCCTAATATACACCACATTATATACAATATAGCAGGGATATTTAAATAAACCAGAACTATTCATGAAACTATTAAAACAGATACAAATATATAAAAATAGGCAAGAAAAGTAATGATCACTGGAAGTGAAACTGACTGTAATGGTATATAAAGAGTGGGAGTATTTTAATTTTATACTGATTAATCAGTTTTGGTTTTGATAAATGGTGTGTGTGGCATATACATATTTAAAATTAGGAACTGAATAAAATAAAATCTTTCATGTATTCAAACCAAAACTAAAATGAATGCTAAAAGAATATCGAAAACCATGTTAACAAAAGCAAAGGTTTATTAGAGAACACTTGTATCCTCTCTTTGTAGGTGTAGCATATGTCTCTACATGTTGTGAATAACAAGAGACATGCAGTAACTCTTCACTTAATAATAGTTATTAACAGTTTTTACAATGAATGTTTGTACTAGATGCAGACCTATTTAACATTATTCTGAAGCACTAGTGTGTTTAAAGCAGCATTATGTCCTAGATGTTTGGGGTAGAACAGATTATGTTTGGAGGGATGTGTTGGGTTGATGCACTGTGCTTCCTTGCTGGAGGTGTAATAAATGATTCAACTATGCAATTTGGCTCAGTTGGGTGCAATCAAATCAGACACACGCCTACACACACTCTGTGATGTGGGTCCCCTCACGTGTCTGCTGGGAGGCTATGTTAAAACCCAGATGATGTAATAAAGAATTTCTGAATATGCAGCTGACATAGACAGCGTGCAAAAGACGGCAGACATTTTGGGCCAGCAAATGAAGCACAAACACTCTGCTCTATCACCAAGTATTAGTCAAGAATATCAGGTAGAATTTGATCACACACACACACACACACACACACACACACACACACACACACACACACACACACAGAAAGGAAGTGTAGTGAAAGACATACTAAAAAGATGAAATTTCAATATCAATGCAAAAATACTATATAATATAATAAAGGAAAACTGACTGGGAATTGACTTGGATTATCAAAAATGTTTGAGATGCTAAAATTATACTGATGTTTACATGGAGAGAAAGATCATGCCTACGTATACTTATAGAAGAATACCTATTTTTTTATTATTAGATATATTTTTAAAGCTATGATATATTCGGATAAGCAGTAGAAAATGAGTGAGAGAGTGAGTGAGCTAGTTTATATGATACAGTTAGATTTATTTTTGATTATACTTTAACATTAACTATATATTTATTAATCTACAATATATATATATATATATAAATATATCTTTATTGAGCTATTAGGTTTTTTAATTTGAATGATTTTATGCAGTTTTCAATATTCCCCCGAATGCATTTTTATCAAACATTTGAATCATTCTTCATTCAAATTTATATTTACTTGATTTGATTATGCAGCACTTATGCTTATTACTGTCTTTAATCTGCTTTATATAGTGACATAAATAATGCAACAAAAAAGGACAAAAGACACTGCAGTTCTATGTATTTATGGAGAGTTTGTGAGTCTGTGTGGTAAAGCATTTGCTTTACTACTTTAAAGTATATGCCTGGTCTTTTCAAGATTATTTGGAATACAGACAATGGCATAAAATGCATTATATAGTATGCTAACATTTATTCTGTTTTTTATGGGGCATTTTCCAGAAATTCATGGCTGATTTGACAAATATCTATGTGATAGCACTTGCATTTACTTTGATCCTGAGTCTAAAAATGCCAGGATTGTTGGGATAGTTGTATGCATGATTTGTTGTCATACAGCAGAATGTGTATTTATTTTCTTTATTTTATGTATTTACTGTAAAGGGTTTATCTAATAATTTGTATTGTTTTATACAGCCTATTGTCAAGACACATTCTTAAATAAGTAATAATAACTGGCTTTCCTGTTTTCTGCCCATAGAAGAAACATTTTTGAACATGATATTTTTTTTATGCCAGCACTATACTGTCCATGTAAATCTCTTGGGATCATTTGTGTGAACAGTGCAGGCCAAATGTCCACCAGCAAGAATAAGTAAAAAGATCACTTAGCAAGGCTTTATTAATATAGCCGATTTTTTTAATGAACATATTAATAGAGTCAATATAAATTAGTCATCAAGAAAAACAGATAAGGGTTATTGCAATTTGAATCTAATACATGACATCAGAATTTTTATTAAAGTATCACTGAATACCATCTATAGAACAAGTGCAGTTCTTGGTAGTGCACTCAAACCCTGCTATATGTGTCTTTTATGTAAAGAGGAAGAGAAAGCTTGACTGAGACCTCTCATTATTTAATAATTTCCAGATGTATTTGAAATAGCCTCTTTATGGCTGCCAAATAAAAAAACTGATTCAAAGTGTAAGCGACAGGACCTTTAAAGACTAAAATACTTGTCCTGTATACATAAAATGCTCCTTTTGTTCTCTTTAGGGTTAATGAAAAGCAAGAATGATATACGGAATTGTGGCTACAATATACAGGAAATGTGACTTAATGACATTAAGCTCATGAAGTTTCACAGTATGGTCAATGAAAGTGTGAAATTACATGGTAAGTGAAAGTGTGAACCAAAATAAGCCAGAACAAAATAGATTGCTTATACCAAGGTCTCTAATAGCGAAAGTTATTAAAACATCATCAACATCGCTATCATCATCAGTTCCTTTTAGCCACTTCTTTATACATACAGTAGTAGCAGCCTCTGAAAAAAATAAAAAAATAAAATGTATTTATATATATTTACCTAAATATATAAACCTAAAACCCAATGCAACAATTAAATCTGACTAGCGAGTCTTAGTAAGTACAGTTGTAATAATAATATCACATCATTATACATACTTTATAGAAATCAAGTCTCCTGCAACAAAATTCGATATTACAATAAATGTGACATTACAAAACATGTGGTACTTTTTCACATCTGTCAGTTTCAAAACACAAAAAGGAGACCTGTAGAAGCCATAGACCTGGCACCTAAGACCTGGATAAACAGTAGACAGCTGGGGTGAGACAATGGCACCTCAGTTAATCATTAATACTGTTAATGAATAGAGCACATGAGCACCCGGTACTTTCCAGAACCCTCTGCTTGCAATCATTCATGTGCTGACCCTTTTCCGACACTTGCTTAACATTTATGGACAAGGTTAAATGGAGGGAGAGTGAGGAGAATCATCTTTATTGAATTTCAATTTTCCATAAATTCATTAGTTCTTTTTGTGCAGTATTCCAATTCTGAATAAAGATATATACTAAGATACCTTATACCTTAATTATTAATGTGTATATAAATAGCCAGTGGAAACCTCATCTGTTTGTTCCATGCTTATGGAAAGCAGTGCTAAGACATCTGTTCTCTCTGCACTTGCATCATGGCATCACCACAGTGCAAATATAAACAGAATAACAAATCACTAATAAATGGTCATTAATGTAAGCTAGAACAGATGTGTCGATTTTACTGGGAGCCTGTGAAAGTGTGTTTTGTGTGATGTGTAAATGCACAGTGTGTCTCTGAGCGTACATTTGTAGAGGTGGCAGGTGTTCCTCCTTTCTCCACAGAGCAGGTTTTTATGTCCCTCCTCAAGTTAGTTGCTTGGTTTCCATAGAAATGGCCAACAGAAAGAGTCTTGTCTTAAGGGGCCTGTTGTGGGGACGGATTTACTAGCTGCCTGACCTGGACTCGAGTTTAAAAAAAAAAAGAGAGAAAAATCAAGCCAGCAGAGAAAACAACCTAACATTGTCCCTAGCATGATGCACTGATTCAATCGAGATGCTCAGGGCAGATGTTTCAAATGAGCTAGCACTGTGTTCTTCATTGTGTGCCAGCATGAAGATTTAAAACTTTTTTTTACTTCTGACAATATTTACCTTTCAAGTGGTGGACATATTAATGGAACATCTAATTTCAACACCCTTGGCCAGCTGTTCCTATAAGAGGCTTGTTGACTAAGCATGTCAGTTTAGAAAACAATTAACCTTCTTTAATGATTGCTGTCAATAACACTATGTATGTTTGTAATTTGTTACTATTCTACTAAATTGAATAATCTCTGAGCAAGCTCTTTGGTCCAGACATAAACTGTAAACATGCTGTTATAACCACAGAACAAGACATAGATGAGAAAATAAAAAACTTGTTTCGAATTGATCAGTATAGACAAAACTGTAAGAGAGAAAACCAGGAAGTAAACAGAACCTTGACTATGGAGAAATGAAACTGGGTAAGGAATCACGGTATAGGTTTAAAAAAAAACACAGACACATTAATCTCTGCATTTACACTATTCATCAGTCCATCACTCATGTCAATATCTCAAATTCTTTGCCAGAGATTACACAGATTACACAGTGCTTTAGATTACACAAGAGAAATAAATAGAACTGAAATAGAAATGCAATATGCTGTAAGATTATGCTGGCTACCGCTGAATGATTCTGCAGACATTAAAATACCTGATTCTCCTGAGGAAGCACGGGTGACTCTGACCTTTCTTGTACAGTGGTCCATTCCAGCTTGTTGTCCATATAAACACCCCTAAACTTATAGTTGTGCACAATGTCAACCTGTGAGCCCATGATGCTGATTGTGTTTGGGGAGTCTCTGTTTCCTAGAACCTACCACCCTTTTGTCTTTGCGACATTGATTTGCAGGTGATTTTGTCCTGTACTCAGCCTCCTACAGCCTATGACAGCAGAGTCATTGTAAAACTTCTGCAGATGGCAGGACTGTGAGCAGTGTCTGAACTCTGATATGCAGACTGTATACAGAAAAGGGAGACAGGACTGTCCCCTGAGGGGCCATTTGCTGCTCACTATGATGTCTGAGACAGTGTTCTGCAGCCTCACCTTTTGTGGTCGACCTGTGAGATACTTGAGAATCCCTGTCACCAGAGGAGCATCCATGTGCATGACCTGTAGCTTATCACTCGGCAGTGCAGGTCATATTGTGTTGAAAGCAATGGAGAAGTCAAAAAAACATGGTTCTTACAGTGTTGTCTGTCTCCTCAAGGTGGGTGTAAGCTCTGTTCAGCAGGAAGATGATAGCACAGGGTGATAGCTACTCCAGCACAGGGCTGATAAACACACTGCAAGGGGTTAAGAAATGGTTCAACTGTTGTTCTTAGGTTCTTTAGGACTATCCTCTCCAGTGACTTCATAACATGTAGTTACTGTGCTTCATTGGTTGTTGATTTTTGGGCACAGGAAGCAGGCATGTTGTTTTCCATAGGACAGGTACAGTCAGTATGCTCAAGCTCAGGTTGAATATGTGCTGAAAAACTGCAAAGGCCTTGTTTATTCTCAATCTAATTAGACTGCCATGTTATATCCCTGCTGGTTAATTCATATACTGATGGAGCAACCATATTCTCCTCACCATATTCTTCCTCACTCCTTTCCTATTAAAGTAATTATGTGCAAATAATTCTACCTTTTTCGATAATCATACAGGTATTCATAGACACTCATAGAGTACAACTCTCACCATATGATGACTGACCCTTGACTCTTATACTACTTAAGGCTCTGAGCTACAGCTGTGAGCTACAGTAGGGGGTTTTTAAGCAAGCCTACCACCCCTAGCCTCCTTGGATAGATAGACGATATACTGGTATAAAACCAAGACAAAACACTAAACCATAACACATAACACATAACACAAGGACAGCAAAGTCAACAGAAATATTTGTAGAGAGAGTGGCAGAATTTACAGTATCTATAGCTATGAATGTAACTAATGGGATAAACAGGATTTACATAGCAAGGTATTGTGAAGAAAGAATGCATAAGACAGATTAGGGTGTGCATGTAGCATTGTTCCTCAGACCTAATAACTTTATCATATCTGAACATTTCTGCATGTGCCATGCACCATCCTCCTATAATTATTTACCTCACAATGTGCTTAAACTTTCCATAAGATCATCCGATGTCAGAGACTTTGCCCCACTCTCTTTATCTTTGTTCATACATGTCATAAATTAATGATCTCTATAGATCTCTTTAAGTGTACAGTGTACTCATTTTTAAGTTGTTTGTCTTGAAAGATTGCATGCATTATTGCTGTGGTTAGTTTTGGTTTTCCTAGTCTCCTTAGTTCACTGGTTACCTTATTCCTCATCGTAGTTCTTGTTCCTCTGCTAATTTTGTGTGATAATAAAGTTCTGTGCTCCTGACTTGTTTGATCTGAATTGTGAGTATGAATTTGCCTGTAATGTCCACCTCTCTGCCATGTATTGTACATCATACTTTCTCTGGCTGTCTCAAATTTCAAATGGTACTTGATAGATTTTATTGAATACTGTTGTATACTGCCATCATAAATGTAGTGCTGGAAAAATACAAAAGACAAATGCTATTAAAGTTTATTCAATGGGTGACATGGTGGTGCAGAAGGTAACGTGCAACCTCACAGTTCTAGGATACCTGGATTAATCCTGAGCTAAGATTACTAGCTATGTGGAGTTTCACACGTTCTCCCAGTGTCTGCATGGGTTTTCTCAGGGTTCTCCAGTTTCTACCCGACTCTTCAAAACATGGCAGTAGGGGGATTTCCTGCATTCAATTGCCCTAGGTCTGAATGGGTGTGTTAATATGTTTTGTGCATTGTGCCGTGTGATGGAATGGGGTTCCATGCAGGGTGTGTCCATGCCTCATACACAGTGTTCCCTGGACGAACTCTGTATCCACCAAACCTGACCAAGATAAAGAACATGTTTAAAACTTCTGTCTTTGCAATTAAAAGCATGGACAATATAACGTGTAAAAATATATTTTGGCCTTTTTTTAACAAGATAGCAAACTCCAATTTTTTGTCTATCATAAAACTAATCTATCAGAAACAACAGATTTAGACATGAAAACAAAACCAGATAATTAACTTTATTTTATGGTTTATAGGTTAGATAGCATCTTTGTTATACACATATTATGATATAAGGACTGCCTTGATGATTTCCTTCAAATTTCCAAAATGATAGGTTTTAAACAGTTGTTTCAACTTGTAAAATATATCAAGAAAAGAAATATTGTTAGAATTTGTGTTTTTTCTACAAAAAACAACTATGTACAATCTATTTTAAGACAGCATGAAAATTATGTCAAAAAGTAAGATATTAACCACTTTACTGTTGTTTACTTACTCAGATAGAAAATGTCTGTCACTCGTATATGCTAGGTGTGACAGTGATATTGCCAGATGTCTGCTTCCTCCCCCAAACGTTAAAAACCTGATTGCTCTCTCTCACACATTTGAAATGCATTGTGAACGTTGTCAATGAGACACACCCTGCCTAAATGTGGTGGGCAACATGAGGCCATTGCATCCCTTTCACACCTGCTGCCTTTCTGTGTGGAGGGGGGGTCTGATTTGGGAAAGATGATCCTAGAGGTGGTTGTGCTGCAGAGTGGAGCTCTGACTTGATGTGTCTGAAGTTGAAAGAGAATCTGACCGTATGTCACCTGCTTTGCACTCACACAGGACTGTAGAGAGTCTCTTTTACATGTACCCGTAGAGGTCCATCTGTGACTCCTGCTTCTCAAGTAACTTTAGTGATTGTCATTTCAACTCCTCTGATAATCTATGATGAAACCCTTTTCACCAGATTACCTGGTATGTGTAACCACATACTGTGTTGTTTACACATTAGTTGTGATTCAAATAAAGGCACTGTCTACCTTTTTGAATTATTAATAAACCAAGGTACTACTGGGTTGCATTAGAGAATATATATTCTAGTCTTGAACTTTTACTTATTAGATGTCACACCAAGCACAAAGACAGACAAAGCTTTATCACTCTAGCATTTGACCATCAGGATGGCACATTAAACAGACTGTTTAGTCTTCATGTTATCATTAACTGCCAAAGTGTCTCTTGTAAACAAGCCAATCAGTATAGTAGTATTTTAAAGCCACCCCAAATAACTGGTCATAAATATATATATATATATATATATATATATATATATATATATATATATATATATATATATATATATATATATATATATAATTAAGCACGTTTAACTTTTCAGGTTGCCGTCTGCTGTACTTATTGGTATGACCTGCTGATACATACTGTATAATATAATATATTCCCTGAGTATAATGAATACTGTATACTATTTTTATTATATTATACTATAATTTTGTTACCTTTGATTTATGTATGGGGGGCATGGTGGCTTAGTGGTTAGCACGTTCGCCTCACACCTCCAGGGTCGGGGTTCGATTCCCGCCTTTGCATGTTCTCCCCGTGCCTCGGGGGTTTCCTCCGGGTACTCCGGTTTCCTCCCCCGGTCCTACATGCATGGTAGGTTGATTGGCATCTCTGGAAAATTGTCCGTAGTGTGTGATTGCGTGAGTGAATGAGAGTGTGTGTGTGCCCTGCGATGGGTTGGCACTCCGTCCAGGGTGTATCCTGCCTTGATGCCCAATGACGCCTGAGATAGGCACAGGCTCCCCATGACCTGAGGTAGTTCAGATAAGCGGTAGAAGATGAATGAATGAATGAATGAATGAATGATTTATGTATGACAGATGTGTCTCGTCTACACAGACAACAGATTTAATTAGTTTGCTTTTCCATGTCCAGAGCAGGCATGCTAATGTATTCAAACAATGGGCAATGGCTCTCAGAGTTCACTGAAAATGAACAAAAAGGTGATTCATACATGTAAAACAAGCCATTTACTGTTATTGGTTAGAAAGCATTAGGTGAAAAGTGTGCTTTGTGATGCGAATGTATAATTTTGGATTGGCCAGAGAGAGGTTACTGATGGGGTAAGGAAACTTACTTTACTTTACTTTGTAAGGAGTCTTACTCTACACTGTGCTCACTGAAATAATGAACTGTTCAATGTCTCTAGGCATTTAATATATGTGAATTATTTAAAATATACTTCCTATATTCCTTTTGCAGACGATAAAGTGATCATTATAAAGTAAGAATCAATATTTGAAAATGAATCCGAATTCAGTCAACAGAGAAGCACGGGTGTACTATTTTGTCCTACAGTTGAGTGCAAAAGTTTGCACACCCATACCATACCATACCATACCATACCATACCATACCATACCCTTTCTTCTGTCATTATAACAAGTAATGTAATACTATCTTACCGTGCATGTCAAGGTAGGCTTTTAATAGCAAGCAAAATAATAAATTCATTCCAACGTTTCCGTTCCAGCTCGGTCTCTTCTTCTACTAATTTCAGGAGACTATGAAGGAGTCATGGGAGCCAAGGAGTGTTTCAATCTTTCTTGTTAGTTTTATTTTGGTTTGTTGTATTGTTGCTGTAAACAAGTTTAATTTAGAATGTATTTGAATGATGATGATGGTTATTATTATTATTATTATTATTATTATTATTATTATTATTATTATTATTGCTGCTGTTGTTATCTAAATGTAAAAGCACGAGGGATGCCATCTTTGGCACTCAACCGATTGCTTGTCATTGAACCGTTTGACTTTGGGCCTTGAACCTCGAAAAACAGCAGCGTGACGTGTTTTATTACAGTACTGATAGATCAGTTCACTCGTTCTGTAACGCCCAGCTTACTACGTTGATCAAGTTTTTGACAGTCAAACACACACATACAGACAGAGAGAGAGAGAGAGAGAGAGAGAGAGAGAGAGAGAGAGAGAGCTGTGAATGGTGAAGTAGCAGGGGAGGGCAGGCAGAGAAAAGGCGAGAGAGAAAGCGGCTGGCCTTTGTAGTCGGCCGAGGAATGCGGAAACGTCCCTGCTCTGTGTCAAACTCCTCCGGAGGGGGTCGAGGCAACATTCAGCCCAGCGTGGGAAAGCGACGGGCAGAGCGAGCTCACCGAGCAGCTCAGCGCACCACACTCTCTCCGTTTAGATGGGAAAAACGCGTACTGGGGGAAAACGACGCACGGTAGATTAGCCGAGCTGAGGATATAAGCAGATCTCGTTGCGCGCTCACTGAAGGCTTTGGGAGAGAAAAGAAACAGCAAGTCGCTGCGTTAAGCTCAGTGTGCCGGAGTGGCGCAGGCGCTGGCGCAGGCAGGATGGGGGTTAAAGCGCTGCAGCCGCCGACTACCTGTGTGGCCTCGCTAGGACACTCCGGGATGTAGAAGGGGGCGAGAGAATTAAAAAAACGCTTCTGCTATTCTTCCTTGCAGTTTTTTTTGTTTGTTTTAATAGACGCAAACGCTTGTAGCGTGATTTACATTTCAGTCAGAAACTAAAAGGGGTAAGTAACGTAGTCTATCATCTGCATTATGGTTTTATTGCACTATACTTTTTTTTTTTTACAGTTTTGCATGTGTTCTACGACTTTTGTATTGTATTTGCCTGCTTTGAACACATCTTCAAACTCATTGACTATATAATAAACTAGCAGGTTATAAAAGCTGACAATATTTTGGTATTGTCAGCTAGACCAGTCATGCAAACTGAAACTCTTGTATACACGAGGAGCCTGCAAGCATTTGGTCAGAGCTTTTTATTGATTCGTTGAACAATGAAATCAGTAGGCAGCCACGTGCTCGGGGATTTCAGGGCGACAAAACGCACGAGCATCTTTGCCCATCGTGCCAGAACCTTATACACAAACAACTTCCACCTAACTTATACTTATTATGCTCTATCTGTATTTATTATTGCTCATTATGGTTTCTTTGTAAACGCCTGTTTATGTCACCGGGTTGATGCAACGCTTTTTTCCCCTTCTTCAATTCCTTAATTTTGAATGCTTTGTATGTTTTGTATGCATAATGCATGAGACTATGTGAAGAAATCAAAGTGCTTTAATAATAATCAATAAATTAAAAATATAAAGATCCCCCAACGTTTGTATGGTGAACACAGCATTGTATGGTATTACAGCTGGCGGTGCGTAAAAAGGGGGGTGATTTTGGCCAAACGTTCAGAGGGATAAATGTTTGGACATTTGGTCTGTTAGCTTGTGCTCCACTCATTCATGTTTACCTTACACCGGTTTGCGCTTTCTCTCTACAGGCAACGCACGTGCAGAAGTAGCGCTGTCTCTCCCGGTCATGGCTTCGTGAAAGAGCCTCACCAGGCACGTTTTCGGGATTCCCCGGGGCAGGGCTGCACCCAAGCACAAAGACGCCCGTGCCAGAAAGACAAGTAGACAGAAGAAACCATGGACAAAGAAGTCCTAAACCAGCAGTATGAGCCCGTGGCTGAGATCGGCGAGGGTGCGTACGGGAAGGTGTACAAGGCGCGCGACCTGAAGAACGGACGCTTCGTGGCGCTGAAACGGGTGCGCGTGCAAACCGAGGAAGAGGGTATGCCTCTGTCCACTATCCGCGAGGTGGCAGTACTGAGGCAGCTCGAGTCTTTCGAGCACCCCAACGTGGTCAGGTAAAGTACGGATGAGGGTTTTAAACTCTGCACTTATCAAAAAGAATGTCACAGATGTCTAAATGAGATGACACCAGACTCATGGAGTTCATCCTCTTCTGTATGTCATGCCACAGCTCTAAACTATAAACTCAAACAGTATTATGAAGCATCATAGAATGTATGCTTACATCAGCTGTACGTATGTACAAGCCTACAGCATCCACATGAGATTATACACTAAATAAAGAGTGAGACACGGGTATAAACTGTTGATCGTCTGCTGTGTGAAGTGCAAATCTTTGGATATGTGTTTGGGACCGTTCACAGCCACAGGGAGTGAGTCACAAGGCTCCATCAGGTAGGTCATGAGGTGTAGCAGCCACAGCAGTAAACATCTACATATTTTCAACTAAATCAAAATGTTTTAAATAGCCACAGATTAGAAAAGAGGTATTAATTTGTACCTTGTCTAGGCTAGCACACTGAAGAATACATCCAATGTTCCTTTAACGTGTATCTTTTACATGGTACGCTAATGCAAACCTCTACCATATTGTGCAATGGATGTTGCAGTTATACTGTAAAAAAGTGGCAGTGAACAAAGAAGTTTTTAGACTACACAATAAATACTCTGTCTCTGATGTAAAGAAGCATGTGGTAAACGGAAACCTGGTCTGCAGTATATTCACGGCCTCGTGTAGCTACAGGCTACTCTTAGATGTTTAAAATGAGAATTTTATTTTTTCCATATGGTTCATGCCAGAAAGGCTCCATTGTAAAAGAACAATTTGGATTCCGGGAGACAAATTTCTTGCAGAAACTTAATCAATGATGTCACAGCAATGTTTTATTTCACAGGATTTTTTAACCAAAGGCTTGGCTTGGCCTGCTACTTACACTTAAAATCTGGCAATGTTGTACAATATTTTTTTTACCCTGAACATTTAACAAATATAATCAGTACTTTCTAGAGTCCCTTAATTTCATGCAGCTATAGGCACAAATGTAAAATCTCACGTTCAGCCATCACTATGATGAAACATTGTGCTTGAAATACCTCAGCATACCACACATCTGTCACACTGGAGATAAATGTTTTCAGACTTGCCAGTCTTTATGGGGATGTTTTTTTCTTGAAATTACAAAGTTTTTTTTGTGCTGTATTTTTCCTCATAGTACAGAGCAATGTGCAAATAGCTAGCAATTTTTTTCATACATATTTATATGTTTAAAGGCTTGTTGGCACTAAAATGTAATTGTAGTCATTCTGATATTAAGCAAACGGAACTCAGAAAAGAATGAGCAATTATGATGAGATTATTATTTGAAATGACCAGCCGATTGACATTTCTATTTTTATTCAGACGTGACATCAAATTAAACATTGTTTTATGTTATACGTGGGAAATAAATCTTAGTATTATTATATTTAAACTATATCAGAATGTCAAGAAGCTGACTTGTCATTAGCCTACAGCTGTAAATACTGATTACTTCTTTGCATGCTGGTATTTGAAGCATAACAAGCATTCTTTCAGACAGTCAGGCAAACTAGTCTGGACTGTTAGCTCACCCTTTGGGATTTTCTGCGTCTTGGTTGGCGCGTTTAACACATTTCACATTTGAAAGTTGAATGCTGACAATGAATGACATTCTTTACAGTTTTGTGAAAATAGTAAAAGCATAATATTTAAATGCTTCATGATGTTCATGATGGTATGTTTTCTTATGTTATTCCTCTAGGTTGTTTGATGTCTGTACAGTTTCTAGAACTGATCGAGAGACCAAACTGACTCTGGTCTTTGAGCATGTGGACCAAGACTTGACCACATACCTAGAAAAAGCACCTGATCCAGGAGTACCACCCGAAACCATAAAGGTATTCAAACATTTATAAATCAAATATGAAGCTAAATAGCTGCAGAAGATTCTTGACATAAAAAAGTCTAATTTATTGTCACAAGAGTTCATTTCAAAATAATAGTTAAGAAATAGATTTATTTAGTATTTAATATGGTTTTTGATTACTTGATCTTGAATCAAACCATGGGATAACCTTCCAAAAGCTACTCACAATGCTTCTTTAATAAAGCTTCAAAATAAAGAAACATTTGACACCTTGTTTCTGACAGATCTGGTGGGTCTTTTGGCCTCTATGTTATGACACATTTATCATTCCATAAATTTTCTGCAGGATTCATGTCAGGTTTTAACAATGTCCTCTCTACTACATTCAGTACTTTGTTGTGTTTAAGCTGTTTTATCACAACTTTGGAGATATGTTTAGGACCTAGTTGTGGGCAAGTTTGAGCTTTCTAGTTGTCTTAAGGTGTTACTTGAGTATTTCTAGATAATTCTTCCTCATGAGGAATTTCTGCCCTAATTGCACCATTCCTCTTTTCCAGCAAAAACATTGATATACAAATTGTTACCTGTTGCGTCCAACTTCTTCACCAGTCCCTTTGTTGTTGTATTGGGTTCAGGTGAACCTTTTAGTTTGGAGTTATTTTGTTCCACTTCCTGACCACTGCAGTCTGTGTGGTCCCAGGATTGTTTGCTTGCAGAAGCTTGTAGTACCTTCAGCTGTTTGTACTCCTAAGGTATACTCCTAATTAACTCCTACTTAGCACAATTGACCAATCGGAAGCATCTAAAAATCATTACGTTGCTTCCTGGAATATTTAGACTGATGAAAGAGATAGTCAAAATTTTGTACACACTGGAGGTCTAGTATAAATTCAGTTAAATCTGTCTATAATTGATTGTTTTAAAATGACCTCTGAACAAAGATGCTCTGACTGACTTGTCAAAAGACATATAGGGTAATATGAAATATCTGGAGATCCTTTGCTTATCTTTAAGGGTTTTGTCTTTGATTGTATATAAACTGACCTCTCCTTATTTTTTTTTAGCTGATTCTGTGCACCTCACACACTTTCACCAATATGACTTATGTGTATTACACGAGTAAACCTTGTGTTTTGTATTTCCACTTTGAGGCCCGTGAATGAGAATATAAATGGAGACTTTTGGCATGCTCTAAAGAAGCAGATGGAGGATGGAACTCTCCAAGATTAGGGTGAGGCCTGGCCTTTTGATGGGCAGTGCATGTGGTAGATGGGCTTCTAATTAAAGAGCTAGGCCCTTGTGTGTGCCTCTATTTTCATTCAGCTCTGGCTTTCACTGAAGACTAGCCAGAGGAATGTTGTTCAGAGTGTGTGTATGTGTGGTTTTGTCTGCAGTGGCCCTCTCAGTTGCTCGCTTTTTGTTGTGAATAGAGAATCTGAATGTAGGAGGCTTCTGTAAGGGGCAGTAAGTAAGCGATCCTTATGTAGCATGGATATACTGTTCATTAGTTCACAGATAAACCTTTAAGGCCAGCATCATCAGAGTTCTCTTACCACTTTCTAAAATGCTGAATATCCAGTGAAAATGGCACATATTAATTCCTGAACAACTACTATCTCATCAGTCCTGTTCCCACCAAGTCTTCCCACCGCTAGTCTTACAAATCCATTTTTCTTATTTCATAGATATTTCTCTTAGTTTGGTTGAGTTTTCCTTTAAACTGAGACATTTCTAAAGTGCATATTTTTGTTCATCTTGCAAGACTTTGTTGAGAACAGTGCAAAGCAAGCAGACACATATCATTTTTGCTAAGATAGCTGCAGTGTGATACAGACTGCAAATTAATAGAAGGTTGTATTTATTCAAAACACAAAGTTCTTCTGACTGATTACTGTTATTCTATGATGAAACATTTCACCACATCATGATGAGAGTGGTCTCCGCCAGGATGACCTCATCTCCATCCACAGGGTATGACAGCTCACTGAACTGATGTTTTGATAAACATGAAAATGATATAAATCATATGCTATTGCTTTTAAGGTCACCAGATCATCAACAACACATCCATATTTCTTTTTTACACCAATCTTTTGGAAAAACAATCTTTCAAATACAGTTTTGTGAAAGATTTGTGAAAGGTATGGCCAGTCACACTAAATCTGTTCTTGTGGCCCATGATGGCCTTCATGAAATTACTTACAGTATGTTTTTGTTCTTTAATTTGTTGCCCATTTTTAAAATGAAAATAGCTCACAAACATGAGCTTAGTTAAATTCCAGCCAATTTATTTTATATATATATAAAAGTTTGATGAAATCATGTAGCCATTAGTCAGTTTTCATTTTCTTGGGTTGATTGGATTTCTTATCAGAACATGAGATAATGGACATCAGGGACAGATGATGGGCTCTAGTGCAGTATTGCTAAAGACCCCCAACAACTTCATTTACTCTCGCCCTCCCAGAAAGACACCAGATTGCAGAGCTCCCAGCTCACCCCCCTTCTCATTTACTCCAAATCCCCCATTCTGTCCACTCCTGCCCCATTTTGGACCCACCACATGCTAATTGATGAAAAAGGCCGCAGGAATCAAACGGGCTGGAAGGACATCAAGCAGCTGGTGTTGTGTTGGCAAGTCCGGCCGGCCATTCCAGGCTCAGCGTCTCTCTGAGGCTTGTCTCCGCCCCATAAAGGAGAGCCTAATGAAGCATGGGGAGGGAATTACAACTAATGCTAACTGGCAGATGTCTTGTATTGTGCCAGGCTACAATAAACAATATGGCTGCCTCTTAGGAATTAGCATGAGAATGGAGAGTGCCTTCTGGAGGCTCTATTTTGACTGCTGTTTTTAAGGAGACTGTGTTTTTTTGTCTCTTCTTTTTTTCCTTAGTGTTCTGTCCATGTTCTTTGCAAACGAGATGCTTTTTACGACAGGTGTAGTGTTTGTCCTGGGTGTTTTAGGTTGATCCCATTGCTTTCATAAGCAGACAGTTTTAAGATGTAATCAGGTTTTCTCTGTATGAGGTAATGCTAGACAATGAAATGCACTAAATGGCACTTTCATAGCTTTTAAATTCAACCTCTTGAATTGCACTGGGCAAGACAAGAAGAGGTTTTCTATAGCCACTTAACAGGTGTTACATGGGATAAGGTTCTGCTTGTTATACTGGTATTAGATATATATTCATCCTATTCAATAGACGTTAAATAAACAGGTCAGTGGTATTAACCCTTTAATTATATTATCTCAGTAGAAGCAGTGCTGCTTAAGGTAAATCATCTGAGAAAAAAGGGCTGTGGGGTGAGTGTTTGTTTTGTCCTTGGGTCATTATGCCTAAGGAAATGTGGCAATATGGCTTGAAGCCAAAGCAGAGTAACTGATGAGGCATAATGCCGTTGCGCCAGCCTGCCTGTGCCACAGCGGCTTGGTGGGTCCGGCAGGTCATGGCTGGATGGGTATTTAGAAAGAGGCCCTTGTTTATGCTGGCCACCATGCTCCCAGGCCTCACCCTCATACACACGTTCATTTGGCTCTAGCTTCCTTTATCCGCATTATCAGAGGCTCTGTCCTTTTCCCCGGCATGACCAGATCTGTGCCGTTTGCAAATGTTTTCTGCTTGAGTGTGCACACCATTGTGTCAGTGCTTTTAATCACTTACCAGCTGGTTGGGGATTGAATGGGGTGGTGGGCTCAGATCCATGTCACTTGTGAGGTCTTGGAGGCAGTTTTTTTCAGTCCTGCCATCGCTTCATGCCTGTAGTTTAGGGCAATTCATGCAACAACTGGTCACTTGCTTTTCTTTTTATACCCTTTTCCATTTGTCAGACATGTTTTCTTGTCGGACATCAGGGCAGCTCCAAGAACCTTCATGTCTGTAGTTTTTTCATGCTGTTGTTGTGCAAGTTACAAGAGGAAATGGCAGTTAAGCCGTTTTCTCTCATTTCACAGGCATTAAGGCTTGTTTTTCTCCTGGCCCTCAGACTGAACAAGTGCTTGAGAGACAGCTGCAGGGAAGTGGAGGCCCAGCAGAACATGACTTTAAAGTAACATGTCTTTCCAGTGCTGCATTAATGTCAGTTAACAACATCTGCCATGCTCCTGATTTAAAGTTACACACTAGCTTTTTCCTTCTTCAAGCCCCAAGAGCCCTAATTTTCCAAACATAAATTCTGATATCAACAGAGACCTGTGATAATCTGCCCAGGTCTTTGAGAATTCCCTTCCTTTCTCTTTGATTTCCTTTACCCTCTCATTAACCTGCTACTCGTCCATAAGATATTTGAAGCAGAGATAACAGAGAATCACTGGTTTTTCTGTGTTTTTCAGGACATGATGTACCAGTTGCTGCAGGGGTTGGACTTCCTCCATTCACACCGCGTGGTTCACAGAGACCTGAAACCTCAGAATATACTGGTAACCAGTGGAGGTCAGATCAAACTGGCAGACTTTGGCCTGGCACGCATATACAGCTTTCAGATGGCGCTTACTTCAGTGGTGAGTCAGCTTGACAAACTCTTGGCCTGTTTTTATGGCTGTTGTGTAGACATTTACCATAAAAAACAGGATATGCACAACATATTAAATGTATGAATTCACATATATAAACATCAGCCAAACATACAGTGGGTATGTTCACACCCAAAATCTGCCAATGATTAAAGTGGATTCTGATGAAAGCTTTTTAGAAACATCAGTAAGATGTAACTTTACTACTAAAGTTACTCTCCTGTTTTAAATAAAGTATTACATATATGTAATGTTATGGGAACTACACTTGTAACATTTCAAGTTACTTGTTTATTGCTGTCTAGTTTTTTTGCAGTACACTGAATAACTTCATTCCTTTAAAAAAAACAACATTTTGCTGATGCTACATTACTGGAAATGTTGTTAAGTTAGTAGCGTTACTAGTGTATCAGTAGTGTATCTGATTCCTGACACTGCACTTATGTAACATTTTACATTAATGACCAATCCCAACATAAATTTTTTTTCCCTTTTTTAAAGGAATTGAATTTAATAAAGGAATTGAAATGTCACCATTTCTATTTCAATAAACTTGAAAATTTGATATGTTGATAAATGTAAAAAATTCTATTTCTATTTAAATATATGTTTTTACTCTGTCTCCTGAGTCCACCACAGGCTATTTTAGGAATTCACTGAGCAGAGAAAAAAAAAACATTTAATAACTTTATGTGCAGACATGTTAAGATTTATTTTTTTAATGCACCTTTGGCAAGTTCAGGAAAGTGACCTGTAGTACAGTGAAAGCATCAGCTGGTCCCCTGAGCCGGACATGGACAGCTCCCAGTCAGGGGTAAAACTACACTGAAAGAAAAACCACCCATCAGCTGCTGGTTTAAAAGCAGGTGTATAAAAAGTGTAAAACGAGACTGTCTGTTTAATGCCATTGGACCTCACAAAGTAGTTCAGGGATGAATCAGATCATGTGATTGAATCAGTAAATCTCCCCTGTCATTCTTTGAAGTCAAAGTCTCCTAAAGGGAGCTCTGATATCAAAAGATAGCATATAGCTTGTGAATGGACATTGTATCTTTTCCACTTCACACTGAAAATAGAAGATGCTTCTCAAATGTGCATTGTGTTGGTCTGTTAAGCATTTTAGAAAGTAACTATTGCATATCATCTGCTGAAGTTTTATCTTGGGTATCGAAGGGAAATTTGTAGAAATGTAAAGGAATCCCCAACTCAATAGTACAACCAAAGTAGACTTATTAAACCACACTGTTTCACTGCCAATTCAGTTTGCAAAATTTGAATGACTGCTAAAGGGTTTTTTTTTTTTTGTTTCGGTGGTTAGGCAGTTGAGCTTTTGTAAACTGAACTGGTAATCCACCAGAGATATTAGAAAACCCCACCTCCACCATAAATCAACTGTGAAACAGACACATAGTGAGAAACAGACAGTAGCAAGAGATGACGAGAAAGGGAGGGTATTAGAGAAGAAGTATATTTGAGAAGCTATAAAATGTTTGTGAGAGAGAATGAGAGGTGAAAAGTGAACGTGGAATTTTCTGATTTGTTGGAATCCCCCACATCATCCGATTTCAATGTAGTTAAAACGGTTCCCCTTGCCTCTTCCCAGATACAGAGATGATAACCCTGGGTATGCAAAACAGACTCAGAGGTCACTTCTTGTTTGCTTTTGTCCTCCTTACATATAATAATTGGTGAGGACCTGCTAACCTGGTAAATGATACTCAAGTCAAGATCATGCTTGATTCAAAAAGCGACTAGGTCTGGCAGTCAAGATGATTCATTCAGTCATTTGGGCCTGTTTTTAGCTGTCTAATTTACATAATATACGAAGGTTTGTCCCTTGGGGATTTTGCATAGTTCATATTTAGTCAATCTTCACATATTTAGTGAGTGTTCATACTCATGTTATGAGAAATTTGGAATCTTTTTAAGGTATGGGTATTGACAAGATATCTAACTTATGGCAAAAAAACATATATAGTTTTATAGATATAGTTACCGTAGCCATCTTGTCACTGGCTGATCGTTCTTCTCTGCAATCTCTCTCTGCCAATCACTGGATGTTTTTGTGTTTTAGCACTATTCTCTGTAAATGCTAGAGAATACAATGTGTATTCTGGACATATCAGCAGTTTCTGAAATACTCAAACTATGTGTCTATGTGTCTATCTATCAGTCTATGTGGTAGCAACAATTATTTCACATTGAGGTTGTTCTTGGGGAACCCAAACTGTTTCACTTGTGTTAGAGTTTTAGAAAAAAGTACAAGAAGACAAGAACCTCAACCCACAACTGCTCAGTTGTATAAATGAGAAAAATGTAAGTTGCTCCAAAATGTAAATTCCAAAGTTACCTTGAGAAAAAGAGCAAGCAAATGATTACTACATGACAAAACCATGATATTTAAAGGTTGGGTTTAATAAATTATACAGTCGTGTTTATAACGGATAATATATATTTAATATTCTGTAGGGAAAAAAGTTCTGAACTTTTCCAAAAAGTGTTGCGCACAGCTGTTTTGCCTTTATTTTATAAGTCTGGTTCGTTCTTCCATCATGTAGATGAGACAGAAAGAGAGTGAGGGCGTGTAAGCTGGCAGACCACCCATTGGGTGCTGCCGATGTGGAGATTAGCCTGACCCTACAAATCTCACGGGACCACTGCATTGTTGATTATTATAATGACTCCACTCTCCCGGTGGCCATTGTGCACCTCTGATTGACGGCGCAAAGCCTCAGGGCAAAGGCTCAATATATAGCAATGTTTCTTTCTTGTCCTCTTGCCTTTTTGGATACATGAGGTGGTGTTTTTCCTGGGTCATGTAAAGACAGAAGTGACGGGAAGCCGCTCAGGTTACTAGGCTACAGCACAGTATTCACATGCATCATGATGTCCATAATGTACCTTCTGCTGCCTTTTCTTTTCACATGCTTTGGTCTATGAGATCAGAATTAGGTAATGGCAAAAGGTGCATGTTGAGAATCTGAAAGAATCTGTAGCAGGAGTTGGTATAAAAATAGAGCATCTGTTTGAGACCGTTTTAGAACTGTCTCAAGAATGCATTAGGAAAGCACCCAAGAGAAAATTTTGTGCACCATGTTGGTCATAAAATTAGATTGACTAAAGATTAATTGAAGGGATATTCCCAGAATCATGTATTCTGATATGTGGTCTGTGTTATTTTTACCTCAGCTAAAGTCAAGGACAAAATGAGGAACAAAGAAAGAAGCCAAAAACTAATCCAGTTTCTGAGATGTTTCAAGTAATATGTCACCATTAATGACAAGATTTAAAAAGTGTTTAAATAAAAGCAAAATGATACAAATTCAATTCATTCATCCTCACTGTAGGACAAATATAAATGCCTTTCTAACTGTGTCCAATATGGGAAGTAGCAGAAAAAATATTAAAAATGGATAAATTGTATAATGGACGTCATTAAACAAGAAAAATAACAACAACAATAATAATAGTAATAACAATTATAATAATATAATTGTTTGTTAAGATAATACAATTGTTTCTTTGTACAATGTGTTTATAAAACCATTAAATGTCTTTTAATATTTATAAATAGCAAATGATAAACCCATGCACTTCTTTTCTGTTTTGTTTTTGGAGATGCAGAATTTGGACCTAGCTGTAATAGCTCTACTAACAACTAATAGAAAAAAAGTGCTTTTTAATGTGCAATATAACTCTCAACAGAGTTCATAGTGACTCAAGTAAAATAAGCAGCTGAGTCTGATGCAATGCGATACAGCAACAATACTTTTGTGTCTTTGAAATATCGAAATGAGCTCAGTCTCCTTTTGAGGCTGCTATTCCCCTAACCTCCCAGCTTATTATTCAGTTATCTACCTTTAAGCTTATGATTGAAATTCATAGTGACTACAGTGAAACTATTAGGAACGAGTAGATAGTTACAATGTGAGGAATGTGAGTCGGGATCCATCAGAGCCCAGTGTTTAAGGATTATACGGTTAAAGCTTGAAACTGCTATTGTTTGCATGATGTTTTTTTAGTGTCATACAGCTTGAGTGGCCTGATACAGCTCGTTTTGTGCTACGTTAAAAAAAGACTTGATCCAGCAACTGTTTTTCTGCATACCACAAACTCCACAGCAGCCTTTGCTGTGGGTCCTCTGGGCCCTGATGCTTCCTTCCTCTCTTCCAGTGGAATGAATTCCTCATGTTGGCAAAACCTAACTACAGCCTTCTCTCTCTCTCTCTCTCTCTCTCTCTCTCTCTCTCTCTCTCTCTCTCTCTCTCTCTCTCTCTCTCTCTCTCTCTCTCTCTTCTCTAACGTTCACCAGCCTCTTCACTTCTGCAAACTGAACTATCTTGACTATCAAGTCTGTTAGGATCTGATTTTTGTGATAACATGAAATGACAAAGTGACATGTATGCACCATCTTTTAATACATGTTAATACAGCTGCAATGTAAACATCACTTCTAGATTTGCTCAGACATGTTGAAGTTGGAAGCAGTTGAGTGCAAAAATGTGCCAGTTTACTGTGGCGCCTGCCCATTCAGTAGTTTTTGCCAACTATTTTTGCATGCAACTGAGGCAAAATAAATTGATGACTTGGCAACTCATCCGAGTAGCTATAGATTATATCAAATTATACTGTACAAAAATGCCCATATTTGAGGAGGTTTTAGACAATTGGCTGGGAGAATGGATGTAGTTAACCTCTACCCGACAAAGCAGGAGGATCAATGCTGTGTTATTATTCCAAAGAAGCACAAAATGCTGGCTGATTAGAACTGTTCCCAGCTTTCAGAAGAGTAATTAAGATTTGTTCCAACATTGTTCCTAGACTTTAAAGTACATGAATGAAAATAAAAGTATCATTTAAATAACCCCGAAATTAGCTTGCTGGTTGTTTTAACCCTCGATTTTGTGGATGTAAGAATTTCGTTGTTCAACTACTTTTGAACCTTTGAACTCCTTTCAGGTAATAAGTTTGCTCTCCTAGGTTTTGCTGTAGCTGCTTTGTCTCAGCTATAACGGGTAGACGTATTCCAGTTTGAACATTCCCTGTATGAGCAGCCAGTCCCTGTAACATCAGCTGAGTAAAATGAGAATGCAGCGGAGATTTAGAAGTGTGGCAGGGAGAACAGAAAGGCAGTGTCATCTCCACGTCTGGTGGGATCTTTGGCAGAACCAGGATGTAAGCTGATAAATAAAGTGATGGTACGGTGACACTCAAATGTAAACCAGTGAGATACTTGGAAGAGTGAACATTCAGTATTGTTCTGTTATATATCATGGTTTAACAACCTGCATGTTTTTTCAACTCATATTCAAATATTGTTAGACTTTATGCAAAATCTCCACAGGGCGTCTCTTTGCTCGAGTCGAGTTGAGTCTCCTCTGACAGTAATGTGTAGTGTGTGTATTGTCTGTGAAAGGCTTAGAAATGTTGATATGAAACAGGTGAGAGGTAATTTGGTCCCTGTTACACCCAGAATAATAGGGGAGGCTTGAACAAATAACCTTTTCTCAAACAGTTTTCACCCCAGCACCTCAGATGTAATGGAACAAGTAATTACTTTAAATAACACTGTCATATGCCTACACTTCTGAGAAACTAGAAGGCTGCTGAGAGGGGAGAAGAGAGTGGAGTTATGACTCCAGAAGATATTTGCTGTACGAAATGCATTTGCATGAATCCAGGTTTACTTTTAATCAAAATTATTGATGAAATGAGAGATTTTTTTTAGTTCCAGGAGGTTCTAGTGCCGAGGGGAAGCACAGCAATTCAGGTTTTGCCAGACACTGAGCCTCTACTCCGGACAGACACTCAGGCAGCGGCATGGCTGAGGGAAAAAAGAAAACAAGGCACGCAGGAGAGCACGTGCAGCAGACTCTGGGAATGTTTAGATATCTCTTCTGGTATTCCAAAAAGGAAGAAGAAGGAAGGAAGGAACAAAAAATGAAAAAAAAAAAAAGAAGGCAGGATCCTGAACTGCAACAGACACACAAACACAGGAACAGCATGATGTTTTAGGAGCTTCTTATTATGTATTTCCTGTGTGACCCTCACCAGTGGTCATCCACAGAGAGCAGAGCGATTTTACTCTAACCTCTGTCTGGATTGATTGCTGATGACGTCTTGGCAGCGGCCCCGACACAGCAGAAAAGACTGACCGAGGGGGTGCAACAGCATCTGGATATTAAAGCTTTGCCTGTACCAGCAAAAAATTACGGCATATATCAGGAATTTTCCAACTAATGATGTGCGGATGTGGTAGCACAGGGGAAAGAGAGGCTGACTGTACTCTCTTTGTTTGCTCAGAGAGGGCCCCATACAGCATTCCTGTAAGCTCTGCATATTTTGGCAGCAATTGGGGGGTGTTTTTTTTTTTTACTGTATACAGTTCTGCATGCACGCCTTGCTCACTTGTGACTTCATATTTCTTTCTGTCATCTTGAGCAGACCTGACAGACATGTCATTAATGCAAAAGTAAATAGGATTTTAAAACAGCAGAGAAAAATAGTGACTCTAATGCTCGACAGTAATGACATTTTCAATTCATTTGTACAGGAGGTAAGGAATGAAGTGTCACAAGACACAACATGATAAGAGTGGATATGAAAGTCATTTCATCCTCATGTTTGGACTGGAGCACTGGCATTTTATTCATGGTGTATTCCCAATATTCCTCTGGATATATAAAATTATTATTAATAAGAATTAACCTTATATTTAACACTTTTATTTGATCAAATTCTTCATACTGTATTATTTTAATATCATTAAAAGTTGCTTATGGTAGCATTTCCATAAATAACACTGTGAAGCAGTTTAATAGACTGAGCATTAAGCTTCTAAGCATGTCCTAATCATATCACCTTCAAGATCTGCTATTAACTAAATAAGAGGTCATTTGTGTAGGCTCATTTTTTCGGAAAGGCCTTTGTCCTCTGCCAAGTTTGTAGACTTGTCCCTTTAAAAGTGTCCAAGGGCAGCCTGAAAGAATGTGGACGAAGGTCGTGTGTTGAAGGGGCCTTTCATCCTTCACTTCCTTTGAGAGACAGAATGTAAACACAGGCTCATGGCCAAGCCCAAAGGCCAGCCTTATTCTTAATCTCATTGTGTCTCTATTGTTTTAATTCCATGAGGCAGATGAAAAGGGAAGGTTTGGGGACTGAGTGTAGCAGTTAGAGATCATCTGACTAAAGTGTAGGGTGGCAGTGCAGCTTAAAGACGTGAGCCTCGTGTGGTGTGGATGTGCTTGAGCAGTGCTGCAAAGCCACTGTTTCCCCTTGTGCTGAGTGAGCCAATGCCATCTCACCAGATAGGAATGCACAGAATGCTGTCCTTTAATCTGAAGGCAGCCAGGATCACTTTATCTGCCCCTTCAGTTAGCTGCTAACGGCACACAGGACCAGCATGAGGGAGAGAAACCATTACCTCATGTTGTTGCAGTTACCAATGTATAGACAGCTAATTTAGGGCTGAAACTCTCTAGTTTAAAAGGCAATGTTATAACTTCTCATGAAAACACTTTACACATATTTGAGAAGTTGACTTTTTTAAGTGGTAAGTGCAAAACTTGCCTCTCATAAGACGTCCACAAGGCATATAATGCAACAAGAATGTTGGTTTACAATTAAGCAAACAAAAAGGATTTTCATCAATTTGGATAATTCCCACCCATAAGCTAGTTCTGCCCTATCTCACACCAGGGCATAGGGCAGTGTAACACACTTGGAAGAAAGCGCTATCTGCTCTCTTTTCCCACTCAGACAGCACACTGTCTGCCTGCGAGCTTGAATCTCCTGCATTTAGGATTCGAAATCGCAAGCATTATTCTATAGGGTGAACAATATTTAATTGTCAAATAACTGATTCCCTTCCCAACCAAATTAGCAGTTAGTGTTACAAATGGTTAGCAATTAGCTATGTAACAAATAATATGTTGAAATACAAACAACACTACTAAAGCTTTTTTCCAATTTATTTGTAGCATTCACAATCATACGCAGTACGACGTGTAGTCAAATGCTTTGTACGACTCTCCTAAAAATAGCCAATATCAGTGAAAATAACAAAATAAAGGAATAAAGATAAGGCACAAGTGAATACAATATAAGAAGAAATAAATATATATGTCAAGTATATATCAAATAAAGTATCAATCTTACCAGAAAAATATAATAAAATACAATCAGAAAAAATATAATTAGAAACAGAGGTGATGTAATCAAATAAGTAGTGGTAGTGGGATGCAATGACGTGAATGAGTACAGATATAAAGGAAACAGTATATGGACATATATATATGTTAAAGTGCAGGATGTACATGTAGTGCAAGTGTGCAATGTAGAAATGTCTGACTATGGTAGTGGCTGTTGTGCAGATTTGAGCAGTCCAGAAAGGGGTCAGGGCTCTAGTGGTTCACCAGGCTGAAGGCCCGAATAATAATAATAATAATAATAATAATAACAAAACATATTGTTGCAGTGCAAAACTGAAAGTGGGCTGTTGTCTGAAAGGCAAAAGACAGGTAGAAAAAAGCCAAGCATACATTAATTGGAGCCCAGTGTTTCTAGCTGCATCAGTTTTGCCTTTCTATTTAAAACATATCTTTTAAATAGTTTATTTTGAGTATTATAAACGTGCACCACCACTGGATACAATCGAATTAAGTTTATTAGCATAACAACATCAGCTTAGTGTGTACAGGGTCACTTGAATTAACATTTATCAAAGTGGCGCCGCTTAGCAGTTAACACATCAACGAGCTTAGCTTTAACTTTTAATTTCTTTTAAAAAATCGTTGGCTCACATTTAAACACATGCAGAGTGAAAATACTGTAGAGACATGAGAGAGACAGCATAGGCTGTGGTACAGAACAGCTGTCCATGATTTTCTGCCACAAAATAGACTTTATAAAGTTGTCCTCACCTCCTTTGAATTAATCAACCCGGTATTTAGATTGTGAAATGCCTAAAATATCTTTATAAGTTGTCTGCCAGCAAATAAATAACAAGCACTGTCTTCATGTGGGTGACCCCTAATACCCCCAATAGCCCTCCAACCCCACCCGTGATTGCATCAGATCACACAGTGACTAGTGATAGAGTCTGAATACAGTAGCGTGACAACAGGGGAAAGGCTATTAGAGAAGTTGCCAGTATACTTTTGAAAAAATGTTAGGCATGCATGAGTTTTTGAGAAATACTTTGGGAGTTTTAACTGAGGCTCAGTAGTTCAGCACATAGTGACTTTGTATTATGGGGAATGCAGACAAGCCAATTATTTACCCACACCTCACACCCACTGCACTTCATATTATTTCATCATAATTACTGAGTGAGCAACCAGAAGACATGCAAATTGTGGCAAGTGCCATTTAACACAAAGATCCTGCTTTGTGTAAATGCCACACGATAGAGTTAAACCACTTTTACTGGCAAGTGACAAAATCAAAACTACTGTAGACGCTATGGTAGTTTATGGCCACGGGTCTTTTTAGCATCATGTTTCAAAATTGATCATAAACCCTAACTACTCATAAGGTATCTATAGCGCTAAATGAACTTTCTTTCCATCAGTGCAGTTTTCTGTTTTAAATACAACAATAGCACCTCAGTGGATGTGGCAAAGCTATAGCATGTGTAGCATATGACAAGCATGTGTGTATATGTGTGTTAATAGAAGTCTACACCACAAACTCACAGCGCTGAGAAAAGCGGATATACTTCAACTGTGGTTCTTCCTAGAAGTTAAATAGCACCCCTGCAGTAGTGCTGCTTATATAGCTAGCTTTAGTGCAAAGAATATCCTAAAGATAAATATAGAACAAGCATATACTGAACGCAAAATTGTTGTATTTAGAAGAATTGTTGGATTATTTCCTGGTGCAATTAATGAAACTTATTTTTGAAATAGTTTACTTTGATATGCCCATGTAGGCTCCAAAGCAAGCGTAATCATATAATGAGTGCCTTCGCTAAGTTAGTGTTGATCTGAGCAACCTACATGATGAAAAACGCTCCAATAGTGGTAAGAAGGAACCATCTGAATGGACTTTGATTTTGAATGATAATGGAGAGGGGCTATTTTGGAATGAATCATGTGCCTGTGTTTCAGTCACATGGCAACAAAGAGACCAACATGTTTCATCACTGGCTTCCTCTTCAGTTCCTCTTAATCAGGAAGACTAACTTGAAAAAGTGTCAGCAATTAAAAATAACTCATTTTACACATGAAAAGTGCAGGTTTAATTTGATTCCATTCACACTGGTCTTGCACAAATACCTGTACGCTTGCACAGTCAAAGTCTGTAAATGAGCGGACCAACCACAGGGTTTGTGAAGGCTTAAATTGGTCATCCGTAGCTGTATTCATCTGTTGTCAATGTCGAGTGCTGTACCAAATCCACACTCAGAAATGTAATGTACATTGACAGCATCTACAGTATACAGAATATAGAAATGTATACTTATTCCACAGAGCTGCTGGATTCTTAAATCTGATCAAAAGGTGTTAATTATTTTAACAGTCCAGTTTTAGATTAATGTGCTAATCTCTAATGTCTTATTGTTTCTAACAGCTAGGTACGATTAGTTCAGTTATATGACATAAGCATTGATATAGTGAAGCTCTTTGAATGGGAAAAAAATATAGAAGGGGTCTTCAGTGCTAGAGGTAAAGCTGCTCCTATAAGTTTATCATCATAGGAAAGTCCAGGGCTGTAGAATATTCTGCATTGTGGCTTTTCTTGTAACAAGCGTGAAGAGAAAATCAGGGAATGAGCGTCAATAATATTTACGGCTATTTTATGTTCTGCAACCTTAAATGTGACTGTAAATGGATAAAAAAATGATGTTTTGCCCAAATTGTGAAAAACTGTAATTCTTAACAAATTGCTTTGGTATAAGACCAATTATAAACATTAATCAGAGCCTCAGTGGAATAGCAATCCCCAATTTAACAACCCCATCATATTTCAACCTGTACTTATACTGAGCTTCAATTGAACAGTTCCTCTCACTCTGTGTATAGCTCTAATTAAGCTCTAATCAGCGAAATAGTGATGGCGCGCTGTTCACAGCTTCCTTCCCACACCAGCACTCATTAAGCACAACCTTCTCTTAGCACTATTCTTTGGCACATTTTATGATATGCGCCCCCTAATATACACCCCAGGCTTTGCTTACAAACACAGGGGCGGCTGATTTGGCCGATAAGCCTGAGCGTTTCTGGGCTGCGAGCCCATGGGAGGACGGCATGTTGGAGAGGGAAAGCACCTGGAAGCCGTCCACTTTACTGGAGCAGGGTCACTGAGTTTTGTCTGGAAGCTCTCCCTACTGTAGCTGCTCAGCTGTATATGCTGTCTGCTGCAGCTGCAAGGCCAAGAGTCACTGAGTTTAAGGACTAAACATGGGTTTAAGTGAGAAAAAGCAGAAGTCAAATTTGAAAGATTGATAAGGCATTAAAGACTTTAGGTTGTGTAGAGGCCTGGAGGAATGTCCGCACCCTGCTGAAAAAACAAAACGGGCAAAACAAGATGCTGATTTCTACTAGTTATTGCCATGGTTTAACTAGTCAATAAATTTGAAATAGATAGCAAAACTGGAGCGTGTATTCTGTTTATAGCTTTTTTCTCAGCAGGGTAGTGACTCGCTGTGAAATTTATGCGATCTTGGCATACCAAAATCAGCATTTGGAGGCTTGCACTGCCAGATATGACTTCATACTTTACATAACTCAGACACAGGGGCACAGAAACAAAAGTGCATTGTGTAACTGTAAGCATCATTGCTGCCTGTTAATAAAGACATATGCACAGGATCTGTGATGGTCCATATGGGAACTGTCTGAATGTGACAGTATGCATTTGTGTTGCAGGTGGTCACTCTTTGGTATCGAGCTCCAGAAGTGCTCCTCCAGTCGAGCTATGCAACCCCGGTGGATCTGTGGAGCGTGGGCTGCATCTTTGCTGAGATGTTCCGAAGGAGGTGAGTCAAGTACATCTAATACAAGTTTAAAAAAAAAAAGCCACTGCATTTCTCACACACTCGTACCCTTTTCACTCTTAAACTCATCCTACAGTCTTACAGGTGGGACTGAGATTAAGTGACACAGGTATGGATTTTTAGAGCATGTATGGTTCATTTACACAGGAACAAGTTGAGCCTGGGTGACCTGATTGCTCAGTCTGGCCCCCAGCATTGACGGTTGCTCAAAAAAAAAAAAAAAAAAACAGAAGCAGCACATATTCAGAGTCTGATCTTTGGCCAGAGCTTAAAACCAGTTCTCTGAAGTACAGACTACAGTGTTTATTGTTCACCTTCAAGTACAAACAATTTCTATAGAAGTCACGGATCTTTGAAACTTATCAAGATGATTTTGAAGCGATACAAATGATTTCAACAGACTTTGCTAGCAAAGCAACACCACACAAGCTGTTTCAGGCATTTTGTTAGTAACTATTCCAAAGAGTTTCACATTGAATGTAGAAAAGCTTTTTAAATGCTCCAGTCCTTCGTCAAGAAACACTTTTTTTTTTTTTTGCGGTAGTCTGAGTTGTTAAAACTGTTGGGGAAATACCATGTGCTGTGGTTGCAGAAGGCATGCGAGAACTTCAAGTTTCATGTTCATTTGTGTCAGTTGAAGCAACTGTCTCTGATGACCTATTGCTTAACAGCCAACAAGGCAATTCAAACCGTGTACTGTGTTTACTTGTATACTTACTTATATCACCATTACTATATTCGTGTAGAGAAGGATAACAAAGTAAAATGGTGTATAACATAAATGGTGGATAACAAAGTAAAATTCTTTAAAGGAAAATGGTGGCTCTGTTACATTGAAAACATTTTGGTGCCATGGTTTGTTGTGTACCTATAGAGAGAGGCATCAATACATCACTGATCATCTTTTTCCTATGATTTCCTACCATTCTATCCTGATCGGAGTGGCTTCTTCCTAGATAACTCTGCCCCTATTCACAGGGCATGAGGGCTCGCTTGACGATCTGATGTGCACGGCAGTCATGTAAATCATATGTATGAACTTCACAATTAGATCTCAACCCAATTAAACACCAAATGGTAGATTTTAGACTGAGCACCATCCAAACAACTGAGACAATATGTTTTAGAAAACTGCACTTTTTGTGGAGATTTGCAGGAGAATTGTAGAATCTGTGTCATGGCACACTGATGCACTTCTAGTGACCTGAAATCTTGCTGAGACATGCTGTTTTGTCCACCAATAATTTGTGACCTTAGTCTTAACAGGGAAAGAATGAATGAAAAGCACCACTCTGTTTAAGAAAAGCAGTTATTCCTGAGAAGGGAAGGGTGCATTCATAAAGCGAGCTCAGTCTGCAATCTGAATTTCCTCCCATTAACCGCCACCAATAAGACACACATCCCCTCAGAGTAACGGTAAAAAGATCCCAGGTGGGTTTCGGGCGATAATAATGCGGCGTGGGAGGGATTGGGTGTGTGTGCACACAAAGTAACGTATGCCAAATTTGTGTTAGAGCACGTGTGGTTCCTACTTGTTGATGGCTGGCTATGTGTCCCTCATTGTGCTGGGGAGGATGTGGGGGCTGATGTCTTCCTCTCAACACTTGTGAGGCGGGAGATGTGTATGATGGGGAGTCCAGATTGCTGATCCACTCATACACATCCTGTGTTTCACATCCTAACTGTAATGTGCAATGATGGAGACTTTAGTCAGGAAGTTGAAACCGCAACGTTATTATTATTATTATTATTATTATTATTATTATTATTATTATTATTATTATTATTATTAATAGTAGTAGTAGTATGTTGCATACTACCTTCTACAAATGTTTTGAATGATCTGGTAAGCGAAGTTAAGCTCAGGCATAGTGATTCCATTCAATTCATGAATCACAAACTCGATTCAATTCACAACTCATTGGTTTTTCTTTCAACTCTAAAATGAACAGAAAAAAAGGTATTCAATTCAGTGAACTAAATATTGATTCCATTCACTTATTCAAGCTTCTTATAATGTGTAAAAAGTATTTCTTTTAATATATATTTCTCTGTTCCTCCTGCCAGTAGATACATTTATTGTAAAGGCTGCTTAAGCTGTTCACATGCCGTTTTTGGCACTAAAGAATGATATCGCAGAATATTGCACTAATTGTTATGTACAAGCATTTGTTTAAACATCAGAAAACATATTTTATATAAACTTCAATTACATTTTATCTGTAGCATTCATAATTGTCTAGTATGAGAAAAATGAATGAATCGTAACAACTTTAGGTAGGACGTAAATGCTAGGCTTGGCTGAGTAAAATCTGTGTCTTGACTGAAAAAGGTGTGTGTGAGACAAGTCAGGTCCTTAGCACATTGTGTAATTTGAGGTGTTGTACAGGTAAAGCTGCCTCACTGACACAATACCCTAAAAAAAAAAGCCACCGCGTCGGCGACTGGCCTACCTCCAAGAGTGCCAGAGGGCAGAAGGGAGACGCTTTGATCCATGCTAGTACTACACCTCCTTTTCTCTCTCTCTCTCTCTCTCTCTCTCTCTCTCTCTCTCTCTCTCTCTCTCTCTATCCTGGAGGTGATTAAGAAGACTTTTTAAAAAGGCCACCTGTTGCAGATTAAAAGGCACCTGGGAGAAGCTTTTCCAACACTTCCATTCTGTTGTCAGGGAAGTTTGCTGCATTCACAGATCTGAGTAATGGAGGTTTAAAAGTCACCAGAGAATGATAAAGACACGGCACACCTGAGCTAGCAGCAGTCTGTCTGGTTTATTGTTTTATTTACTGTTGAAAATGGGTTTTGGGGAGCAAGGCATACAGCCTGAAGGGGATCGTTTTATTGTTGTATAAAGAAAGGAGGAAGTCCTTTTAAACATAACACACCTGACTTACTTTATATTGTGTGGTCCTGTCATTTCATTCCTCTAATAGAGGTTTGTTTTTTTTGTATCTAGCATTGCAGTTCACCTGGGTGGCCTAGTTGACTTGATTTCAGAACATAACGTCACAAAGTTAGTGAGAATTCAAACACTCTGTGCAAGTCCGTATCTGTATCCCTGAGATGGTGGAGTGATTAGTCACCAGGTTTGTGAACGATGTTGAATGTGCTGTTGACATTCCAGCAATCCAAAAGTCCAGAATGAGCATGGAAGAAGACATTTACATCCTTGTTTACTTCCTTACAAATGAGATAAAGTGCACTGTGTCTACAAATTTCTTCAAACACAAATGCTTTCTCTTAACTCACTTACTCAGTCACACAAACACACTAGAGCATTCTACTGGCTATCAGTGTGGAATGTGGATTGCTGGACTGGCACTGGCTGGACTGGAGTGTGACTCGGCTGTGTGTCCTGCACTGTTGTGGTGCTGCAGCTGTGCCCACTCACTCAGGATGCATAATATCAGCCTTGTGCAAAAAAAAAAAAACCAACAACACAAAAAACGCTCCCTTCTTCATTCAGAATAACAAGTAGGCTTGGGGCAGGGGAGAATGCAGCTTCAGAGATTTTTAAGCATACTTGTTTTGGCATGACGCAGGCTAGATTATGGTGTTTTTTTTTTTTTTACCATGGTGCTAGAAAATAGAACTGTTTTTTTTTCTAAGGTTTTCCAGGTTAGACTGTCTGAACATTTCACATTTGAACTCTTGGTTTTCACTTTTGGGAAATGTATGACATGTAAGTTGATCACACAGTTTGCACAAAAGAAGATTTTTTTTATTCATGTCGGTTTCACTTCTAACTTGTGATGTTTAGTATTTGAAGTCTGACAGGATGACATGTAGGCTGTGCTTGAAATAATGACTGTCAGACAAACCGTAAGACACTCTGACAGTGTAATTACTCCAGTGGGGTAAAATGCACATTTGATTGAGTCAGAAATAACTTTCTGAGGTGATGGAAGGCAGCGATTAGATGAAGCAGAGAGCTAACATGTGGTCTGAGCCACCTCTTTGTCTTGTTCCAGTTAGTTGAGTTCCGCACGGTTGTGGATTGAAAAAGAGCCTCTTGCTGATCTCAGATGTTCCGTAGTAGAGCGACCTCTGGTGAAAAATACAGCATGTTCCACTGACGCATTCTATTATAATGCAGCTAATTCAGGGAGGGAATAGAGTTGACATGTGTGAGAGCAGGGCTTGTTATAGCTGTTTGCCATCTCTTTCTCATGTTTCTTAGATAATAGGAGCCACTATTTCGCATGGCTCATTGCTTGTTCCCCACACAGAGACATACAGACAGCCAAAGCAGACTACAGGGATAAATAGCTTTCCGCCCCCCCTCCATGGTGAATGTGGTTTGGATTCAGTAATAGTGACTGGAATCTGTGCGCATGCCAGGGGAAGCATGCCCGCCTACAGGCATCTTGACGGGCCAAAGCCACCGCAAGCAGCATCGGTCCAGGCAGGAAGACTCCAGAACGAGTGTTGTTTCATCTCATCATGTGTAGAAAAAGCCTCTCTCTCTCTCTCTCTCTCTCTCTCTCTCTCTCTCCCTCTCTCTCTTTAAGCCAGGAAACTTCAGCATTCAAAGGAGCACAGCTCCTTACATCAGTACTGCTATATGACCTTGCTGACTTTTTCAACTGGATTTTATTTCTCTTCTATTGCTATATAGCCAAGTCTGCACAAAAACACATTACAGTGTTAACAGATCGTGTTCACAACAATTAAATGTGAATACTGAAGACACCATGTGCTAACAGAATAAACTTTGTAACCCTGTGTTTATAAGTTTGCATGTTATGACTCTATGGTACGAATCATAATAATAACAACAATATTTTAGACCCACATTTATAGTAAGATAATTCAATAAAATCTACAATACAATCTACATTCACTAATGAATGAACTGTACCTATAAGAATAGCTAAAAATCATGAAATGAGTCAATTTAACAAAACGTACACATCTTTTAGTTTAAGAGTCGTTTTAGTAACCTCTGTATTTGATTTTGCTCTCTTTTAGACCGCTTTTCCGTGGGAATTCTGATGTTGACCAGCTGGGCAAGATTTTTGAGTAAGTATCATTTTATTTTATTAATAAGTCCTCTTTAGATGATAGATGAGATGATCTGTATGAAATTATGAAAAGCTATGGCTTTACCAAATACAAAAGTAATTCATCTCCAAAGAAAACTGTATAAACACCTCTGTTTAAACACCTTGCAATGCAAATGTGTTTTAAACATCATGGGCACAAACATAACGAGGAATCATGTGAGTGAGCATGGTGACATGCTTGTACTGATGATGATGATGATGATGGTGATGATGATGATGGTTCTATCGATTATTCCAGTGTGGTTGGTGTCCCTCCTCCTGAAGACTGGCCCCAGGAAGTGGGTTTGCCTCAGAGTGCCTTTCCCCCTCGTCCAGCTCAGCCTATAGAAGACCTGGTGCCTGATATGGACGAGCTTGGAAAATCACTTCTACTTGTTAGTATCTGGAGTATTGCTCATTATTGATTATTGATTATTCTTTAAACCTGGGTGGCACCAAATAAGGTTCATCTTAAATCGTAAAGTACTTTTAATCCAGTGGCACCAACCTTTGTGTGACATTTTAACCTGTAATTATTTAATATAGTACAAAACAAACTATATCTAATATTCAGACCAAGCTCTAATATCCTTGTTGATGCAACCCATCTCAAATGTTTCCTGTAGAATAAAGTCTACAGTCCTTACACCAATCAGATATGTTCTTATTTTATGTTGCTTTTAAAAGCATGTTAACAGAATTTAATGAGAAATCGAATTTTTTTTTTTCTTCACAGAAATTTCTGTCGTTCAACCCGGGCCGAAGGATATCGGCTTATGATGCCCTGTCTCACCCATACTTTCATAGCCTAGACAGCACCAGCAAGAGTCTCTATGTGCAACCCTTCCCGAGCAAAAAGGCCTCCCTGGAGGAGAGAGCTGCTTGAAAGACATTCCTTTTTTATAGACTTACTGGCACAAGCCCCCTTTTTTATCTTGTCTTCCATTGCCACATTACATGCTGCTTTTAGGCCTTGTTGAAGTATTACCACAAATTTTGGTTGATGCATTTTCACTGCAGCTGGTAATATCACTGCCTGGGACAATTTACAAAAAAAAAAAAAACAACATCAAAAGCTGCTTTCCTACCTGCCTGTCTTCCTTAGCAGGAAGTCCCTCTGCTCAGATGAAACTCCACTGCCAGATATCTGATACAGCGGCTGCTACACCATGTTGTCAGGGATCACTACGTCTTGACGAACATCAGAAAAATATAACTGCCAGGACTTCTTAACTGCCTAAATCATACTTCTCTAAATCAGCAAGTTCACTGCCTGTGACTGCCCCAATTGGATTCTAAAAAAACCTATTAAAAAATAGTTATCACTGCTAATGTGGGTCTGTTGAACAGAACCACACTCTAGAAGATGGAACTCTTTTGTGCCTGCTCCGAGACTGCTCAGATTTATGGGTCAAAGCATTTAGATAAATTATCTGTTAGTTTATCCCCCAAGGCTGGTCTTTGTGGACCTTGACAGCAGTGGAGACACATTTCAAATCGTGCCTTACAGAAAAGGAGAAATCATACGGCTATGGTTTAACCCTCACCACTGTTGAGGCCTGGTTCACGCTTTATTAACCCAGGAGACACCCAACACTTCAGGCTGGTTTTCTGGACACAGTCTAAGTCTGGTTTATGCTTCATCATAAATATTTTATAGTACCTCTGAAAAAGGATTAGTAGACAGTAAGTAGTGATGACAGACTTAGTCATAGACTGAATTTCTTAATATGGGAGTTTCACAATATCTGTAAGATAATGATTCATCATCTCAGCTGTTAACGGTTTTGTCAGACATATCAACTGCGACATCCTATATTGTTGTAAATGCATTTTTGTAGATATTGATGCATTTTTACCTTCCAGTGTTCCCAGTGGATCCTTTAAAACCCTGACCAGGACAAAGTGGTTACTGAAAATGAACGAATCAACGAATTTCCATAACTCAGTTGATATTTTTTATAAAAGCAACATTAAGAAAAAAAACAGTTTGGCTGTTATTCTTACTCCTGTTGAACTCTTGACAAGCTCACTGACATGTTCCCAAATTGATACTGGGAAATGTAGTTAGCTAATAACTAATACAGCCCAACATTGTGTTTTAGACCACCCTCAGACTGGAATTTCTTCAAAAATCTTGTCACAGACTCGAAGCTGCCACCAATTCCCACTGCTTTCCTCCTGCTAGCCAATAGAAGCACAACTGGGTGGCCCATTTGGACATTTGGTTTTGAAGATTAACTTTCCTGAATTTTGTCGCACCCCTCACTCGTCTCTAAATTGCTTTTATTACCTCTGGAAAGAAGCATAAACCAGTCTTGACCAGCATAGTTTAGTGTCTGGAAACCTGGCTCTTACTCAAGAATATAGAAACATATTTTAGGCTACATCTACACAGACTGTTCTTTCTACACTGTTCATTTATTTTTTTTAATATCAGTGTTGATTGTTGATGAATTATTGTGGTTAAGTCTTAATTTTAGTTGACTTGAAGTTGTATGTGTAAGGGTATGTCTGACATGTATATTATACAGTATTTACATACTCTGAAGTTGTGTAAATGGAGTAGTAACTCCTTGTTTAGTGAGTGGGCTGACCCTCACAGGGTAGTAACTAAAGAGGAGTAACTGGCAGGTGCTTAAAGAAATAATTGTAGTGCAGTAATGCTTGAGCAAGTAGAAAATGTCTAGCTTTAGAGAATGAATGAGGTTTTAAAGGTTCTTTTTGAGAGATTAAGAGTGCTTGAAGAGGTTGAGGAAGGTTATGTAATAACTGTGTTTTTTCAGAAATTTAGGACTTGTACATTTCCATTTGACCTTCCATTATTTGATTCACTCAAGTCTGGATTGATGATAGCCAAGTAGATCAGAGACATCGTGCTTTTGGTCTGCCTCTTTGCATGACTTAGAAGGGAGGAAGGAAAGAAGAAGGAAGAATGCTGCTTTAGTAATTTAGGATGTGGCCCATGAGCCTGGTCCAAGATGAGGCTAAACAGAAGAGAACAACACCCAGATGCCATGCCGTAAACCTTTATTCACAGGTTCATCCAGATAAGCACTGGTGCTTCCTTCATACACTCAGGATCACAGTAGATTCAATGGTTCATACTTATCAGATAGCTCTAGCTTTACAGTTGATCTGTGATGGATTCCTTTCATAGTAAAGAATAATATCTGATAAATATAACTCACTACCACACACACTCAGGTCTATTTATGGTTGTATGCATAGATTCAACAGGTTTCATATCTGTTTCAGTTTAATCATTGTTTTAACATTAGTGTATAGTAAATTCAAACTGCAAATTAGTCACTGTATTAATTCCAAAATAGCAGAGTAAAATAAATGTTGCTGTCAAGCTATTTATGGCTATATTTACATATGTTACATGTTACATTACATGTTCATCGGATTACTGGTATCATTAGACGTTTTAATAATTAACACTGTTACAGTCTGAACTTTATTTATGAACGTTTGCAATTATTAATTTCTTATAGTCTAGGAAACTGGACTTGGGTTTTAATCGTGAAGACATCTCACCATTTGTCTGTTGTGCAACATAAACACTGACCAGTGTAGTGAGGAATTTACAGAGTTGTATGTTAATTAAACAAATTAACCACTTAGATAAACAGGAGAACAAATTCCTCTGGCCAGGACCCAGCTGTCTAACTACACCTGAAAGACAGGCAACATCGTTAATCTGCAACACCACTGATGGCCTATTTACATTGCCGACGTGACATATTTACCCCAGACGTTTTACATCAATTCACACTTGCAGATCTAAGAGTTACTCCAGTCTCATTATCTCCAGGTGTAGGGTAGTGGGAAATTTCCAAGCATTCAGCAGAGCTGACGAAGCCTTCGTGATTAAAATGCAAGTCCATAGAGGATTACAAGACATTCAGGACATGTATATGTGTGGCGGTTTGGGAAAAACTCTGTCAGATATTGCAGCGGCTGAACCTGAAAATCAGCCAAAAACAAACGAAAAAAGGTTTTGACCAAAATTGGGTTCTTCAGACTTTAACATACATAAGGACCTTATGATAATAAATCATACATGTATTTCACCCAGAAACAATATTTAACAAAAAAGTGGCAGTTTAACAAAAAGGTCTGCCAAAAACCTTGTTAACTGAGTGTGATTTCCATTGACAGGAAATGCTGTAGTGAAATGCATTTAAAGTTACAATTCTTACAGTATTTAATCATATACTGTCAAAATATCCATAAAGCTCCTTTACTGCATGGACTTGTAATGACAAGGGTTTCCCCAAGTCCCCACACATGTGGATTTATAATAAAACATGGGATGATGGTTGCTGTTTCTTCTGACATTTTACTGCTAACATTCCTTCAATTTTTTTCGTTTGTTTGTTTGTTTGTTTGTTTCTTTGTGTGTGGTGTTAAAAATCTCTTCTCTTTTGGGCAGTTCCTCAACACGATTGTTTGTACAAACACAGGATGTACTTTCCCTCTTCCAAAAATGACGAGCAAATGAGGATTTTTTTTTAGTGGGCATTAGATGTCACAAAGTACGCATATTCAGACAAGAAAGTGCCAATCGTTTAATTACAGATTTCATTGAGCACTAAGTCTTTTCTCTCACACATAAAGTCCCAGTGGCTCAGAATTAGTGCTGCGTTCAAGAATAAAGCTTTGGAATGTAAACTTTTAGAATAGTAACAAAATTTGAATGTTGACATGACATTTCAACAGATTGCACCTTGAAAATCACACATCTCACCATTTTGTGAAATGTGAAACATTAAAAAGGCTTTCTAATGGAACTTCCTTTATAATTCTCATTTGCTACCAATATTATTACATGAGGGTGAAGTAAAAAATAAATAGAACTATTTCTCTTTTGTTTGTAATTGTTTGCTTTAATTGGAAAATGAAATGTAATCAGTTGATTTTATTTAATCATTTATAAATGATTTATTATAAATTTTTTTTTATTGAGTTTGCTGGATATTGGTACTTTGCTTTTGTTTTTATTTCGTATCTTCCTTATATTTTGCCTCTGCTTTATTTTTTTTATTTATTGGCATTTTAATAGAAATACGTTAAGATTGTTGAGTGAGAACGAAACCTGCCTATTTATCTGGTGGTGCATTGACGGTGCTATGATATAACAATTTCTTAAACTTGAAATGGAATCACTATCAATATGGGGCAAATCTTGTTTATCGAAACGCAAGAGTGAACATTCAAGATTTCAGTATTTCTTGATTTTTTCAACAGACATATCCCATAGAAAACAAATGCAGTAAATTTGAAATACTTTATAATAAAAGGTAATACAGCTGATACATAATTTGCCTTAAATTCCACACATAACCAACATACTTCCTGTGCAGGTCAAATCTGTACCTCTACTAAATTTCACAAATTTTCTGAAAGTCGAATAACTACCTTGTTTAAAGCCGAATCCAGTACTATAATGAACTATTATTGCTCTTTTTTTCCATTTTAGTCTTTTCATCACACATATGGACTCCGTTGTATGTTGTATTTCACTGGAAAATTAAGAACTTTTTCAAGTTTGCATTTTTTTTTTCTTTCCAGAATTTCCATGTCTTTAACCTAATAACAAAAATAGGCCATTTTTTTTTTGCATTACTATTATACTTTGTGTCTCTGTGTTATCTTTACCTAATTGATCATTCATTTTGATATTTACTGATTTGTTTTGTTGCTTAATTTTTCTGCCTAGCAGCTTTTAAACAATACACAGTAACCAAAAGTAGGTTTTATTCAGTGATGTGTTTTTGTCATTAGCTGTCAGGATGGTGTGTGGATTTGTGATCTACAATGTTTGTTTCACTAACTTTGTTTGACTCTTTAACAGTTCCTAAAATGGTACTTATAACACATGTGGTTTATAACGCATGCATAGAAGCAGTGAAATATTACAGATTTCTTTTTATTTTTCAACTTTATTTATTTGCCCAGTTTTACTGTATGGAAGACGTCACATATTCATCATCAGCTTTCATTTTTGAGAAATTGAGATATTCGGCAGCTTTTCGTGAGACCTAATATGACAGATAAATATCATTTTCTGTTAACAGTTCCTAATATAAACCATTTTTTAAACCATAAAAAGGCTACTGTCAGTGGATTTACACCTTATCATTTGAGCATTTGTTTACTTTTACCACTGAATATACCCAAGATTTCCCTGAACCAAATTAAGGTGAAAATACCATTACTGGTTATGGCACCGCATCATTTTTATTTGATCTCACTTTTTATTCTCCCCTTATTTTCTTGCATAATTTATTTATGGGCAAGATTTTGTATTTGTTTCATTGTTTGTTTGTTTGCTGCTAATTTTTCACAGCTTGGCTCAAATATATGATAAAAGAAAAATGACCCTTCTAAATTTGATGCCATCGTTAAATAAGGCTGCTTTGTGCTCATGTGTTGCATGTGTAACTGCCTGACAATTTTTTTGTTTGATATTTTTGTCCTTTAAATAAATATTTTAAAATGACTTTGTGTAATTTTGTTCATGAACTTTTGTCCTGCAGTATAATAGTATAGTATAGTATTGTATAGTATAATAGCAAAATAGCTGTGTGCTGTGTGAAACAAGTAAATAATTGATCATGAGCAACATAAAGCCATAAATTCATTAAGTGATATAAGTCTTAGTAATCTATTGATTCCAATAGTGATTGCTGTAGTAACTGCTATACAACTATACGCATAATAAATTCACTGATTTAATGGGACTGCATTATGTTCTGCAGCATCTGGACAGACCAGGGACTCATGTGAGGATCTCAGTTTGCGGACTTCAACTCTGCCTTTAACACCATCATCCCATCACTCCTCCAGCCCAAATTAACCCAGCTCTCCATGCCCTCCTCTGTCTGTCAGTGTATCACCAGCTTTCTGACAGAGAGGCAGCAGCTAGTGCAACTGGGAAAACTCAAATCCAGCACCCGCTCCATCAGCACTGACACCCCCTAGGGTTGTGTCCTCTCCCCACTGCTCTTCTCCCTGTACACGAATGACTGCACCTCTAATGACCCCTCTGTCAAGCTCCTGAAGTTTGCAGACGACACCACACTGATCGGCCTCATCCAGGACGGTGACGAGTCTGCTTACATACTGGAGGTTGAACGGCTGGATGTCTGGTGCAGTTTTAACAACCTGGAGCTGAACACGCTCAAGACAGTAGAGATGATCGTGGACTTCAGGAGAATCCCCCTGCTCTCCCCCTACTCACCATCATGGACAGCATTGTGACAGCAGTGGAGTCATTCAGATTCCTGGGAACCACAATCTCCCAGTACCTGAAGTGGGACATTCGTGGGACATAGACTCCATTGTGAAAAAGGCCCAGCAGAGGTTGTACTTCCTTCGCCAGGTGAGGAAGTTCAACCTGCCTCAGGATCTGCTGAAACAGTTCTACACTGCCATCATCGAATCCATCCTCTGCATTTCAGTGACTGTTTGGTTCAGCTCAGCTAACAAATCTGAACTCAGGAGACTACAGAGGGTAGTCCGGACTGCTGAGCAAACCGTTGGCACAACTCTCCCCACTCTCCAAGATCTGTACTTCTCCCGAGTGAGCAAAAGGGCAAAGACAATCACTCTGGACCCCTCACATCCAGCACACTCACTCTTTGAACTGTTGCCATCTGGTTGATGCTACAGAGCCCTACGACCAGACATAGGAACAGTTTATTCCCTCAGGCAATCCAGCTGATGAACACTTGACATACACGGAACTTAAATTATTTAATTAAAACACATAATTACTTTTTATATTTCAATTTGCACATTTCAATTTGCACATTCAACTCCGTCCAGGGTGTATCCTGCCTTGATGCCCGATGACGCCTGAGATAAGCACAGGCTCCCCGTGACCCGAGAAGTTCGGATAAGCGGTAGAAAATGAATGAATGAATGAATTTGCACATTCAATTATTCTGATTCTGATTCTGAATCATTCTTAGCGGTGTGCTCCTCTACGCCCCCTGGTGGATATATACTGTAATATACCAGACCTTACTATGATAAACTGTAATTAGTTATGTTGTATAATAAAATGTTATGTCCTGTTATGCAAAGCACTGTAATATTTTCTATACATTTTATATGTATATATAATTACTATTTTAATACTGCTGTGTAATGTACTGCAATATGCTGTACTATAATATCATAAAATGAGAGTGAAATTTCTGTGCAAATTTGCTCAAGACAAAGGACCATTAACAACAAAACAAAACAAAAAAAAATCTTTTTTCCCATGTCCTGGATTTTTTTAAATCCTGATCAGTGTCTGGATTTGAAGCTATCCTAGGAACACTGGACGTAAACACACACACACACATTTAGGTTTTAGTTTGCACATTTAAAGCATATTCCCCTGCAGAAAGAGGATGTAGCTCTACTCAGAGCTGTACATAAACAGTGTAAATTACTATGTAATGCATTATAATGCACTCTAATGCAATGTAATAATACATGTCTGTAATATACTCTGCTGTATTATAATGTATTGGAATATACTGTAATACTTAAAGCGACCGCTAGGTGGCGGAGGTTTTCATTTTCTCAAACGCGATGCAGCTGCAGCAGGCATGTAAACAAAGAGTGTAGCTTTCTGTTTGCGCGTTAAATCTCGCGTTAAAACATGGGAAAGCGGGACAACAGGGTGGTAAGTTGCATCAGAATATAGTTATTTTTGTGTAAAATTGTGTTTTAAAACTATTAAAATGTCAACAATCAGTCCAGTTCAGAGCTAAGGCTTGCGCGAGGCCTAGCTAGCTTAGCCTAACTAGCTTAGCCTAGCTGTTGTTAGGGTTCTTTTTTAATTATTTTAGTCCATTTGTACTCTAAGTGCGTTATATTTTATAGTATTTGTAAAGTCTGGGAGAATTTCGAAGCGTTTTGAAGATTGTTGTGTAAATCCCATGCGTTTAATAGCACGAATTAGCCACTAAGCTACTAAGTCTGAGCTAGCTAGCTGGCTAATGTGGGGAATAATTAGCCTGTAGGTCTAATAGAGTAACGGTTTACATTCTGTCCTGTAGCTGCACAAGTGCCAGTTTGCTTTCGTATATTTATTTATGCCAGTTTGCTTTCGTTTTATTTATTACTAAATGTTTAAATACTTTGCATTTTGCTAGACTGGCTTTATTAGTACAGATGGCTGTACGTTTAGCTGGTGTCTAATTCACGTCCCAGTCTCCTGCATGCTGTGAAACTGACAGCATCTAGTTAGTGTTCTAGTTATTTTTTGCTTTCACCTCAACATTCAAACACAATTCCGAACTTTAGCAACTTCAATTCACTTCAGTTGTTTCCAGAATGCGTTCAATTCAGTATGTATTCCATGTGCAGTACAATAATACACTTAATATTTGATGTGGTTGATGATGCTGAAATGATGATGATGTGTAAATAAAACTAAAAAGTGACTAAGCTGTAACTCCTCAGCAGGAACACTGGGTAGGAGGCAGAAATCCAGGTTCGATGGGACACCAGAGCACACGTTCATCTCCAAAGGCGGTTTAGTGTAGAGATAATCTAAACTCAGACAGACAGAAACCCAGGATCTGTATTGATATGCATTTTTTATTAAGTGCGAGTTCCATAAACAGGAAAATAGCAGTGTTTCTCCAGGCTGCACAGACACACTGGTCCACATTTGTGTGTGATAAGCATATGCAGTTTTATAAAGTTTTTGAAAATTGGATGGGATTACACTGCCCAAATTTGCCTTTTGAAGACAGAAATCTTCTTTTAATTGGTTTGAGTCAAGCTCAGCTGTTTTACAATGTACAGTCATATGCAAAAGTTTAGGAACCCCTGGCAATTTCCATGATTTTCATTTATAAATATTTGGGTGTTTGGATCAGCAATTTCATTTTGATCCATCAAATAACTGAAGGATAAAGTAATATTTCAGTAGTGAAATGAGGTTTATTGGATTAACAGAAAATGTGCAATATGCATCAAAACGAAATTAGACAGGTGCATAGATTTGTGCACCCTTGCCATATTGTTGATTTGAATACATGTAACTACTTAGCACTGATTAATTGGAACACACAGTTGGTTTGGTGGCTCATTAAGCCTTGAACTTCATAGACAGGAGCATCCAATCATGAGAAAAGGTATTTAAAGTGGCCAATTGCAAGTTGTTCTTCTCTTTGACTCTCCTCTGAAGAGTGGCAACATCCATTCATTCATTTTCTACCACTTATCCGAAGTACCTCGGGTCACGGGGTCATCGGGCATCAAGGCAGGATACACCCTGGATGGAGTGCCAACCCATCGCAGGGCACACACACACTCTCATTCACTCACACACTCACACGCTACGGACAATTTTCCAGAGATGCCAATCAACCTACCATGTATGTGTTTTTGGACCGGGGGAGGAAACCGGAGTACCCGGAGGAAACCCCCGAGGCACGGGGAGAACATGCAAGGCCTCAAAACAACTCTCAAATGACCTGAAAACAGAATCAGAAAGAGCTTTATTGCCAGGCATGTTTTCACATGCAAGGAATTTGTTATAGTGACAGAAGCTCCACAGTGTAACAGAATGACATATAATTCAAAGATTGTTCAGCATTGTGGTTTAGGGGAAGGCTACAAAGTTATCGCAGAGATATAAGCTGTCTGTGTCCACTGTGATGAACATAGTGAGGAAATGGAAGACCACAGGCACAGTTCTTGTTAAGGCCAGAAGTGGCAGGCCACGTAAAATATTGGAGAGGCAAAGGGGAAGGATTGTGAGAACAGTCAAAAACAGTCCCCAGACCACCTCCAAAGACCTACAACATTCACTTGCTGCAGATGGTGTCACTGGGCATCGTTCAACAATTCAGCACACTTTGCACAAGGTGAAGCTGTACGGGAGAGTGATGTGAAAGAAGCCTTTTCTGCACACACGCCACAAACGGAGTCGCTTGAGGTATGCAAACACACATTTGGACAAGCCAGCTTCATTTTGGAATAAGGTGCTGTGGAGTGATGAATCAAAGATTGAGTTATTTGGTCATAACAAGGGGCGTTATGCTTGGCGGCAAAAGAACACAGCATTCCAAGAAAAACACTTGCTACCCACAGTAAAATTTGGTGGAGGTTCCATCATGCTGTGGGGCTGTGTGGCCGGTGCCGGTACTGGGAATCTGGTTAAAGTTGAGGGTCGCATGGATTCCACTCAATATCAGCAGATTCTTGAGAATAATGTTGAGGAATCAGTCACAAAGTTGAAGTTACCCCGGGGCTGGATATTTTAACAAGACAACGACCCAAAACGCTGCTCAAAATCTACTCGGGCATTTATGCAGAGGAACAAGTACAATGTTCTGGAATAGCCATCCCAGTCCCCAGACCTGAATATCATTGAACATCTGTGGGGTGATTTGAAGTGGGCTGTCCATGTTTGGCAACCATCTGAACTGGAGATGTTATGTAAGGAGGAATGGTCCAAAATACATTCATCCAGAATTCAGACACTCATTAAAGTCTATAGGAATCATCTAGAGGCTGTTATTTCTGCTAAAGGAAGCTCTACTAAATATTGATGTGATTTTACTGTTGGGGTGCCCAAATTTATGCACCTGTCCTATTTCATTTTGATGCATATTGCGCATTTTCTGTTAATCCAATAAACCTCATTTCACTACTGAAATATTACTGTGTCCTTCAGTTATTTGATAGATCAAAATGTCAGGGGTTCCTAAACTTTTGCATATGACTGTATAATATGACATAATCACAGGGAGACTAATCAAATGCCTGTTACAGACAGCTGGTGATAAACTCGTGTCAGTGACCAAGTTTTTCATTTCTGTTTCGAATTTTAGATTGTTACTACTGCTGTGAAACTTATCTAAAAGCCACCAACAGGAGGACCTTATAACCTTCTACTTGTTGTTCCTCTACAACAGTGTCTGCACATTTTTTAAATTTTTTGCACAAATTTTGTTAATGCCATAAGCCTTAAAAACCATTTACTTGTACTTTTCAACAATGTCCACACATCTCTGCACTGCTATAGCCTTTATATTCAGTGTAAATATGTTCACAGATATATTACATGCTGTACATATGTTTACATATACTTATATATTACATGCTGTAAACATGTGCTACATATTTATCTGCACTTGTCTATTTGCACAATTGCTACTCTTTGCACTTCTGGTAGATGCCATACTGCATTTTGTCGCTGTACTATGCAATATCCATCCATCCATCCATCCATCCATCCATCCATCCATCCAAAAAATCATATTAACTAAAGCTCACTTTGTTTTTGCAACAGCATTTTCTGCACGAGCCCAGATTGCTGATGCAAGCATAACATAATTATTGTTTTAAAATCCTTTGTCTGCCATTAATGTGTTTGTGCTTCCTAACAGCCGTACATGAACCCCATAGCTGCTGCTAGAGCTAGAGGACCTGCGCCTCTCAACGGCCCCACCATACAGGATTATCTCAGCAGACCTCGACCAACATGGTATGAGGCATTAAATTGTAAAAGAGCTGTCATAAGTAATTATTTAATTACTGACCAGTATTAGCTTGGTGTGATTGGTCTGAATCCAGCTGAATGGAGGATACTGGATCACAATTGACTGTTTTTAAGTGTAAATTATTATTATTATTATTATTATTATTATTATTATTATTATTTGGAACTGCTATCATACTTTAAATACGGCTTTTTGTCTTGTAACTTAACTTGTTATATACAATTGAAATCAGCTTAAACCCTTTCCTTTTCACTTGACTTGTCATTTTTGTCATATATGATATTTATATCAGCTTAATAGATGCTTTGGATGAAAAAAAGGCTTTTTAAGGACTAATTAAACATGTTTTTTACTTTGATGCTGATATTCTGTCATCCTGTTGTAGGGAGGAGGTAAAGGAGCAGCTGGAGAAGAAGAAGAAAGGCTCTAGAGCTTTGGCTGACTTTGAGGATAAAATGAACGAGGTACAGAAGATGAACACTTACATTCTGTCTTCTGCTGGTGGTTAACACTGCTTCCTTAACTTAACGTCTCAGGTTTAAAACTTGTAATGACTTTCCAGAGATGGAGGAAGGAACTGGAGAAAAACAGAGAGAAAATCCTGGGAGAAAGAAATCCTGAGAAGAAAGAAAAAGAAAAAGACAAGGAGAAGGAAAAGAAAGAGAAAGAAAAGGATAAAGACAAGAAAGAGGTAAGCTCTTATTAAGATCCAATAAGCCTTAGTGCTAGGAATAAATAGTGTATAACAATAGATGTATTAATATTGTATAATGATGCTAATTGTCTTTTACAGAAAAAGAAAAAGGAAAAGAAAAAATCCAGTAGGGTGAGAAAAGCTTTCTAACTTTCACATTTCCTCCATTGTGTCCCAAGGTTTGACTTGCATATAATTCAGGACACTGAAAGAGATTTTTTTTTGGTACACATTCCTCCACATTTCCTTCAGTTATTCTTGATATCTAATGAGCTCTGCTTTTGTGTGTGGTCAAGCATTCTTCGTCTTCTTCCTCCTCCTCATCGAGTTCTGATTCCTCCAGCAGCTCGTCATCCGAGTCCGAAGATGAGGTACGGCAGGTTTTAGCACTTTGCTCTTAGGTCATCTACACAGCCATAAGTTGCAAGGGGCTTACTTCTGTTTTTCTCCTGGTTTTTGTTTTTTCTAATTACTAACGTTTGCATGAAAAGAAAAGCACGAGGAAGAAACGGAAAAGAAAGCGATCCTCGGCACGGAAAGCGACGGACGAATCTGATGCAGAGTCAGAAACAGACAGCAAGGTAACATTGATTTATTGCAGAAGAGAATTTGCTGTCTCTCGGGAGGGGAGGAAACCCATTAAAGACTGAGTTACTACTCAACACTCGTCAAGTTTTATTATAATATGTAAGGCCATTTAAATCAAAGTTGGTGATTAAAAACCTTATTATAGTATGCCCTGTTGAATTCTATAATCTGATTGGTCAGGAGGTGATAAAACAACATGGCCTGGATAACAGATCAGCTGCAAGGCGTTTTGATATGATGAAGGCTCTCATGTCTCATCATGTCTTTAGAAGGAGGCTCCAGTGTCAGTGCTTTGTAACAGTTAGAGGTAAAACTTTTTTTTCAACACAGTCTAATGTTATGTTGCATGAGTGGTAAATGGGGCTCTGTGACTTCTCTGGAACATGATGGGAAGTCACAGAGCCTCATTTACAATCTGAACCACTCATGCAACATAACATTAGACTGTGTTGAAGAAACAGAAACTGCAAGAAGGAAAAAAATAAAAGAGTGACAAAGGAGTGTTAAACCAAATTAAACACATCTTTAAATGGACAAAATGTAAAACCGGGCATTCTAAATAAAATAAATTTGTATTAAATTAAAAAAAAAAAAATTGTTTGCAGTAATAGAAAAGATAAAAAAATCTTACAATGGCAAAAAATACCCTCTCAAACACTTGCTATCATAGCATAATAAACTTTAGGGTAACACACTGGCTTATGAGGAAAAGAAATGAGATTTTCTGATAAGGGTGAAAATATAGTCACTGACTTGTATAAATATAGCAAATTTGCTTAGGTTCTGACCTGCCATTAATTTAGCATTTAATTCATTTCAGGAATCGTCCAAGAAGAAAAAGAAAAAACTCAGGGAGGAGGGAGAGAAAGATAAGGTGATAAAAATATATTTTCCTGTTTATTCAGTCTGTACGATTTCCAGCATACTAAGACAGTGGTTTCTTTTCACAGGAGGAAAAGGGCAAAAAGGACGAGTCTGAATTAGACGATGATGTGAGTTCCTTCCACAAATCACCTCAGTTTTGCCGTGTCTGGTACTTAGATGTGGTATACGATCCGATTATATCTTAAACACTGACTGACTGAATGTCTCCTGTGTGAACAGGGTGAGTCCAGAAAGAAAAAGCGGAGTAGTGAAGAGAAGGAGAAAAGCACAGTAAGTTTTTTTTTGTTCTTTATCTAGATCGAATTTTTTTTCTACACCCAAGAGAGGGTTACTGACCACTTGAGGGAAACACTAACTGCCCAGTGTCTATATATGAACTCACAGAAAACACGTCTAGTTCACCTCATTTTCATTTCAAGCCACAATCTATTACTGAGATGAACTTATTAACATTAAGAGGTTTCCTTAACTGACATGCATCTGTGCTCTTAAACACCTTAAACTCAATAATGATGTTGGTTAATTGTCCATAACAGCAGCTCTGACAGTAATGTCCATCTTGTACGTTCTCATTTCTGTAGTAACGGCTACTACAGAATACACAAGGTTAAAAATGAACAGAAAATGAAACCCTGTTACTTAACAGAATAAACTCATGAACATTTAGATGTTTATTATGTTTTACCTTTATAAGGTAAAATTACAAAAATTGACAGATTGCTAAAACACGTTAGTTTGCAAGAAGAAACCATGAAATACACCATAAGTAATACACCCGAACTGACTAATATTTATTTTAATTGCCCATTTTAATAATAAACCAAATAATCACCACAGTAACAAATTTTCGTACCATCAGTTAGTAAATTTAAACACACAGTGACTAATATGAAACAAAGATTTCTTCTTCACGATGTCTCAGGGAGTTTTCCCCTTACCACTGTCACCTCTGGCTTGCTCATTAAGGATCAGTGGATAAATTTAAAATGTATATTCTGAATTCTGTTTCTTTACTGCTTCTTTGTGTCTATTCATTGTTAAATGTGCTTTAAAAATAAAATGGAATTGAATGAATGAGTTGTTTGAGTGTTTGCATCAGTAAGTTGTCAGCATTTAGGAAAATGCTTTAATTATTTGTTTGCTCATATTTTATGAAGACGCTTGTATTAATTAAACAATTAATTAATTGTATTAATTGGTTTGTTAACCTTAACATAAAGCATTTTAGACAAATAAAGAAAATTCTCAGTTGACTTGAGGACACTAGATGTGTTTGCAGGGAAACAGCAGGATTGATTGTGATTTTGCTTCTTGGCAAGGATGAATGCAAGCTCCTTCATTCTGTGTATTTTTACGTTTGCAGGACAAATCAAAGAAAAAGAAGAAGCGGAAGCATAAAAAACACAGCAAGAAGAAAAAGAAGAAGAGCTCAGGATCGGACTAGACAAGAGTTCAGGAGTGTGGCATCCTGACTGAACTGAACATGATTGGAGCCCTTCCCCTGTCGCTGGAAAACCTGACTGATGTCTGCCAGTGGGACTGTGAAAGCTGCTCGACTGTAGCAGTGTGTCTTCCTGCTTAAGCAGGGTGTTGATTGTATGTGTGGATGGATGGATGGATGGATTTGTTTTGTGTTAGGAGACCAAGAGGGGTTGTGAGCTTGAATACACTTTTTTTTTTTTTTTAATTTTTGCTTGAGTTTTTTTTAAGCAGAAGTTTGTGTCCCCAATAAAGAGCTGTTATAACATTAGATAACTGTTTTGTTGCTCGTGAAGATTTTAAAGGAACACTTTGTACTAGGGCTGGGTGATATGGCTGCAAACTGTATCACGATATCAGTGTTTCATATCGGTCGATATCGATAAGTATTGATATTTTTCTATGACCCATTTAAAATAAGGACTAGGAGAAAAATATATTACATTTAAACATTTTTATTTTAAACTTATAATATCCAAAAAACTGCCATACTGGCGAGCTGACGTTTCCTCTTTTATTTACAATTTCCTCTCTTGCTGTGGCTCATTTTCTGCTTATCAGTCGCCGGTTACTGAAGAGGAATCCAGCAGACCAGCACGAGACAACGATATGGCGCAACCAAACATGATACTGTTACATGATTGGCTCCCTACGTTGCTAGGTTACCAGAGAGAGAGTGCCTAAGTTAATGCAACCAAACTTGCTTCGCAACCTCTCTTTTCTTCCGACGAAGAATAAAAAATATCGAACGTTTTATCGATTTATCGAAAAATTCCACATTTTTAATTGATATCGAACACGTATCTATCGCGATACATATCGTTATCGTTTTATCGCCCAGCCCTACTTTGTACATTACTACTTGGAAGGTGACTTGCTCTTGCAATGAAACTACACTTTGTGACATGATGCTAAGCAGTGAAACTTGAGATATAAACAGCAGCCTGAACCAAAAAAAATCACAAAAGACTGGTAATATTGTGACTTTTTTTAAAGAAGCACTGAAAGTCTAGAATTATTCTCAGGTATCAAAATTTAAGACTGCGCCTTTAAGGAGCAGCTATGAACAGACAGACTTGAATCTGTCTTACAGTATCAGTATATATTAAGAAAAGAAGTTGTGATACTGTTAATGTTCTAAGCAGTGAGTTTTATCTTTGAGTCATGCTTCAAATGAATGAACTTATTTACTGATTATTCTGATTTACTCACAAAAAAAACAAAAAAAAACAACAGAAAATACCCCTGCACTTTTATTTGTTATTTTACTGGGTTACTATAAAATGGATTAAATTCCTTTTAATCTCATTAATTTGTCATCTCATATATAGTCAGCTCCAGAATTATTGGTAAAAATAAGTCTTATGATAAAATGTTTTTGTGATTATTTATCTTATCCTTCTTACATTTGTACAAACGTGTATAGTTTTATGTTCTGCTGTGTGATGTAGAACAGGATGCAGCTGAAGGACAGAAATATTAATTTGAGAAACATTTGGGGCTTTTTTTGCTGTCTTTAATATACAAAATTTTACTTCTCATATTTTAAGTTGATGTTGATTTGGTAAAATTTTGGCCATGGTATTGGTGTGATTGTTCTGTGTTCAGAAGCCCATAATATATAATTAACAAAACTTTACAGACAGAGAATTAACAGGATTATCAGGGGCAAGACATGTTCACAGCAGAATATCCAGGAGAGGACAAACATTTAAGGGTTAATCAAGTATGGAAACTGGTCACACACAGGGAAGACAAATTATGTATTCACTTCTCACAAATGCTTATCTAATCAACAGCAACGTCCTCCCTCAAGGCCTCCCCATCTTGTCCTGGCTTCCTGCTGTCCTGCACCTGTTTCAACTGAACAACTAATTACACAGTCTTCCTAAAATGGAACTGGTGTATTAACTGGGAAAATACCATCTATGTATCACTATGTGCAGAACAGAGGGCAATACAGGGCAAGGGTTAGGAACCTGTATTAACCTTTATCCAAGGAGGCAGCTAAAGTTTAACAAGTATTTTGTGACCTCTTGTGGTCATAAGGAGAACTGCATGTAGCAACTGGTCGACACTTGAAGAAGTATCTACTGAGTAAACTGAATCAGGCTTGGTGTAGTAAAGATGCAGTAACAGGTATAGCAATTGACTCTGAAAAGTTTCAGAGTTTTCCAAAAAATCAAAAGGTCACAGGCTTATTTTGTCTTTAAAAAGGTTTGTGTACTACTCTGAAATTTTAACATCCATTTAATAAATAGTGAGTCTATTTAATAAGAATAAGTATCTGATCTGCTTCCATGATACCATTAAATAAAACCAGTTTGCAGTTTATTTTTTTTGCACTCATGCAAATTATAAATGTGTTATTACTGTTTTATTGTAATGGCGTCTTGTTTACTGAGAGATGATTCTTCCTTTTTTTCATATCCCATTATCAGTCACAGGAACAGACACGTGTTAACTATTTTAGGTCGCACATGTTTATGTGGTAACTCTGCAGGAGCATTATTTCCGTCCTTGAACCTAGTATGGGTGCAGGTGAAATTTTGCATATCCTTGTGCAAATTCTATGTGTGTGTGTGTGTGTGGCTCAGTAAGGATCAGATATAAACACTGGTATCTACCCTATGGCTATGTGACATTATTATATTCCACATTTCAACAAACAGGTGTATTTCTAAGAAAAATGTTGCTGTAATCCCATCCATCGTGCCTGAGCTGTGTGTTTCAGCAGGGGACTGTTTTGTTATATCTTGTCCTGGAGGAGGTGGTGGCTTTTCTAAGCTTCTGCCAGGTGTACGCTCTCCTCCTGCTGTCCCAGGGGAGGAGGGGCCTGGCGCTCCTCTCATTTCCCTGGCAAATGCTGTCACCAGTTCCCCCTTCTAGTCACAAGTCACACAGATCTCTGGAACACAAGCAGCTAGCAGACATGGGATCTGTGGCAGCCGTCATGAATCTGCTCCTGTGTGCCATGCCACTCATCTCAGGTAAGATGATAAGGTCTTCAGTAGGCCTTCAGCAATGAAGGATCAAGTGCGTATTCTATTATGTCATACCTTGTGGATGGGAGCTATTGTAAAAAGGGGAAATCTTCTGTAGTGGTGCTTTCATGTGCTTTCAAACACGTTGTTCATATATGATTAAAGTAACTATGTTTTATTACTTATTGGCTCACGGTTAAATAAAACTATCAGAATTATTTTACCTCGTCTGCTTTTCGTTCTTTTTTTTATTGTATATATTATTTGTTTATGTCTCTAATACGGGACAAAATCTCACTCAAACTCAAGTGAACCTCAACTTCCTTTATCATATTAGCTATCACATGTTGAGCACAGCTAAAGCACAAGGTTTGACTCAGATGATGATCCATTTTTTGGTTGTTTCTGTTATTCTATCTGCTACATGCATGATTCTCGCTTAGAATGATATTTATTTCCACCTCAACTATTTCCAGTGTCACCATGTGAATAGTCTCGTATGACTTACTCTTTAATTATTGGGGGGGGGATACGTGTCTGGATACTTATTGTCATGGAGATCTCTTAGTCACCACAACAATCTGTGGTTTGTTTGTAGACAACAGGAGCAGAAAGGGCCATGCACTTTTTATGCTATTCAGCTCAGCATGCAGTAAACAGTGGCACACTTCTAGCCTTCAGTCCACCCCACACCCCCTCCTTCCCACAGCCATCGCTCTGTGGAGCTGGTCATGTGTTATAGGGGTGTTCTTATTTATTATTTAGTACACAACATGAGCCACACAGGAGTCTATTATAATGCACAACATGGTACAGCAAAGTGTGTGCGCTCGTGTGTGCGTGTGTTCCACGATCTCATAGTTCTTTCCTAGCAACATATACAGTTCAGCAGCTGTCAGTTAAGCTGAGATCACTGATCTATTCCTTTCTATCATTTACCATTCATGTGTGTTAGACTTTCTCGTCTATATTCCCTGTCATACTGTATAATCTGAGCTTTAATTCTTTAAGATTAATTATTATGAAGATCTTTAGTGTTTTCTCCTCTGAGAGCAAGCTAAAGTCTGTTGCTTTAATATGGGAGAAGAGTGACATGATCTAATAGCCAGCAGTTCCTTCACACAGCTTTTAGTATTTGCTTAAAGACCAGTTTCGACAATTTAAAAAGGATCTTGTGTTTGGCTACAATAATCCAGTGTAGCCTGTCAATATTTGCTCTTGCCAGTTACAGGACAGATCAAGTGATCTGGGCTTCAGAGGTGATTAAACTGCAGCATGGGCACAAACATCATAAACACGTTTTTGCTTTTAGGATTTTACTTTTGTTAATGAAATCGCCGAAATATAGATTTTCATGTTTTAGAGTGAGCCATGGGTATAGTGCCACAAATAATGCTAAAACTCAAACTAAATAGACAAACCTAGAAACCTGTACAGACTTCAGTGTCCAGAAGACCAGCATGCAAATTCAAAGTTTGAATTGAAAGATCACCGACTTATAAAGCGTTGAGAGAGTTTTGTTGTGTACTAGGTGTAGTTTGTCACAGCCAAACAAAACTGATTAATAATGCATTTCTGTTGCATCAAAGGGAAATATTTTGCTTCCATTTTGGGTGTGGTCATGGTGGAAAAATTACCCTTATGTAAAAAACATAAAAAACTGTGTCAAAACCTTATTTATGCTGAGTGACGGTGGATAAATTACAAAAAAATACATACACATTGTGAACTAAATATATCTAATATTAATCTTGAATTTTGTATTCTATTAATCTTTATATTACTCTTTATATTAACCTTTTGTTCTATGTTCATGATCTGTAAAGCTGCTTTGAGACAATGTCAATTGTAAAAAAAAAAAAAAAAAAGCATAAACACATTGTTTAAACGGAAAATGTTAAATATTTTAAGACAAAAATTCGAAGTTGATTCATTATATAAACAAGACACACATCCCTGTTTGGAAAGTTATGAGTCTTAAGTTAATTTGTGGTTAGCTTGGATTTGCCTCACACCTCTGGGGTCAGGGGTTTGATTCCCACCTCTGCCATGTGTGCAATGTGCTTTGGGAGTTTCCTCCTGGTACTCAGGTTTCCTCCCCTGCACCAAAGACATGTGGAAGCCTAACTGACATCTCTAAATTCCATCCTGTGATGGACTGATACCTCATCCAAATGTCCCCTGCCTTGTGTCCTGAGACCCCTAGGATAGGCTCCAGTTTCTTGCCCTCTCTGAAGGATAAGTGGTTCGAAAAATGGATGGATTGCAAGAAGCTTGTACTTCTTAAATTTCTGTATACCACTTTATTCCTATGAAACTGTGCTACATTGTGCCATACTATATTTAAATCTGAGACTAATTTGCAGTTCATGCAATAAAATGGTTAATTATAGTATCCCCATGTATTAAGTATTGATGTGATTGACATGTTTGAAATATCAATAAGTTACAGATTGGATTTTTAGAAAGAAAAACATATTTGTATCATTATCTTTGAGATATATAATGAATAAATATTGTTTATTCTTGGTAAAAGTATTCATTTACACTTGTAGGTGTGGTCATTGTCAGCATTATAATCTGGCTGTGTTTCTCACATGACATGTTTTTGTTTCTGTGTAAAAGGTGCTAACGCTGAGCTCATATCTGTGCCATCCATCGTGAACGGGATCAAGGGCAAACCTCTCTATGTGACGGTGGAAAAACATTTTAATGAAGAAGAAGCGCAGTTCCAGGGCACCTGGTTTCAGATCAGTCCTAATCCCAGTCATCTGGTAACTTTTGATAACAGCAAAGTGATCCATGACATGGTCTTGAAGGAAACATTGGAGCGTATCATTCCACCTAACATCTCTCTGAACTTCACATCTTTGAATGAAGCAGATGAAGGAGACTACCAGCTAAAAATCAACATCATCCTCAATGGTCAGAAAGAATCAGAGACTGTTATCAAGCATGTGAAGATTACAGTGAATGGTAAGAATCTCCTCGACCACCAAATTTGATATAGTCCTATGAATAATAGGCTGTTTCAGGTGAAAAATCAAAATGGACAACAAAGTGGCAGAGATAATATTGTTTTATTTTATATATGTGTATAGATAGATAGATAGATAGATAGATAGATAGATAGATAGATAGATAGCATATTATATAAGCAGGCCCTGTTCCCAGTGTAGTTCTGTTTAGACTGAGTTTTACTGTATTTGTATTTTTCAGTGCCTCTTTCCATCCCTGTGGTTAAAAAAAGCCACAAAGGCACACCAGTGGAAGACCATGACAATGTTACTCTGACCTGCACTGTGGAGAATGGAACTAAACCTAAGTTTGAGTGGTTCAGAAACAACTTTCCGGTCAAACTAAGCAAGCGCCATGTCTTCATGCAGGACAACAGCATTCTACACATTAGTCCAGTGAAGAAGCAAGACATTGGCACATACAGCTGTACAGTTAAAAACCCCATCAGCCATTTCCGCAGTGAAGACATGGACCTCAGTGTGTGCTGTGAGTGGTCCACTTTTCTCTCTTCCCTCTTTTACATCATGTACTTATATATAGATTCAGTCTCACTACCTTTGTTCTCTCATTTAGCCTGCTCAGTCAAAGTCTCTACTAAATCATTATGGGTTGTGCCTAGTAAGTTCCTCTTGTTGCATGAGAACCAGATGATGTTTACACTGTAGTGACCGGTTGTATGGTGATATTACTTCTATGCAGTATTGCATATGAGAACATGTGCACAGTAATACTAATTAATATAGATTAGCATTACATTATTATATTGTGTTATTGTCGGGTTTCTTTCAAAAAAGCACACTTCAGGTGAAAAACCTCAGGCAGGTTGTTGAATGTGAAAATAAAAAAGAAAGTATGCTAAGTGAGGAATAAAACAATGATAGACTGTGCTTTCATCTGGTCTTTGGGGTGGTGTGAATTTTTTTCTTTGATTTTTTAGTCACATTTAATGTTTTGGAACATCCATAAGTCAGACATATTAGCTTCTAGCTTTTGCTCTCTCTTACTTTTATGGCATTTGATAGATGGTAGTTAAACCCAAACCATATGGAAAACCTCATTTTATATAACTGAGCTATTGAGAGTCAAGGACTTTGCGCAAAGGCCCAGCAGTGGAGCTTGGTGTGCCTGGGATTCAAACTCGCAACCTACTACTAGTCCTTAGAATCTCCCTATTAGAAGTTAAAGTAGCAGCTTTACCTCAGACTACAAAAAGAACTGACCTGAAAGAATTATTTTATTTTATTATAATTATTTTGAATGCTAAATAAACCTCAAAAAAAGTTTATGATTTTTAAAATACAGTTTAATCATTTAAATCCCTGTGAATGAGCAGTTACTATTGAAATGATATCCTATTAAAGTAAGAACATTAATAAAACCTGTGATGGCCTTGCAGTCTCACAGCTATTGTCAGATTATTGTTAAGGAAATCAAGTTATACCTTCTGACCAGTCAGAATGGAGAATTCAGATTTTTTGGTAATCTAGGTTTTCACTGTTTGGCTTACTTACTTCATTATTTACTTCAGATTGGCCAGAAGGTGTTGATACATTTTCTGTAAAATCAGAGTATAGTTCTGTCTCCAAGGTTTATATAAATGTACTCGCTCTAATACATTATTGTTTCTGTATTAATAAATGCCTAAATGATTATTGATATGATCTACTTGTTAATTGCACTTATCATTATCATTAAGTGTTAATATTTCTTATGGTTTATTAATGCTATAGTTTATCATAGTGTTATAGTGTATAGTGTTAATTAATACACTAAATAATGATGAATATGAAGGAAGTTTTATGTGAACTGTTTCTAATTAATGAGAGTTGACAAGAGATTTCCCCCATCAGATGGCCCCTACAACTTGGAAGTGAACTGTGAACAGGGTCTGAAAATTGGCGAGGTGTTCACTGTAAATAAAGGCGAGATGGTGTTTTTCGACTGCCTGGCCGACTCGAACCCTCCTAACACCTGCGTGTGGATTTCAAGAAACGACAACAGTACAGAAGTGCTCATGACTGGCCCTCGCTTTGAACTGGCTTCTCACAATCTGGGCCATGCCACAAACTTCTTATGCAGAGCTTTTAACAACGTTACCAATAAACAGGATGAGACTCAGTTCACGATCGTGGTGGCCAATCTTGGCAAAGGTAATAATGAGATGTTATTTATTTGGATATTTAACAAGATGGTATGTTTGACTTTGTATGGAGAGACACTTTTTCCCAACATTGGGCTCAGCATGTCTAATGATTTGATAAGCATGGTGTATGCCTAACAAAGACCACAGTTTTTTTTCCAGTTGCTAGGCACATATCACAATACCTTATGAGAAATGTGTGTCGCATGAAAAGTAAATAGAGGCTGACAGCTGTTGCAAGAGCCTGCTGTTGTTTTTTAACAGCATCTAAATTTCCAGCTCTCTACTTATCTCGTCTTAATAAGAAGCTAATGCAGATACAATTTCATTTCTATTACAAATATCCATGTCAAGAGCTAGTATTCGTATATTACTTATTGTTTTATAAATGCCCATTTTTTTAATGCAAATGTCTGTTTAATTTAGATTTAGATTTTTTTCTAGACGCCACATGCCATACTGACCGTTATCAATTATTGTAAAGTTATAGTTGTAAACAATTTGGATAGTTGATGAGCTAATAAGAAAGAAATCTGTTTTCAGAAAGAGAAAATCTTGTCCAGGAGGAAACTGCAGTGTCTTCTTTGGCCGTCATCGCCATCTTCTCATTGATCGTTATTGTCTGCATGTTAATTGTGATCTTCTGGAAGTCCTGCCATCCATCAAAAGGTGTGTGTGTGTGTGTGTGTCTGTGTGTGCCTGCTTTTATACGCTGGGTGCGCATACACAAGTCTGTCAATAAGTGTTTATAGAAAGTCTCACCCAGAGAGCTGTTCTAGGATTTGAGTTTAAGCAAATGACAAATTATTCCGTAATTTGACTGCAGCTATGAGCAGCCTTGGGTGTACAGGTTTTATCCAAATCAGCTCTAGTTCATGAGAAAGGGAAGTTCTGTTCACATAGCTATGATATTATATCTAATTATATCTATTTTTTCCCCTAATATAGCATTCATGAAAATTTACACCAGGTAAGAAAACTGGGGCTTGACTAAATATTTACAGAGCGACATATTTACTTTTAACTAATATTTACTTTTATTTTGTTTTGCTCCCTCCCCATTTTAGGCCTATCCCAGAACAGAAAGGATTACATCGCTCAGGTAAGCACCCTACACGATTTACACACTAATGCAACAAGTGTGTGTTGTTAAGCAGTGTTGTGTACATAGCTGCTGGTCACAACGACATATTACTTCCATTTTATCTGCTACAAAACTGTTAAGCACAATTACAGAGTATAGTGCAAGCCATAAATATTTGAGGAAGCATGAAGATCTCAGTTTCGATGTCTGTACAATTACAGACTATCAATACTGGGGCATGTGGTGTGCTGGGGAAACACTGAGCTTGTTTTTCACACAAAGTGAAAGCACTAAATGGAAATGGAAATAGGGAGTGAATGCAAATGTTCTATATACTAAGATGTCTGAGAAGCAGTACAGAAGCAGAGTTATTATTTAAATGAATACAAGTCATTTTTAACGAAAGACTATATTATTAAAAAGAAAATAATTATTTAGTAAGGTGCTAACAATTTTTTTGATTGACATCTGAACATGTTGTCAGATTCTTTGAAATGTAATAAGGCACTATTGTATTAAAGAAGGTGTAAAGCGTATTGCTACTGTAAATAATACTGCAAATCATGTATTATTTAATAACTACAATTGCTCTTTGTACTATGAATAAATTCTTGTCTTAATTGTTTTTTCTAGGTTTAGTGACTGTTTTCATACAGTATTTCATGATCAATAAATTGTTACCTGTATTATTCTCTTCTGCTAGGCCATGAGGATGCTACTGAAGATTTTGGCATCTATGAGTTTGTTTCCATACCTGGGAAAATGGAGTCCAGGCAGGTTAGTCATCTGTTCCATCTATTTTCATATAGTTATGGATAGAATCAAATGCAAATACATTAATCAGTATGAACAGATAAGCTGTTCTAAGTAGATACGAGTACAGATTTTATTTAATAAAACTTGTCAGAATGATTAACAGGACATTTTGTATTGGTGCTGGGATCCAACAGAATGAAAAAGAATAGCAGAAGTCGGATTAATGCATTAAAAAAACAGTCCCATGCACATGTCTAATTCACCCTAATTATTAACTAGAGTGATGTAGCTGGGGTTTTTCAATGTTTTTCCAGAATGAAAGGGGCAAAAAAACTTCCAGTATAGACAATGCCCTTTATAGGTTAAAAGCTGAATACAGATACGGATGCAGATAGACACCGATCGAGATACAGCCCTAGACTGTAGCGATTTGGTTTCATGTAATGTTCCCTTTATGTTCCTCAGGCATCGTGCAGATCTCTGACACGGCTCGATTCAGCCAGAGATTTGCATACCACCATCTATGATGTCATCAAGCATGTTCCTGAAACTCCAACACTGAGTCTGATGAAGTGAGAAACAGGTTCAACAGAAACAAGTAGGATTCAGGAAAGTGTTTCTGCAAGGACTCGAAAAAGAGAAAAAGAAAAAACAAAACAAAAAAATGCACTGGCGATGCTGGTCAATGCCATCCTTTCATTATTTCTTCCTATCATCACTTGAATATGGTTTGACTCTTTTAATATTTTATGATATAAAGCCCTTAATGAATCATACCTATAATCCAATGATACAGAAAGGTGATATTTTGAGGTGATATTTTTTATTTATTGAAAACGTACTTCACCAGGGTTTTTGTATATAGCTTTTCTTGGTTTTTGTTACCGTTATTTTTTTTTTGCATTGACATTCAGCTTTAGTGGTATTACTGGATATCTGAAAAGCTTTAATAATTAAGATGTGATTTCGATATCTGTTTATACGTTACCAGCTTAATTGATACCTAAGAGTATTTATATATTTATACAGCAATATCAAATTCAGACTAGCCACTGCTTCATCTGTCCTGCATGTAAATATATGCTTTTTTTTTTTTTTTTTAATTCTAATACTGTATTTTTGCACACTGCAGTGACATTATATCTGTGGTATATGTCATAGAATTCAGATATGCTCTGTATATTACATTTCACATGCAAATTGTTGCAAATATTCACAGCGTATAAGAATAAAATGCTCTTTATTTTGAAAATAAAGATTTATTCCAGTCACATGTTGATTTATTCCATGATGCTGTTGAATTCTTAATTCTGATTGGTCAGCATATTAGTGTAGAATAATATTTGTGTGGAATATTGGTGTGGAAAAAAAACACCAGCTGTTCTGGACTTAAACATGGTATTGTGACAAGCAGTATTTTTTATTTAGTGTTTTTAGTGGGTTTTTTTTTTTATTCATTTAAAAAGTGAGAGAAAAAAATGGGAGGCCGTAGAGAGAGCAACTGTGTAAAGCTGCTATAATGTAAGTAACAACAGCTTACTTGTTTCATATAAATCTGATAACTTTAAATATAACTACAAATACTACAACGGTGGCTTAGTGGTTAGCACGTTCGCCTCACACCTCCAGGGTCGGGCTTCGATTCCCGCCTCCGCCTTGTGTGTGTGGAGTTTGCATGTTCTCCCCGTGCCTTGGGGTTTCCTCCGGGTACTCCGGTTTCCTCCCCCGGTCCAAAGACATGCATGGTAGGTTGATTGGCATCTCTGGTAAATTGTCCGTAGTGTGTGATTGCATGAGTGAATGAGAGTGTGTGTGTGCCCTGCGATGGGTTGGCACTCTGTCCAGGGTGTATCCTGCCTTGATGCCCGATGACGTCTGAGATAGGCACAGGCTCCCCGTGACCCGAGGTAGTTCGGATAAGCGGTAGAAAATGAATGAAAATGAATGAATGAAAAAATTACTTCCAGTGCCAACACGAGTGGCAGCCTGTCCAGTCTTGAATATCCTCTGAGATCAATACAGTATCTATCTATCTATCTATCTATCTATCTATCTATCTATCTATCTATCTATCTATCTATCTATCTATGTACATGCATAAAAGGAATAAAACATTTTAAAACATGCTGTTATACACCATGATTTATTCCTTATCTATTGTATATATTGATTATATACTGTATCAGTTTGTTCTCGGGTCACGTCGGCTATATCAGCAGTCTAGACAAAAGAAACGACAGAAGGTTTAGGACACGACTCCAGCTGAGCTTTTGCCATGATCTATGCCGTATATTCGAACATAATATATCCTGTAGCATTTTAAATACAATAAAATAAGAAAGAAGATATCTAATAAAACGTATATGCATATACGTTTCAGTGCATATGGTGCACTGATAAACCTGACAACTAAAAGGCACTTTGGTATACATGTCTGTTTCATTGGAACTGAGTCATAATACTGCTACTAACTGAATATTATGTATGTGAGCAGGCTTTATGGTGGGAGACCATCTGTTCACTGTGTGCTTTGCAGGAGGAGCAGAGGAATTACAGCAACAACTGTCTGTAGCACCAACCACTCCCTCATTTGACTGGGAAATCAGCAGCTCTGTCTCCAACTTTATTAACCAGGAACTAAAGCACTATCATCTGCCTTTCTAAAATGATTTGTCAGTCTTCACTTCTGAATATTGGCTGTTTTCCTTTTTGCTGCATACAGATTTACAGTCTTTCTTCTGATTTTCATTGCCATATAATCTTCAATATGACTTTTTACTAACACTTTATTATACAATCACTCATGCCAACAATGCAGCTGTAAGATCTTCAGTAGATTGGGATGACAGCAAGACTCATTCATTCATTCATCTTCTACCGCTTATCCGAACTACCTCGGGTCACGGGGAGCCTGTGCCTATCTCAGGCGTCATTGGGCATCAAGGCAGGATACACCCTGGATGGAGTACAGCAAGACTCTAATACTTATTCATTTCATTTCTTAGTTCCAACATAAATACGCAGAATGACTGAAGGTTTGCAGACACTCGTCCATCACACCTATATGTGGGCCATCTCCAAAGTGCTGCCACAAAGTGAAAAAGTTTAATGCACACACTTGTATATGATGTCTTTTTATGCTGTAGAATTACAATTTACAGTTTGTGGAACTAAGAGGCCCAAACCTGTTCCAGCATGACAATGCTCCTTTGCACAAAGCAAAGTTGATGAAGACATGATTTACCAAGGTTGGAGTAGAAGAACCATGACCTTTACACCACTGAACACTGTAAGATGAACTAGAACACGACTAAACCCCAGACCTCCTCAACCAACATTAGTGCCTGAAGTCACTAAAGTCTTATGGCTGAATTAACACGAATCCCTACAGCCACTGTCCAAAATCTAGTTAAAGCCTTCCCAGAAGTGTAGAGGTTATAATTACAGCAAATAGGGACAAAATCTGGAACTGGATGTTTAAGCAGCACATAAAGGTGTGATGGTGTCCAAGGTGTCCAAATATATTTTGACACTTTAGCATAAATATGTGTTTTTGAACATGGAAGATTGTTATTTTGACTAGATCTCATATTAGTTATTGGCATCAATCAGGAAAATAAATAAAGATAAATAGAATATAATAAATGAAAAAGCAGATTTTACCTGATATTGGTATTTGATGAAATCTACCATAAATATATAATAAGTTATAGATGATCATGAACCTTCATCCCTCATATCCACAGACTAAATGTTTTCATTTCAAAGGCACAGTTTTTTTGTGTTTTTGAGGTTATTGTCTATTGGAATATATATATATATATATATATATATATATATATATATATATATATATATATATATATATGTATATATATTTTTTTTTTTTTTTTATTAACAACAACCCCAGAATCACCTAAGATATTCTGATAAGATCACCAGTAGTATTTTGTTGGGGCCAATTTACTTAAACTTTTTAATTTTTAAATTTTCAGATGTATTTCATTCATTCAGGACAATAACAATCTGCCTCTTTTGTATTAAAATGTTTATTTAATATTTATTAAGATATGGTTAAAATAGCCATAGGTTTTTAAAATAACCTGAAGAGGTATCGATAAATCTTGACGTTTGACAGAAAATAGTATTTTTTAAAGACTGATTCTTGTGTTTTGAGCAATTTTGAATTGCTCATTAAATTTTCAAATTTAAGCAACTACTGTTTTCTTTTTCATTTTTATCATAGTCATCTACATCTATATTTCCTTTTAAAATACTCATTTTTACACAAATACACCCGCATGTCACTGTTTCCGAGAGTGTGTTTAGCGTAAACATTTCCTGAAAAGTGTGTGAAAAGTGGAGGTTTCGCTCAGAAAACAGGGGGGGAAAAAACTGCCTTTAACAGGGGAAAATAAGAACAAAAACAAGCATCACTGCCAGCCACTGTTGTTTCATATAATAGCTGTAGTTAGAACAGTAAATTGCAAAATTTTGCATACCCATAGGGCAAACCGAAGAAGACAAAGACACCAACACAATATTTAGTTTCACAAAGATTTGCTCAGTATCATTGATAGCTGTTATGATACTATGTGATAACTGCTTGCAAGAGCAACACTGAAACTATTAGAGCTGAACAATGCATTATATCACAAGGTCTCAATGTAATAAGAATGATGTTGGGCAAACTATCACACACACACACACACACACACACACACACACTTAGACAGGAGGCAACTGAAGGCGTGATTTCTATTTTTAATTTTTTAGGGTTTTTGAAGTCTCTAAAACTCACCCTTGCTTATGTTCATTACTCTTTGTTTTTCACATCTCTTAATTACTGTTACTGTCGTTACAAGGGTGTGTCAGCAACATGGACTAAAAAATATCAGCTTAAATGTATAATCACCTGCACTGGTGTCACTGATAGGCTGCATGAATTTTCATTCTGGCCTAAAACCAAAACAACCACAGCCTTTCTGTGTGTCTCTTCCATTCTGTGTGTTTTTTCTGACGTGTAGAATTGAACGTGTGGGATTATCAAGCTTTATCAGCCTTAATAGACTTAATATATAAATATATAAAGGTTCATAAGTAATCATTGTTAACTTACAAAATCAGCATTATAAAGATTTATTGGCTTCATATGCAGTGATTTTGAATCTATATTTTTGGCTGCCGTGTTCAAGAAGATAACATCTTGAAACCCCCATATACTAATATTTAGATTTGTTCTGAAATCCTTGAGAGGCTCTTGTTTGAACACAGCCATGTTTTGTTGAATTAAGCTTGTCTTTGTTATTGCCTGGTGTCTTCAAACCAAATACTACATGCACATAATGTTTTTTTTAAACATATATAATATGTAAAACCAAACGACGGTTTATTTTAAAGTTTTGTTTATATTGTTATCTCCAAATTCTAATATAATACAGGAAAATTCATAGTATTAAAGAAAGCCAACATGCATTTTTTAACTTTTGAGTATTGCTGCTATCTGCAGGTTGTTTAGCGCAACAACATCTTCTTCTTCTTCTTCTTCTTCTTCTTCTTCTTCTTCTTCTTCTTCTTCTTCTTATAATTATTATTATAAGCACCAAAATGTACCTTATTGGAAGTCTTAGGATTTTGCTTGCTTCTTCATATTTTTCTTCATTTATTTCCTCAAATGAATCATGCAGATCAAATCACGTCTCAGAGACGCTTAACCAGGTCAGTGGGTAGTACTCTGTCCTATTACTCAGGGAGGTGAATACAATCAAAATGATTTTTTCCCACTGACTCTTTCAGATCCCCTAAACAAAGAGCCCCAAGATCAGTTTATCCCTGGTCATTTTAAAGATTTAAAAACAAGGATTTTTGACCTATTTTCTAGAACGTGGTTTCAAACAACTGAGCAGAGTGTGAACTCACCTAATGAGGTGGAGTGTAATTCTGTGAGAATCCTGAGACACCTAGAGATCTACCAGCTCCAGTTAGCCTCCAGTTAGATACTAAAGAGGAGATCTGAACTCCATGTGGTCTTTTGCATCAATACAATATTTATCAGACTGTATATTTATAATCACACCCTCCAGTGTCACTCAGATGAGGATGAGGTTTCCCTTTGATATATATATGTATATGAATCATGCCCTCTTTATATTAGACTTTATAATAACCTTCTGTTCTATGTTTATGTTCTGTAAAGCTGCTTTGAGACAATGTCAATTGTAATAAGCGCTATACAAATCAATTTGAATTGAATTAAAAAATAATTAATTTGCTCAAAAAGTTTGTATGGATATTCTGAATATTTGGTATACATAGTCATTTTGAATCGAGTATGATTCATCTAGGTCCTAATCTGTAAAAACAAAGCGACTGTTGACCATTCAGGTTTTAGCACAGAACTACATGATGAAACTTGAAAGGTTGTTCAGATAAGGATCCAATATCCTCTAATACACTCTTTCACAAATAAGACAACTGGGGGCATGATTCATATTTGTGCACACAAAATCAATCAAATCTCTTTAAAATGTAGTGTGCTGTTTTATTTATCTTTTTCTTTTATTATTTTGCTTTATTCAAACCTAGAGGGCATTTTGGCTACCCCTTTAGGGTTGGGGTTCAATTCCTGCCTTTACCCAGTGTTCACAGTGTTTGCATGTATTCTCCCTGTGCTTTGTGGGTTTCCTCTGTGTTATCTGGTTTCTGCCTCAAGTCTAGGCTGATTTCCATCTCTAAATTGTCTGTATCTACATTTATCTTCATGTTTTTTTTTTTATTATTGTAAAAACAAGTGCTGATGACGTCACAGAATTTTATCAGAGAATCACTTCAATAATGTTTTCACATTCAGCCAATCAGATTTCATCAGGCATTTCAAATAACTGATTTGAGCTGATTTGAGCATCTATGGATTCTTTATTGTTCTATGTATCTGGTATATTTTTATAAGTATTTTGTTTTCCAGAATGTCTGTATTTTGCTCCATTTCCAACTCCAAAGAAATCATCGCGTTGCTTCATTGTCATCTTAAAAAACCCCTCATTCGTTTAATCCTTTGTGTACTTGGCCTGAGGATGATATGATCGAGACGATCCAAAGTTTATGTGCATCTTCGAAAGTATTGAAACAGCACGGCCAATTCTTTTTTGTTTTTTTTGATGGCTATAACATAGTGGATCAGAATTCCAGCTTTCACAATAATATTTCATCTTCTAGAGAGAAAAAAAACCAAAACAATCATCCACAATTCATTTGTCTATGCACTAACAGATACAGTAAACTGTTCGTTTATTGTTCGATATGCAATTTCCCAGCAAAGAAAATGTAACGTAATGCATGTTTTTAAGCATAGAGGTAAAGAAGATCAGAACAATTGTAGGCAATCGCATGATTAGCTTGAACTCCATATCCCATAAGGCACCGCGGGATTGTACCTGTCACGTGATATAGAATAAACATGGCAGCTGCATAACAACATCTGATTCGCTGTTTAAAATATTTTCTTGCGTTAACGCTTTTTTTTTTGTAGTCTTTACACCTGACGGTCCATTGCTTTAAGATGCAGAAAATTAAATCTTTAATGTCCCGGCAGGTGAGTCATAATAAGCTGATTTTTATCTCTTTCTCTGTCTTTATTGATGTCAGTGAGTCCGGAAGTGCAGTTAGCAAGGTGGCAAATGAAGCTGTGTGCTAGCTGTAAACCATGACTAACATGTCAGTCCCTCTGTTCTGTCTGGTTTTATTATGTGTGTTATTGCAAAACGAAACAAATAACTCAATTGTTCACTTAAGTTAAAGATAAACAAGACGACGAGGATTTTGATGAGGACTTGAAAATGGTGACGTATGTTACCTTTTAAATAAACATCCTTAATGTAAACATGTGATCTTATTAATCAGAAACTATAACATCCTTCAGTTTTTAAGGTGTTTTGATTATTATATAGGTTTGGTGTTTTATTATTTATTACGTGTGAAGCTTCATCTAGAGTGACTTACAATTTATACAACTGAGCAATTGAGGATTAAGGGCCTTGCTCAGGGGCCCAAGCAGTGTCAACTTGGTGGACGTGGGATTCGAACCATGACCTTCTGGTCAGTAGTCCGACACCTTAACCACTAGGCTACCACATCCTCCCCTTTTTATTTCTGTGAAACTCAGATAGTCTGTATATTTTCATTGTCGTGTTGACACGCTGAATAATTGTGTTGTGTTGCACCTCTGTGCTCCACTGATTTTACATTTGGCATGTATGTATTTGATAAAAGATTTTATTTTATTTCCCAAACAGGGTTTGAAAAGCCCTCAGGAGAGTATGGCAGATATGAGTCCTGTGGAGAGCTTCAGGGTCCCTAGCAAGGTGAGTTGGCCTTTAATTTAATGTCAATGAACTAAACAATATGAGTGGAATAATATTTAATTCTTGTGTAGTAAAGAGTTTTGAATTTTATTTAAGATAAACTGCATGCTATATATGGACAATTATATGTACAGATGGTAAATCATAATTCAAATAAATCATTGGATGTCTATTATGCGCAAACCTTTTCCTGACTAATTTTCATGCCCCTATAAATGCATTGTCATATAGAATATGAAAGGGATATTATAGTTTAATCAATGTGTGAATTAGAAAATATATAAAAGATAACGTCTTATAAGGATCCGCATGGGCATAAATATCAGTGGCTGTGCGTCTTTTCTCTCTCAGTCCTTCTTCCTTTCACTTATTTTTTGCCTTGAAAGATTTGTGGTTGGACCGTGCATGGCTTCTCTGTTTTCTCTCAAAAACATATCTCTAGCTACTTTTTAATTAATATCTAAACTACAGTATGTTTAAAGATTCCTGCCTGATGGATGATGATGGATGGTATCAGATTCTCATACTTCAGTAAAGGGCTTGGTTGGGTGTGACTGAGGATGAATAGTCTGATGTGATGCACAATGGCCTACTGGCAGTGTTGTATTCCCCAGGTCTTATAACACAAAGCTGAATAGCACCTTACTAGCTTCATTTAGTCGGAGTTTAATCCTTTAAATGTTGATGTTGGGTATTGTAATTGTTTCTTTTTACCTTGGTGAAAGTTCATATTAAAGCATTAGTCAGCGGTTTGGGGCAATCTGTAATCCTCCTGCAGGATTTAAAGGCAACCTTAATTCAGGACATCTCTGTTAACTGGTCTACTTGATTAGCTGGATGTGTTGGAACTGAATTCTGTATAAATGTATTAACAGGATTGATGATCACTATCCTCTGGCTTTATTATGGCTCCAGAGCCATTATGCTGTTGGAGCTTATCTATATTGCTTGGTATAATTATGAAGGGCTTAGTAATGAGCTGAAACACTGAAATATTCAGTATAGGTCGTAGAGTCTCCTAGAGCAATAATGGGATCTTCTGGTCTCTATGGTAAAGACACACAGATCCAATGCTGAGGGTCGATATCTAACTTGACTCTAAGCTGCAGTGCTGGATTCACCTCTGCTGTGACCTACAGGTGAGATCACATCAGGGTGATCAGGGTAAATTGTTATTATTTTGTTTAAAGATCTTTTTTTTCTATTTAGTACTACTCTTCAGAAGTGTGTACAGATGTCATCTGTACACATGCCTCAACAGAAGAGATTTAAGTAGTTATTTAAGTCTTGTAAGTTGTCATGTGGAGCCTTCATGGATTGGAAATATATGTCCAGCGTGTCCCACAGATGCTTGATCGCACTGAGATCTGGGGAATTTGGAGGTGAAATAAAAATATTGTGATCTGATATTTTTTGCCGTATCGCTCATCCTAATACTGACATGTCTGTAGAAGTATTTAAAGCATGCCTGCTCATCAATACTAAGGTCCTGTAGTTCAGTCACTGAACTTTGTAGAGTTTCTGAGGTACTCTTTGTTTCATTTAGTGACTTGTACTATTTGAAAGGTCAGATAACTGACTCGTGGCACCGAGCCAGTCGCTTTAGAAGTCATATGTCAGATGGATAATGATGGAGGCCATAGAGATTGTGCTGTGGAGCATGCTTTAATTTTACAATGAGCTGGAATTGGAAAGCAGAGTAAAATTTCACCTCATAAAGTCACACAGAGCCCTGGTGAAGCTTTCTGAGATCCGGTTAGTAATAAAGAGCATTATCTTCATTTAGCTGTAATTGTTTCACAGTGCACATTTCTGTTGTGTGTTATGGCGTCCTGTGCTGGTCTGAACCATGCTGAATATGAGACGCAGTGAGTTTACTGAAATAAACTGTGGACCAGGGCGGGTGTAGTTTCAGTAATTTCAGTTTACAAGGATTTCTTATACCTTAACATTGTGTGACCTTGTCTCAAAGCCTTCTGTAAGTGCAGAATGCTTTTAATTTCTCAATCTTAACCTTATTTTAAATAGGCCTGTCTAGGTTATGAAACTTATTCAGCTGAATAATTGTCATAGACATCTGTGATTAATGACTGAATTGTCTTTTCGGTCAACCTCAGTAGCAGTTTAATAATGCGCAAACACAGCCATTTATCAGCATTACATTTCGGTTTAAAAATATCATAAGCAAATTAGCAAAGCAAATTAAACCTATAATATAAAGCCTACACTGAGCAGTGCTATACACAGCGAGCTGGTGGTGCAGCAGGTAGAGTGTAAAGGTTACGTATACTGTGTGAATATATAAGATTAGTTGTTCAAAATACATGATTATATTAATGTCCTCTTTCTAACTTTAAACATGTGATGGCTTCGGCAGGAAAGGCATCACTCTGATGCTCATACTTCTATATTGTACTATAGAAGTAATATATGAGCAATATAGTATAATGATATTATACTAAATAATGATATTTAATCACACTCTCCAGTCTCACCCAGATGAGGAGGAGTTCCTATGTTTCTTCCTCATATTGTCTCAGGGAGTTTTTCCTTGCCACCAAATTGTATGTTATTGTTTCTACACAAACATATTCACGTGACCGTGTTTGGCAAAAGCATCTGAAAGAAAATCTGAAGCTAATAATAAATGGCTAAAAAAGTGCTGTTTATTAACAGAGAAAACTGTAAAATGGTAATGTGTAATCGTTCTGTAAGGAGACGTTTATGGAAATGTTAATGTCCTGATCATATCAGTAACATTTCCACCTTGGGAAAGTCTTCATGGCAGAGGACGTGTCGCTTCCTGTTTTCTCATTAAAAAGACATCTTATTAATTTCAGGAAAGAGACAATAAGAGACGATGCCGAGGGAAAACTCACCAGTTTTCTGTGATTATTAACTTTGATTAGAAACGTATCGGTAAGTTTGCTGTTGTCTGATAGAAATAAATCTCTTCAGGACGTATTCAGGCTTATTAGGCCGCATCACACGATCAGCGTTGAGTATTTTGCTGGAACAGTACGTCCCATTCTAAATACAAATTGTGTAACATGTAACATGCTACTGGAGAAGTTTCTGCTTACTGTACATTTATTTTTTAACCTTTAATCAGAACGTTATTAAACAAGGTTTACTGAATAATTTTCACTGACTCTAAAGTGTTGGATCCCAGGAAGCAGGAGAGAGAAAATGCAGCTGAATGACACGTCAGAACAGTATGTATTCTTTTTTGCCTTGTCACTACCGGCAAATGTTGGTTAATCCTGACTGTTGGACTGTGCCTTATCAGTTCTCTTTCTTTGTGCTTTAGAGATTGTAGCCTGACATAATATTACTATACATTTCATGCTAATTACAGCTTAGGCGCGTAGAGTTCACACTCTATACAGTCTCCTGTTTAGTCAGTGTGTGATGTGGAGTTGTTCATACTGTGTTGTGTCTTGTCTATGAACATTGCTCGCTCTTTCTTTCTGACCCTGAGGGCTTCAAATTTCATTTCATTGTACAGTCATAGTCATGAGTAATGATGAAACAAAGAGAGTGTTCTCTATTACACAATATGTATTATGATACAGTGCACAAAAAGCCTGTGGGAAAACTACATTAAAACAAAATCTCTAACAAATCATTTAGAAATAATATAATAAAGAAATTAGTGTTAATAAAATAAAAAGAAATTCCATTTCCTTTAAAATGTAATATTATCATCTGTCTTTTTGAATTGTTATAAAAATATCGATACCTATAATATTAACGTGTTCTATGATGACATTTAGATCAATACTTTAATCATTATATTCCGCACCCCTTCCGCACCCCCCAGTTTTCCATACTTTGTCCAGTAGGTGGCACTGTGGTCATGTGGCATCGTCACTTTCTAAACATTGTTTAATTGTGTAAAGCTTTTAACGCTGCGTTAAATATAAAAAAATGATTATATACATCCACAGATGAATAACAAATAAATGTATCTTCGATCGTCGATGTATGGTTGCGTTTTCTAATATGGCTTTTATTTGCTGTGTTGAAATTGTAAAACTCCGCAGAGCAACTCGAGATGCCAAACCCAGCAAAAATAAAAGCACTTCACAGTCAGATGTCCACGTGACTTGGTCTCATGAGGCTGTGAATGAGTGACAGAGAGACGCCTGTATCAGCATCAGCACGACAGCAGCGATACGAGGGGGAGCAGCATGTCATCTTTCCCTCGCCTCTCATTTCAACACGCTTGTTTATTGTTCTTTTAAACGAGACAGAACATATTTTTTTTGATCAGCTGCATTTAATAACACTTGAGTTTAACAGCTTAGGCTCTGATTGCTTCACAGATGTGACGGCGCCTTTTATGTGCAAATTCCTCTGTGCGTGCGAAGAGAGGGACGACAAGTATTCACGTTGAAAGACAGCCCTGTTTCAATACGAGGCATCAACGCTATAATTTGTGCAGCAATGTTGGGGAAGAAAATTGAGCTAGGCCTCTGCGAACCTGTCTTGATGGGAAAACTTAACTTGTGCATCTTTTCTTCAAAACAAACAACTCGAATAAGACACTAGTCTTATAAAGATCATAGCACATCTGAAGGAGAAAGCCATTTCGAAGTCCTAAGCAGAAGCCAATCATCAGAAGGTTTTATACATCTCTGCTTTCTCCTAGTGTCTTTGTCTTTCTGACTGATGACTCATGCTCCTCAAACTCCCCGAACTCCTGCACATAAATGCATTAAACCAAAACCCTCCTCTCCTATGCGTCCCCCAATTACACTCCCACACTCGCCCTGCTAGCTGTAACCAGGTGATGTCATCAAAAGAGTCTGAAGCCGTCAGTGTCACCATTTTGTATTTTTTCCCTACCCCAAATTCCCATTGAATAATAATACTCTCTGGATGTTGTTGTTGTTGTTGTTGTTGTTGTTTCAGACCCTTGTTCATGGTCGTCATCTGGTCCGCATATTTGATTTGGCACAGGTTTTTTGGCCAGATGAACTTCCTCTTACAACCTTCCCTTTTTTTTTCCACGCTTAGTACCGGTACTGAGATTTAACCCCTTGGTGGCTGGGTTAGTTCCCTGCCAGGGAATCGAACCCAGGCCGTGGCAATGAGAGCAAAAAATCCTACCACTTGACCACCAGTACTAATCATATTATAGGGACTAATCATACTCTCTGGATCATTAATGTAATATGTTCATTTTTAAATGTCAGTACATTTTTCAACCGGATTGAACATGCTTGACATTACCTACTGCAATTTATGAGGCGCGAATCAGCATGGATACTATCAACAATACTCTTAAGCTAAAAAAAAAAAGTCTACAGCTGTCCATGTGTTTTATCGTGTTTGTTTTCATGACCTAGAGTCAACTAGTGGAGGGGTGGAAAAGGGGACAGAAATCTTGCCAACCTTATTAGTAACATGTAATTCATTTTAAAGCACCAAATCACTTCTTTTGTTTCCTTGTGCTTTCAGTTTTACATTTGAAAACATAAACTCTCTTTATGTCTTGCAAAACATGAGCTACTTTAAAATACTTTAATAAGATGTCTTGAACACCGGAGTGTCGTCGTCCATCCTGAAGTTTTTTTTAGCCTTATCCATCGTCAGCACCTGGTGGTCCCTCCCCTCTTCGGCTATGTAGGCAAAGCTGTAAGCGTTGAGTGCACAAAGTGTCCAACATTCCGTACTTCTTTTTTTTCAGGTGAATAAGTGCATCATCATGAGAAAGTGAATAAGTTATCAGACAGTGGTATGGTCATGGAAAGCCTGGATAACACTCCAACAGTGTTGGAACTGATTTCATATTCTCTTTTCAGATATGGCAAATTCCCACCTGGTGTGAAAAAATTTTTTTTCTACATCCTCAAGTTTCTTAGGCAGAAAATGTATTTGAACATGCAAACACAATTTCATGTAATCTCAAGGGTATTGATGCTGCAGTAGCTCGCACATTGAGCTTAAATTGCTGTGTCCAGTCTGTTTCTCCCAGTCAGGAACCATCCTGGGGCTTTTTGTTCTCACAATTCTTCACATTCATACTGGAGAAGAAAAAAAAAAAAGAAAGATGCTCTGGTTCCTCTTGGGCAGCGACACCAGATTACTGAGATAGCAGTTAGACAGATGCTTTTTTTTTTTCCTCATTTTTTTTCAGCACACTTTTATAAATTACTCCAAAATTGGCCTCCATTGACAAAGACATGCGCCTCTCTTCTCTCAACAGTGAAGCTTATTTTAAATTACAATTTGGACTCTTTGAAAATGAATTTCCCTGTTCCTGTTTGCTAGCTCTGGCTTCCTTTCTTTCCATCTTTGCTTTAAAAAATCCATTTGCTTGTGTTGTCTGTTCACTTTCTGCTGTCTGACCAGCTTCCCATTTTAAGTTGTTCCAGTACTTTTACCTATCAACAATTTGTATCCTCAGCTGCTCCTTGACTGTCAGGAAGACTACAATGGGCCAGTGAACTTTAATAAACACCAGTCAATATCTATAGACAGGCTTATCACTTAAACCTTTTTATAGTATGGGAACAGCTAGAACACCAGACTATCATGTTTGTTGTAACTGAAAGCAAGAGGCTTTCAGTTCCTCTCGGGTTTCCAAATCGCTCCAGATGCTGCATTGTAGCATAATGTAGCTAAAATTGCCTCATTTGTTATAAACGTAGGCAATTGAATGCAAAAGTTTGCTGCTGTGTTGAAAAATGATCTTCACAGCAGAAATCTCTGTTCACTGAATAGTGTTTTACTGTTAAAACCCATAACACCACGGCTTAAATAATACAGAGTCTACAACGATCTCAAAACTTTGCACCACATCGACATTCTCTAATTAAACGTCATTTCTATTTACACGTGCTTCATTAAGGTGTCTAATGACTTAAAACAGTCAACATCTGGCTAGCAATTTATGAAACAGTGGTGTCCAGGAAACAAAGACAAAAAGTAGAAAGCTGACAAATCTTTAAAACGATAAACACGGAGAAGGTTATAAAGTTGTTTTGGGAAAATCGTTACAAGGAATTAAACCATTCATTTAGAAATGGAAAAATACATAGATGCAAAGACAAGACTGGAAATAGAGGAATGAATAGAGGATCGATAATCTCTGATTACATAAAAGTCAAATAAAAGGAACAGCAGGAAACCTGAAAATGTCTGTAGGGGGAAACTGAATGAAAAGCCACTATTTTTGTTTCCTTGTTTATTTATTCTGTTTAGTCAGGGCTTAATCCAGGGTTAGTCAGGGTCATTGTGGATCTGGAAACACACTGCAAGAACACTGGGCATAAAGTGGGGATACACCCTGGATGGGATGCCAGCTTATCACCTGTGTTTTACCATGTGCGTGCATGCCAAAGCTGATTTGTGTTTGGTGATGCCCACAAAAATCCATAAAAACCTCATATATAGCAGAGAAATTAAAGTGGTTTCTGCTAATCAACAGTCTCTGTTCTACTGAAAGAGGACAAGGAGAAGGAGACAGCTTTTTAATCTGAAGCTGTGATGTACACAATTCAGTTCAATTTAAATTTATTTGTATGGCGCTTTTTATAATTGACATTGTCTCAAAGCAGCTTTACAGAACATAAACATAGAACAAAAGGTTAATATAAAGATTAATATGAAGATTAATAGAATACAAAATTTAAGATTAGATATATTTAAATATGTTTTTATTTATCCCCAATGAGGAAGTCTGAGGTGACTCAGGCAGCATTGGCAAGGAAAAACTCCCTAGAATGGAAGGAAGAAACCTTGAGAGGAACCAGACTCAAAGGGGAACCTTATCCTCATCTGGGTGACACTGGAAGGTGTGATTTATAAATATACAGTCTGACAAATGTTGTATTGATGTAAAAGACCACATGGAGTTCACATCTCCTCTATAGTATCGCAGAGTCCAACTGGAGCTGGTAGATCTCTAGATGCCTCAGGATTCTCAGAGTCGGCCTCATCTCAGTGGAGGTCCAAAATCTTCATCGCACGGAAGACAGTCGGAGCTGGAACAATTTCTGGATGCCTCGGGATGGGTAGAAAGAGAGAAGCAGTGGAGAGGGATTAACGTAGCTGCTGTTCAAAATTTCTGCAAGTCTGATGTAATAGTGCACAATATTTTGGGACGTATTATGTGTACGCCTGACTAAAGAGATGAGTTTTTAATCTACATTTGATCTGGGAAAGTGTGTCTGAGGCCCAAACACTATCAGGAAGACTATTCCAAAGTTTGGGAGCTAAATCCGTAAACGCTCTACCGCCTTTAGTAGACAGTGATATTCTGGGAACTGCCAGAATTCTTGAGTTTTTTTTTTTTTTTTTTTATCTCAGAGAGCGTGAAGGATTGTAACGTGTTAGAAGACTATTTACATACATGGGAGCTAAACCATTAAGAGTCTCGTACGTAAGTAGCAGCAGTTTGCAATCAATTCTAAACTGAACAGGTAGCCAGTGTAGAGATGATAAAATTGGGGTTATATGGTCATACTTTCTTGTCCTGCTAAGAACTCTGACAGCTGCATTTTGGACTAACTGTAGCCTATTTATTGAATATGCAGGACAACCATCTAGTAATGCATTACAATAGTCCAGTCTAGAGGTCATGTGTGCATGAACTAGCTTCTCAGCATCAGATACAGATAGGATGTTTCTCAGCTTGGCAATATTTCTAAGGTGGAAGAAGGCTGTTTTTGTAATATGGGCGATATGATTTTTAAAAGACAAGTTGCTGTCTAATTTAACACCCAGGTCTTTCACTGTTGAGTTACTAGTAACAGTACATCCCTCTACATGGAAGTTGAATTGTGAGAGCTTTTGTGTACAGTCGACTATGCCGGCTTTCAGCCACCTCCTCAGGGCTTCACGTGCTAACGTTTTTAGTAATATCCATATCCATACAGCTCATCCTCCATTCATACACTGATTCTTCTGTTCACACTGTTGCAGGTTTTTATAATATAAAGACAGAAATAACAACAATGTAAATGTCAGACTTCTTACATCTTTAATGCAATATTTTAACAAATTAAAATCCAGAGAAAAAAGAAATATTTAATTAATGGAAATTTAAAATAAATAAATAAAAATAAGTATGAACACTCCTCCCAACTAATACTTACTGAAAGCACCTTTTGCCTTTATTACAGCATCAAGTCTTTGTGAATGTCAAATTTTTATCCTACTCTTCTTTGCACAAATGTTCAAGCTCTTCAGATTTCGAGGGGACCTCCTGTGCACAGACCTTTTTAGGTCATTGGATTTTGAATGGGATTAAGGTCTGGGTTGTGACTTGACCTTTCCAGGACTTTGCTTTTTTTTGTGAAGCCATGTCTTAATTGAGTTTAATGTGTGCGTTTGATTTTCGTCTTGAGTCATTGTCATGTTGGAATGGGAGATTCCTCTTCGTTTTCAGGAGAGAAGGTTTTGTTCCAAAGTATCTTCTCACTATGCTTCTCTGTCATTATGGTGTTCCTTGGATGATGCTCTGTCTTGAGATTGAGATTGCACTAAATATACCTTTTAGAATTAAGACCATAAAATTCCACCTTTGTCTCATCAGACTATAAGAATTTTTCCATGGTACATTCAGTACCTTCAATATACTTTTATATCCTTTAATATCCGATATTCTTTTTTTATAGTTTCTCTGGCAGCTCTTTGTGGCCCAAGACTCTCAGTAGAACAAATATCAGTATCCCCCAACATTCAATCAAATATTACAGCTGACTTTTATCTGTTTTTTATCAGAATCCAGGGTTCCCGTGGGGTCTTAAAAAGTCTTAAAAGCATTGAATTTATTAATTTGGAAATAATACCTTAAAAAGTCTTTAAAAAGTCTTGAATTTTGATGTCTGGGTCTTAAAAATTGTGCTGTATGTAACTTCTCCATATTGTAATTTTCCTCAAAAGTTTCATTTGTCAACCACGATTATTTTGATTCAATGACGTAGTATAAAAGAGTGGCGGAACCAATAATTGAGAACGCAACGCAGCCCCGGGTCACCGTACAAAATACTGCGAACACGCGATGCCTTCAGTAAAGGAAGATCACGCGCTATGACACAATTTTTTATATAAATGGTCTTAAAAAGGTCTTAAAAAGACTTGAATTTAACTTGAAGAAACCTGTAGGAACCCTGGAATCACTTTAATTGATGGCAGGTGTATTACATGAACTTACAGGCCTTATTTTGAATGTTACTGGTTAACTCTGAGGACAGTTAGAGCCTCATTATGAAACTGTGTGCAGATTTATACAATTAGGGTGCTGTAGGGTTTTTTGTTTGTTGGAAGATCACATTAAAGATGTAATGAGTCTGACATTTATGTCTTGTCCATGTCTTGATTTTTTTGGAGTTTGGGGTTTAAGTGTTCACAGAAAAGGTGGGATTTTATTAATTTTTTGAAGATAGATTGCAGCAGATTGTGCTGTTGGATCAAAGTTAATTCCTTCCCGAGGGACAGTCAGATTAAAGGTTCTGGAAAGGGAGCTCATGCCTCAATCAGTACCAGGCGTTGGTTGTTAACTGATCATTAGTTGAGGGAGAGAGCATACATTTCAGGTAGGGATCCAGACAAAGTCTTAAATGTGAGCATCAAAGCCTTGAATTTTACTGCTTAACCAGTAGTGATTAGATTATACTACATATGCTTCATCTTACCTCTCTTGACTAGCTCCACACACTCTAATCAGATGATTTGTTTTTAACATAAAGCAGAGAATTGAGGTTTCTTAAAAATTGTCTTCAGACATAATGATTTTGTATATTTATGTCATTAAGCCATGATGGGTGATCTCACGTCATATCGGAGAGGGTAAACGAAAAAAAAAAATCACAATTTGCCTTAGCAATATTTATTTCTTTTCTTAGGTGCTTGGTTTGATCTGGCAAATTTGTATCTCAATCTGCCCCTTGTGTTTTATTATTTATTCATTTAATTATTATTATATTTTTAAACTACCGTTTCATCATGTATGTCTGCTTCCCAGCATCATTCTTCAAAGTCTGCAAAGCCCTCAACCCTGCTGGTGTTTTTCTACCAATATTGATGTTCCTGTGTTAATCCTTATAGAGCTCCATAAGGAGTTTCCCCTCAGGGTAGCAGTATTAAGTGCTTAGCATTGGTCTTAAATGCAGATGAATTTATAAAAAGAAATGGTGCATTGGACCGCAGTTTCATGGGAAATCATATGCCAGAAAATAATGCTGACTTTTTATAAGTGCTGGTTCATCTATTCTCTCTCTCTCTCTCTCTCTCTCTCTCGCTCGCTGTCTCTCAGGAGGAGCTGAGGGAGCTGAGGGAGCAGCCTATTGATCCTCAGGCTGAGCAGGAGATCATCGACAGCATAGATGAGGTGTACTTCTCCAACGACTCCATTGACATGGTGCAGTACGAGCTGGAGGTGGGTGTGTTCAGTTTAACACCTGTATTAACTCCCTGAACCGCCTGCCGAGACTGAAATCTACCACACATTCTCAATTTAGGAGAATAGCAATAACTTTCTTGAAGTTGATTGGAAGCATGAAACTACATTTCTCACATGCACACAGAGTTGAGAGGCCAGTCGTGCATGTGGGCTCGTGTGAAGATTGTAGCAAATCCAGGATTGATGGATTATCCATTTATTGTGGGTGTGAAATCTCATTAGATTTAGTGTTGCATCACAAACTGCATTATAAATGAGTGAGACCAGGCACAGGGAAAGTAATTCCTCTTTTCTTGCGCTGATTTTTTTATTTGGAGTTTATTTTTATTTATGTAGAAAAATCCCTTCAGAATCGTTGGGTATCATGCAGAAAATTGTGCATACATCAGAGATTGAGAGGTGAATTAAAATTGGGCAAAAATATTGGATGATTGTTAACAACTTCTTAACATTTGTGAATTTAATGCTCTGAATTTGCTGCACTTCTCTCTCTCCCTGTGCGTGTGTGTGCGCGCGTGTGTGTGCGCGCGTGTGTGTGCGCGCGTGTGTGTGCGCGCGTGTGTGTGCGCGCGTGTGTGTGCGCGCGTGTGTGTGCGCGCGTGTGTGTGTGCGCGTGCGTGCGTGTGCTTGCAGAAACTTCCCCCGGATCTGAACCTGCAGGAGCTAGAAGAGTACAGAGATAAACTGAAGAAACAGCAAGCAGCAGTAAGTGTATATTTGTATATTTAAGTACACTTACTTCACAACTCTCACAGTACACCTGCAATTAACTGTTGTTGTTTTCCTCAGCCGTCCCAGTTTAGTGTCTGATTATCACTACACTAGTGGCACATTGTTGTAATGCAAATGCTTGTACTGTACAGTAGCTCTGATTGACTTTCCCTCTTTTCTGAGCTTCAGCATGGTTCGCTTTTCTCCCATAGAAAGCTCTCTGGTCTTTATGTTGGTTTAACAACAAATACAGTGTTTACAAGTGAAATCCAGGGCTCAAACGGAGAGTAGACATTCCGAGTTATTAATTGTCTCTCCTTCACGTGATCCTGTATTTTTGATCATTAGATCAAATCTCTTTAACACATCTTGATATAAATATCAGTAATTCAAAGCTGGAATTCTGCCACAAATATTTTGGCACCTGTTCATTTTTTGATTTCAAACCCAGAAGTACATGTTAAATAAGAGTTAACGATCCTTTAACTTGAGAGTAACAACACATTATAGCTTATAATGAATAGAATAGAAGACTTTATTTTGCCACATATACATTATAACACAGTGAAATTCTTTCTTTGCATATCCTAACATGAAAAGGGGAACTTGGAAGTTGGGGTCAGAGCACAGGATCAGCTATGATACAGACCCCTGGAGCAGGGAGGGTTAAGGGCCTTGCTCAAGGGCCCAACAGTGGCAGCTTAGCAGTGCTCAGTCCTCTGATCAACCAGCCAGAGCCTTAATCACTTTAGCCACCACTGAGAGACAGAATTATTCTGACAGGGTTATTCAATTCAATTTATGTACAAATGCTCATCAAGCAGCTTTTACAGCAAGAAATAAAATCAGGATATAATGCAGGGCTTAAGTTTCTCACTGGAAAGCAAACAGATCATGCTACTGTATTATTTCATTCGATCTGATATTTTGACCTTTTCCTGCCATTTCAGCAGAATAGTTGAGTGTGCAGTTCTGCTGAATGCTAGGTATCTGTGGTTTAAAATGACTTCATCTCCTTTTTATGTATATTTGCATCAATTCCACAAAAAATTTCAGTGTTACACAAATTCTTGAGCAGCGTAAAACATACACAGGAAGAAAAAAGGGTCCAAGATTTCATGCTAACGATTGATAATAGGAGGAAATGAACCAAATGCTATTATCATTATAAGTGTCATAACCTTTGAAAAGCCTGAGATCCTCTTAATTTTTGTATATTGCAATAATTGTAAAAATAAAATAAATAAAAATAAAAAATACTGTATAATAATAATTCTGTTGAATTTGCCAGATTTTACTTTACATTTTATAACCCAGTTCTGTTTTCTATGGAAAAGTTGAAAATGTAGGTACATTAGCAAGGTGCTTTGGTCTGTGGAGCTTTATGTCTTCTTTCATGAGAGATTCACTTCCTTCTACTTTTCGTCTTTTATCTTACACATAATCTCAATCTTCTTCTTTACATCGTGCTTGTTTATCCTCAGCTCACTGTTTCTTTGTGATCTTTCAATAAATTTTCAAACGTCTCCCTGTAGTTATATAAAATATGACTGTAGGAATGTGAGACAAAAGAAAGGAAAATGATTCTCAGAGGAAATTAAAGACACAATATATATTAAGAGATGTATGTTTGCACACAGCAAGATTATATAGTTTAGAAATAATAGTAATAATAATAATAATAATAATAATAATAATACCTTTTAAGTAGTAAACAAATTCATACTAACAATATTTTAATACCTTTTAATAGAATAATATAGTTGCTTATTCATGATAAAATTCAATCATATAAAAAAATAGATTTTAATGTATTTTAGATTACTTATTATTAATTTATTTACCATATAAAAATAAAAAAAAACATTTAAAAGTATTTTATTTTAGAATTTTACCATCAGTTGCTTCTAGTCAGTTTGTAAAGTCACTTGTATAAAAAAAACTGCAATAAAAAATTAGAATACCTTTTCTTATTAATAAATAAAGTTTTTAGCTTCATTATGTTTTAATATTTGTAAATATTTAAAACATTATTATTAAGTGTATCAAACACAGTAACAAATCTGAATAATTATTTAAAAAATTCATATTTTTATTTACATTTTTTAATATTTAGATTATTTTTTCAATCACTTTTGTTTCTAAAAAAAAACACCAACATATTTAACAATAAAATATTTTTTATGTATATTTTACAATTTTAAAGTACAGAAGTACAATGTATAAAATGCAATTATATATTTCATGATACCCCAGAATTCTCTCATCTTATTGCTCAGTAAATAAGCCATAGCTGTTTTCTAGGTTCCACACCCATGTCTGGATCATGAGCCCAGGAGTTTTTCTTCCTCCTGTCTCTGCCACTTGGGGGCAGCATAGACTTGAAGCATTATTTTACACGATCGTCTACATTTTTGTCAAAATATTGTGATCGGTCTTCTGACATCTGGATCTCGAACTCGTAGCTTGTACACGCTGCTCAGGTTACTGACAGTGAAAGCTCCATACTCCATGTGAATGTTTAACAGAACAGTACGTCACTCTCTAGGCTGTGTGCGCGTGTGTGTGCGTTTGTGTGTGCGTGTGTGTGTTAATGTGTGTGCTCATGCTGCATGTGTCTTTAAGGAACAAATAAGGCTTTGCTATTGATTCAGGATGGTCCAGGGCTCACACATGCCTGTGAGAAACAGCAGTGCACAAATAGATTAGTGATGAGGATTTTTTTTTTTTATGATGTTTATTTATTGCTTCATTTTAGTTTATCTTCCTTGAGGCACTTTTCTCCAAAAACTGTTCTTATCTATAACAATTTAATGATTGACATGATTCAGATTTTTTTTTAACATTTTGTTTATATAAAGTAACATTATGTACATGTCAAAGGGACCAATTTGTCTTGATTCATTTTTTTTATAACAGAAGATCTGACTAGTGCAGGCTACAAGGTTTAGACGAGTGTCTTCGTTCTAATAGGTTGTAGTTTCTGTAGTAAGAGCTTACACAGGGACATGTGTAATGCAGATGTTCCATGGAACCAGATTGCAAAATGTGTGTAACTGTTGATATGTTTAAGCTTACTGTGAGGACAAAAGCTTACAGTGAGGACCAAAAAAACTGATGCTTCCCTGGCAGCAGTTTGTCACACGTTAATTTTAGGCAGAATGAGAATTTTTTTTGTCCCTGAATGTTTCAAATGATTTGTTTTGAAAACTTTGTAAAAAGGGGAATAAATGCTCCACATCATTAAATAATTAATTATCAAATTAAAAATAAAAGTATAAGTGTAAACTACATGCTTTAAGCACAGTCTGGAAGGAGAGCATTCACTGTACCACAGGTATTTAGCATGCTGAACCTCACCTGCACAGAGCCTTCAGTTGCCCTTTTGTGTGGAGAAATAAGCCATTAGCACAGGTGAAGCAAACTGATTAAAGCTGATGGACCGGGGGAGCTGAAAAAGGGCAGTGAATAAAATAGTTATGTGTTTTCGATTCCGAGCAGCCCTCCTGCCATAACTGTCTCAGCTCTCAGCCCATTTTACTACCTGCTTTAATCACTGACACACACACACACACACACACACACACACACACACACACACACACACACACACACACTTGCACATCACTACACAAATCCAGGCAGCAGTGAAAGATAATCGAACTGCCTTTAGCAGTCAATGATGAAGGGCAGACCTAATAGTTCTCTCTAAACTGTTTCTTCTATTGTCCAGGTACTTATGGATGTGCTCTTCTGACGTGTGTGTGTGTGTGTGTGTGTGTGTGTGTGTGTGTGTGTGTGTGTGTGTGTGTGTGTGTGTGTGTGTGTGTGTGTGTGTGTGTGTGTGTGTGTGTGTGTGCTTGCGTGTGCATGCTTAAGGAAAAGTTTTATATTGTTTGTCTTCAAACTAGAATAAGTATTTGTAAGAGAAGGCAGAGGTTTTGTGCAGGTATAATACAGGAGATCTGTTGCCATGAGGCCAGGCTGGGTGGTGGTGCATGCCATGTCTAATTTGTTTCTAATTACTCATGCTTTCTAATTAACATCCTTGATTGTCAGATGCAGAGCAGATTAAAAAGCACCGTTCCCTTGCTGATCTCTCTGTACAACAGCACTGTTAAATTCTCTATTCTGTTTGATCAAAAGGTGTTGATCACTTTTCTATAACAGCAACTCTGACTGAGGTGCAGGTTAGAATTCAAATCCCATGTTTGCCTTAACACGCTCAGACTTATACGGTGTTGTTTCTATAGTAACGGCTTACCATGCTAACACCTATTATGCCACGTAAACGGATTACAAAACACATATCACTCTTCTTCTTGAGGCACTTCCTCCAAAAGTTCATGTTCTGTCCACAAATTATTACAAAGTATGTCTGACTGTGAGGAGATCTTAATTTAATGCTAATGGACGGGGTCTCCAGGGTCTGTGCTTTGTCAGGAAGGAGTTTTTCAAGATTTACCTCAGTCTTCATAGGACAGTCTTCAGGACAGACAGTTTTGTTTTGTGTTTGTTCCACAACACTGAGCGCAAGTATACATAAAGTTACACTTGTTAGTTTCTCTGCAACATGACGAACTGCATTAGTTTGTCTAGTTAACTTCATGAGAAAGAAAACTTTGAGGCTGGTCATGTAAAAAAACCCACTGTTTAAAGCTGCTATACAAAGTGGAATGTGGTAGAATACTAATGTGGTAATGCTGTGATTCTCCAGGACTGGAGTCTGCTATTAATCCCGTTTCCACTGCAAGTCGCTGAGCATAGTTTTAGGATTAATCCCTTACTACACTCTGAACATCGGCGTATGAATTCTTCAGCCTGTTTGACTGTGACAAATTAATATTCAGACACGACTGACGAGGAGCTTTGTCAGAGGACTGTTCTTATGGGGAATTTATCTATATTTCTTTAAAGGGAATGACAGTTGTGAGCAAAATGTTGTAAAAATATACTCCCTTTATAAATCTAAGGTTTATAGTAAATATATCTTTATTATTTTTAAGTTATAAGGCTATACAGGGTGGGCCACTGAAAAGAAGCTCGTCTCCAATGGCACCAAACCGGAAGCAGGCTACTTTTCCGTGGCCCACCCTGTATTTTCAGATGAGATCTGAGACCTTGATATAGTCCTGTACAGTGTCTCCTGTAGCATGGTTTACATCAGATGGAGATGCTTTGGATTTTTTAAAGATAAAATGACCAGCAAAACAATGTCATCTGTCTCGAAGGCCATAAATGAACGCGCTTTAAAAACTATTTCACCATTTTCAACAGCTTGCAGTACGAAGCATGTGTTTAGCCTCATGCTGCTGCTACAACCCCAGATGTGAAGAGTCTTCTGCCCCCAAACATTATGCTTCAAGCTTCATTTACTGTGTAGTATAAAAAAAACAAAACCTTTACAACTTGTGCTATATAAGTAAACCAGTAGCCTACCACTTAACTGCTTTGTCAGAGCAAGTAAGCCTGTAGTTATTTCTGTTCTATTTACAGTTTTGTTGTTTGCTCAGCTGTTAGATTTGTTAAGCAGGAAAGAAAAACCTGTAATTGTCCTCCATTTTAATCAGTCTGTTATTGTTGTTGGAAACATCTGTAGGAGTATTTTCAGAAATAAGACTCTGTTTAATATAGGCCATTTCTTTTTACATCCTGATATATTGTCCAGCTTTAAACATCTTGCACATTATAGTGACATTTTTTAGTACAAATGTCTTTCATTTACAACTAAACATTTACCCACTTAAACCTGAGAAAGGTATCGCCATTTAGTCTAAAAATACCAAGATTTTTGGCTCACATCGCCCAGCTCTTCTTAGAACATTAACTTGTACTTTTACCTTTCTCACTCTTTCTTTTTGCCATGATTTCTCTCTATTTCCTATTATATATATAACACACACACACACACCATAATACTCACTTTCCTTTCACTCGGTGTGAGCGGTGTGCAGTGGTGTCTGTCCTGACATGTTTCATCTCGTGTCAGTCTGTCATCTGCACAGCATCAACACTCCTGCTCTCCGTAGCCCAACTGGCAGCTTGCTTACTTCGTCTTTGTGTGTGAACCTGTCATCGATCTCCAATTCCACAGGACATCTTACCTCAATGTTCAGACCATCCATCCAAAACTTTATTACCAGCACATGCTGCCTAATAAGACGGATTTGGAAGAAAACACTCGACTGGCTTCGTCAGAATGAAGTGTCACCATCACTGGAGGAACTCTAGCCACATGCCTGCATAGATGTTTTGTAAAGCGTACATTTAACTGGAAATATTTAGTGAATGTATGAGAAGAGAATGGTTTGTTTTGTGTTTCTTCCTGTAGACAGCACGTTCGCTAAGTGTCTATCTTAGTCATTTTAGCTATTCTCTTAACCAGACACTACACAGATGTTCTTCAGAGACTCCGATCAAACACACTATAATCTGTTTTTCTTGTTCTTGTTATCTCAGGTGTTGTACTATGCTCTGTGTACAGTATAAAACACTTAGGCATGTGCTGTTGCAGAAAAATAATCAACACATTGGTGATGAGATGTGGCCCAACATAAACCGGAGTCACAGTTATCACACTGAACGTTGTGAATCCTGTAACAACATTTATTGGAGTTTTACCAGTTGTTTTATTTATTAATACACATAATGATATAGAACATCTGAGAGACTGTTAACTGTAGTTCAGGTTGTCACTTATACCATAGCAGCTGTAATCAGTTTATCTTTTCATCAGCCTTTTCTCTTTTATCTTTCTACTGAAGACTAAATCAGCAGCTTGTCATGTTATCAAGAAAAAGGGGCCTGCTGATCCTGTAGAACAAAACTGTTAAATAAACGTCTGCTTATAGAAACTGTTCACAATGTCAACAGGTGGAAGTTGTTCTGTGATGAACAAAAGCACAAATAATAACTTCGAACAATTTCTTCGATCTATTATTATACAAGTCTCTATAAATGTCAGAGCTGCTGTTTATAGAAAATAAAATCACTCTTACAGTGCTGTGGTATAAAATGTACTATATTTTCATAGTATTTACTCATTATGTATATAAGTATGAATTATCTAAATAAAAAAAAAAAAAAAAAAAATCCAGACCCTCCTTTTAGGACTCAAGCTTCTCAGGCCTGGGGTCTGGCTAATACTTTTGCCAATGTTGCCCCATCCTGTGGAAGATGATGAGCTACTATGCTACAATTCTGGTGAAAAGAACAGTGTTCATCTCAGTTAAAATGCTTCAGGATGCCATGTTTATCTTTGCTTTGCTTTCTTTTCATATAGGTTTCAAAAAAGGTTGCTGACCTTATTCTAGAAAAACAGCCATCGTATGTTAAGGTAAGATTTCTTTTGTTTATCTAATGATTAAAAAAAAAACTCATTTTGATTCTAGTTTTTGTTTTTGTTGTCAGTTTTTTTTAAATTGTTTGAAGTTCCAGTGATTTTTGGTGTCATATTTGATATTCAAAATGAAAAAATGTATGATTTAATTACTACATGTGGAGTTATGGTACAGTATGTCTAATCAAATCAAAGTGATTGTAGAAGAAACAGGTTGCTGAAGCTTATAAGGATGGAATCCATTATAATATTAGCAAAACACAACATACAGGTTGAGACCGAAGACAGAGTGAGTCTCTTGAAGGTGAAACATTGGTTTAAAACAAATCCAAAGCAAATGTTGTGCCTGTGGGAAACTTTATTGAACTAAACTTATTAAACAGGACCAAGTGTTTCTTCTGCACTACAGTTTACTGTTCTGTGGACGAACGGTAAGTGAATTAATGAAACAAATTAGTAAGAAAGTCTCTGAATCTTAATAAAACATACAAAATAGTTATGGCATACAAGTGTTTTACAGCCCTGATTGCAGCCTTCTCAGACTTCAGGGATGTAATAAAAAGAAATATATTATGAACAAATATGTTTTAAATGGATACCAATATCGATTCTTTTGTTTTGTTCCAGTAGCCTGACATAATATGTATATATTATAGCCTAATGTGTGTGTGTGTGTGTGTGTGTGTGTATAATATATATATATATATATATATATATATATATATATATATATATATATATAAAAATTTATTTAATTTGATACACACATTAGGCTATAATATATACATATTATGTATATATAGTTATAGTTATATATATATATAGTTTTTAAAATAATATTATGGAATAAGTATTTTATAGTACCTACAGGACCTCATTTTGAATCTGGTCAAATATTATTTAAAAAAATTAGTTTTTCAGTGTTCATTGTTTTGTTGTTACTTTTTGTGTATGTTTTTTGTCAGTGTTGACATGGGTGTAATAGAAGCGTTCACATTTAATAATACCAAAAAATAAAAACCCAAAAATCAAAAAGAAAGTTATTCATTTTTCAGAATAAAATGTTCTGTTTAAATCGTGTCCATTTCTATTCCAAATCTCTGTACAGCTGCAGATATTTAGGGCTCTAAACAGATGCAGATGTCGGTAGTGGCACTGCATTACACCCACAGAGGACTTTGTGGTCGAAAATCTAAAAGCATTGAAATAATACAACATGACAGCACTCCAAAACTTAAACCAATAAGAGAAATTTCAGAACGTCCTAAGTTCCATTGAAATGATTTGGTGTGATCTGAAGAAGCTTCTTTAAACCAGCCATCCAAAACATGATCGCTGTTCTGTTGAGATTTTGTTTTGCCCTGTTACATTTTTTTTAATCACCTGATAGCTTGAATGTTTTTTTTCTTTTTAGACTAACGTTATTATGATCTGGGGCTCAATTATGTAGAAATGTCCAAAAGTTCACCAACTTTTGTCTCACAGCTGCAGGCTGCACTGATGAAATGATGTTTGTGGAAATGTAAGCTCACTCATTGTGATTCACAGACGGTGCCACTGACAAACCTGTTAATGAGGAGGTGTTTTGATCTTAGGAATGATTTCCGTGTGCTTTGGGATTAAAGTAGTGTGAGAAGAAAGAGTTGAGGAGCTGCATGTGCTCTCCCTAGCCTGTTTCTCTCCCACACCCCATACTGGATTACTCTGGGAGTTTTTTCCCCTGGACTTTAGTACGGCCATGCTGGCCAGGCTTTGATCAAGAAACGGTGGGGTTTTTGCTCTCCTCCATAGACTCTGGATTCTGGTGTGGAGAGGAAGGAATTAATCTTTTTGTGTCTCCTACAGACGGATTAGCGGATTGCTGAAATTGGCTGTCAGGATGAGTGGTTTATCTGATGCTCATCTTTTTAAAGTTATATGGAAATACAAGTGGCAAAGCTTTCAATATTATTCCTCTCCATAACCAACCCTTAGCAGAGATCTGAGCTTTATTTACACATAAATGAAAGCTGCAGTTCCTTTCGATCCTTGTGTAGTTTGAAATGGTTTTTACTGCATTGTGAAAATGTGCCAAGTGAATTAAGTTGCAAGTGGGTAGTTCACATGCCTGCAGATTAATTGGTCCATTTCTTGTGTCTAACAAAAAGAGCCCATTGGGAAAACCAGCATACTGAGATTTGTTGTGTCTGATTGTCCTATAATTAAGTACTGTTAGATTTTAATTCTATGAATTATCTTCTGCTGAGTATATAGTGCTTAGGTGCTGTCTATGCAGAGTTGTAAATTTGAGAGTTCTTCAGTTCCTCCTGCTCCCTCAGCTGTTCATCAAATACAAATGTTTAAATGGTATAAAATGTACTCTGATTGGCTTTCGTGTTGTAAAATACATTATAAAAATTAAATAAATTGTAAAATTCTCGGTATACGCACATCTGTGGACGCTTTACATGTCTCAGTTTTATCACTGCTGGGGTTTTAGGCATTCTACTTAATGCTGTGTCTAAGAACAGCCTTACCTGTAAATAAAGCAATCACATGATAACATAACACACACACACTGTCCTGGGTATGAACACAGTGCTTCTCAAACTAGATCTGACCCAGTAAAAGACAAACCAGTCTCCATTTACCCAAAAAAACAAAAAAGAGGAGAAATAATGTTGCTATTGGCAATGCAGCTTGGCTTGCTGAACAATTTGTTCTTGGATTTTACAGAAATTCACGTGATCTATTTTGTAAATCCTTTATATCTCCTAGAACATGGTGCATTCGTGTGTAGTGGCACAGGAAGCAATTATATTTGCCTTCTAATGAAATAAGTAATGCTTTTGCCTTGTTCCTGGCAATCAGATCAAAATATGATCATCAAAACGAGTGCTTTGTTAAACAGCTGCTCGCTTTTTACTATATTAAATTGTGAAAACATCTAAAAGCTTTAATTGATTTCCTAAGCAGTCTAACCTTCACTGTAAAACTGAAACTGTACCATTGCAGTCTAACCTTCACTGTAAAACTGAAAACAAACGAAAGAAACACAAAATAAGACTTCTAATGTTTCAATTAAAGTGGGGTTGGAAACTTGATCTAAGAACTTTAATTAAGTACACAACAATATTGATTCTATAATACTGTATGTAAACTTTTATAATTATTTTCATTTCACATACATTTGTATGTAATAAAAAAAGAGAAAAAAATAAAGTTTAATATATATATATAGTATTTTTACTGTAAAAATACGTAAAATTGAGTAAAATTGAAAAAAAACAAAAACCATCCAGACCCTCTATAAATATTCTATTGCTACCCACATTTACACTTTTCTCCCCTAGATCCATGAATTACAAAATTGGAACATGCCTAAAATCATGAGCATGTTTCAATTTTGTAATTCATGGTCCTAGGGGAGAAACATGTAAAGTGAGTTTTCTGGAACCTTTTTGAATCTTTGAAATTCATTTCTGGAATGAAAAGTAACCAATGCGTTCCTTGCAATTTTTAATCCATTTTCAAATATTATATTTTTCTGTGATTTTCAGTGTCCAAACATTTTTCTTGCCTTTTATAGATAAAAAAAAAATCTCCAGTCATTTTCTATAAGAGGCTGAAAATAAGTGGCAGAGGCCATCTTTGGGCTACTTCAGGTTCAGACTCTTTCTTTCTCAAATGTCAGTAACGCTTAGAGGATAAGGAAACAAATAGAAATAGAAAGCATCAACATGGTGTACCTTTTCTGTGTACCCTGTTAACTAAACTAAATTTGATACGGAATGCACAGAATGTTATGCCATGACTACAGGATTCTTCTATAGATGGATGTCGGGTCGTATCCTGTACCAGTTCAGCTTTAATTACATCATTTTTTACTGCATTTAAATTATTATTTTATTTATTTAAGAACAGTCATTGCTTCGGAAATTGTAACGGAGCATTTTTTTTTTCTCCATGCTGTTCTTTCTTCAACTCGCTTGTCAGGAGATAACCAAGCCATTTTTTTTCGACTAGCTTGAGGCATCTGAGTCAGTGAGGTGTTTTGGATGTGTCCTGGATGTGTTTTGAGGATCGCAGCCCACCGTAAGACTGTCTAGCTGCACTGTGGCCAACATAACAGGTGGCCTGGGTTATTTAGACTGGGCTGTTTCAGCCCTGAGGTCAGTGTATGAGCCGAGATGATTGAACGCTGGCTTTTACAGCTGCTTCTGAGCACATGACCCTGATGAAGCAGAATATGGAATGGTGAGGATCCAAGTCACAGATGAAATATGTTTTCTCTGTCTGATGGTGAAACAGGGCAGAGTTTAAGTACTGCTGGAGAGCTATACACACATGATGCTTTCAGGCACTTGTTTTGACACTTGTGACCTGGTGACTCTTCATGACAATGGCCTTTGTCCTTCAGGGGTACTCCAGGAAAGTGCTCATCAAAATTTATACATACAGAAAGAAGCCTGGTTTAAATAAGTTGCTCTCAAACTGCAAATTAATCAGGACTATTAAACCGTTCCAAATAATTTGCAACCTTCCTGTGAGTTTATTGTTAATAGTGGATTGGCATGTGAACATGTTAATATTGCTTATCAAAGGGGTGTTTACATTTTCATATTATCATGAGAATAACTATCAGTTTTATAACTTTAAATCTCTAATGGTTATAGAGCTGAAGTTAAATAAGTGCCAATGCCAATTTCTGGGCCAAGCTTCCTCACAGAACCTACGGTATATCGACTTTTAACTTTAACTTGAAAGCTGAGTTATAACACCATAAACACACACATGTCGGCATGAGACATTTTCTACTGAGCTTTTAAACTAGTATTGTTAACGTTGTGACACACACAATAGGGCTTTTAACTGCTTGAATCGTCGTGTTAAAAAGCAGTCTTATCTTAGTCAACATAGTTAATTCTGTGTCTAGTGTCATCTCCTTCACCAGTAATAAATTACTACATCATGGGGAAAAAGCTGCCAGTGTTCATTTTGTTCTTCTGGTTTTTGTATTATTTCTTTTACAAGAAAAAAATGAAAAAGAGACTATTGCACCTTTTAAAACAAACAGGAATGTGGCATATTTTATAAAACGTATAATAAATATGATCATAAGCACATCATTATTTACATTTAAATGTTTTGTGTAACTAACTGATGATAACTGGAATGTGCATCTGTCTGTCCATCTGTGCGTTTGTCTGAGATTCTCTTTAACATGATATCTCAACGAGTGCTTGACTGAAAGGATTTATGAGGGATTATCACTGAAACCAGCAGATGAACTGATTAGATTTTGTAACTGATCAAAACAGCCTCAAGTTAAGAGCAGTGTTAAATGTCTGAAGCTCTTTTTCTTCACTAGCTTTCCTCCTGTTTAACTGTATAACTGTCTGGTAGTTAAAGCAGACAAATTTATCACAAGGACCAGATGTGAAGCTTTACAGATATCTGGTTATAGATATAGATTTAGAGTTATAAGTGATCAGCAAACCAGACACAATGGTAGCAAGGAAAAACCAGAGACATCATGAGGTAAAAACATTGAGAGGAATCAGACACTCAGACTCAACAGTTGTGTGTGTATATATTTTAAAATATTTCTTATATATTTATTCTATATATTTTTTTCAATTTTGCTTTAATAGATCTTCTATTGCAAGCATTTCGATTCTATTTTGTTCTATTTTTCTATTCTGCTTTTTATGACTGGCATTCGTAAAGCATTTCAGCACGTCATACGATGTATACAGTACTGTGCAAAAGTTATAGGCAGGTGTGAAAAAAAATGCTGTAAACAAAGAATGCTTTAAAAAAATGGAAGTGTTAAACATTTATTTTCATAAATGAACAAAATGCGGTGAATGAACAAAAGAGAAATCTAAATCAAATCAATATTTGGTGTCACCACCCTTTGCCTTCAAAACAGCAGTAATTCTTCTAGGTACGCTTGCACACAGTTTTTTGAAGGAACTCGGCTGGTAGGTGTTCCAAACATCTTGGAGAACTAACCACAGGCTTTCTCACATCCTTCTGTCTCTTCATGTAATCCCAGACACACTCGATGTTGTTGAGATCAGGGCTCTGTGGGGGCCGTGCCATCACTTCATGCTGGTTTGCATGCAAAAGGTAGTAACAGAAAAAGGTAGTAGATTTTTCTTTTGTTTGCTCACTTTGCATTTTGTAAATTGACAGAAATAAACACTCATTATTTATATTTCTGAAAGCATTCTTTGTTTACAGCATTTTTTCAAACCTGCCTAAAACTTTTGCACAGTACTGTAGTTGTACTGTATTCGTGACAGAAATTTGAATTTGATTATAAATAGATGAAACTCTTTTCTGTATAATGAATAAATTAGACTGACTAAATAAGAACTTTGAAGAGGTTTGAAAGACCTCCATACACTGTTTTTAATCACCCATGTTTATCGTATATAACATTCTACAAAAATTAATAAACTCTGAGCTCTATGTAACCATTGGTAGAAATTTGATAGAATTTACTTCAGGTCTGATTTCTAGATATGACATTGTTCCCATGCCAGTTAAAGGTCTGATGACTTCTAATTAACTTCTCACTCTCCTGTGTGTACGAGTGTAGGCTTCAAGCAGAACGCACTACAAACACAGCCTTTATTTTTCTCTGTTTTTCATCTGATCATGTGTGTGAACCCTGTTTGATGTCCTCTAGGGTGCCCTAGACACGTTTTGTTATTGAATACACTGTTCTATCAGGAACCTTCCAGGGTTTTCACAGATACTAGTAATAACCAGCCATAAGCTCTCCTAAGAAAGAATGTTGCTTTTTGTGATGTTGAGCATAAAGAAGCATTGTACACATGTCCTCTGTGGAATCAATTTTTTCCACCTCATATTCTGGTGTTAAATAATTATGTTTAATATGACAGTGGGATGATGCTTTCTCTCTCTCTTGCCAAAGGCTAAAACTGTACTAAAGGTCGTATCTGACGCATGTTGTCTTAAGACTGAGAGACCGGGTTTTTAGTGTGTGTTCAACTCAGGCCCTGACAGCTTTTCGAACTCTTTGATGTGGATAGACGAAGGAGAAAGTCGTAAATTCTACTCAACAATTAATTGGGTATCATGGGTATGTTCCTGTGGCACCTTGTCATTGCTCTGTCACTTGATAGCATGTATGTGTGGATTTACCGCCCAAAAATTGTTTTTGTGGCTAAAATATTACATTTGCTTTATTAGAAAGTATTTTATTAGAAAAACTTAGTATGTTGCATTCACCTTTGTTGTAGGGAAGGTGTAATAAAGATGACAGCAGGTTCAATCATACATTTCTCCTCTTATTGTTTCTTTTACATTTATTTTGACACCATAACAGACATTAATGTTTCTGTACCGAATGCTAGGTTTTTCTTTAACCAAAACTCCATTATCATTAGTAAGCTAGTTAACAGAATATTATCATCCGCTGTGTTGAAAGTTTAGGACTCCTACCATTTTAGAAACTCGAGTATGGAAACGATCAATCGTAATTACAACCTGAGGGCTTATATAACTTCCCAGTGGAAAACTCATAATCATGACAATTCTGAAAGCACCTGAAGGCAGCGTGAGTTGCATTAATTGGTTTGGATTTGTGCTGTACAAAACAGTTAGATTTTTTTTTTAAATGACTTTACACTCTGCCATTGATTAATGTTAAATTATACTATTTTATACCACAGAGCTGCTCAGTTCTCTTTCTGATTAGTCAAATTTTGATTCTGACGGTATGTCAAAAAAAAAAAAGATCTTAATTGTTGGTATCGCGATGTTTATAGAAGGCGTCTTTAGTGTCATAGCTAAATTTAGTAAAACCTTTCCTTTAAAGTCAGTAACGGGACAATCTTAAGAATGCTTAGCAGTTTCTTGGTAAAACAAATATAATTTTTAATATTTCTTATATTCTTAACTTCAAAAGAGAGATAAAACAAGAGTCTGGTGAAAGAACAACTGTTTTGAATGGTGATATTAAACCCATTTTACTCTCTGATACGCTTGTTCACGAGCATCTAAAGTTTGAAGGGGTTAACTTCAACCACTAAAATTCAGTGTGAGGAAAAAAAAACACTGAAAGTGAGGTCCAACACTAGTGAGGTTTAACCCTGAAAGCCAACAGTCTCCTCACTAGTTTTTATCTGAATTACAGCCATAAAATAATTAAAGTAATTTTATCCTGACTGAAAATGTAAATTTGATTTTCATTCCTTTGGCACAATGGAACGCCAGTGTACTGATAAAAAGGGTTAATGTAATTTTTTTCCCCCATTTGATTTAGGAATTGGAGCGAGTAACATCCCTGCAAACCACACTGCAGTTGGCTGCAGTTATCTGCACCAATGCTCGGAGGTCTGGTTCACTTCCTACATCACCAACTTACTATTAGAAAAGAAATGCCTTTAGAATTATGACTAAGCTAACATCTAATACATTTACACACAAATTGTTTTTGTTGTTTGTTTATAGGCAGCTTGCTTTTGCTAAAGAAGGCTTCACCGAAGCAAGTCTTGGGCTCCTGGCCAACCAGAGACGCAGGCAGCTGCTGACAGGATTGTTAAAGTCTTTAAGAACCATTAAGACACTGGTAACTACTATGTTCTTTGTTGAACCTAGTTAACTGTGTGCCATTATCCATGACAAATAAACTCTTTTATTCTTTTACTCAGCAAAGGACTGATGTTCGACTGAGTGAGATGCTGGAGGTAAGGATGACGCAGGCTTTCCTTATATCATCATTGACAAAAATGTGTCTTAAATCCTTTTAGATCATTTTAGGTAATTTTTAATAAAAGCCATTAATGGACGGGTTTTCTCAATTTACCCAATTTTGTAAATGGGTATAACCAGTCCATTATCACATCCATTCTGTGCTATGGAGCATCACCTCAGTTCTAATAGGAGTGCTAACCATACATACATTAAAGTTTATGCTTTGCAGCCCGGGTTGAAAGATCTTACACAGGGTTGATGTATAGTTGTGTTACTGATAGTGAATGTGTTTGTTTTTGGCAGGAGGAGGACTATCCAGGTGCAATCCAGTTGTGCTTGGAATGTCAAAAGGCTGCCAGCACTTTCAAGCACTACAGCTGCATAAGGTATGTTGAGCACTGTTTAACTTGAGGACCATTGCGGTGATGCTGAGGGAATCTCTTCGGATTTAAATGAACCACTCCATGCACTGAAATGGCAAACTATGCCAATGTTACTGCCTCTTGTGCACATTTTCATATTTATACACTGTGGTCTTTTGTTACAAGTTTTTTTTACGATTCAAGAAGTTAGTTTTATTTTGGGACAAGTTAATAATAATGTATTTTTGGAGATGCAAAACACAACAGACCTGGCTTACAGTCACAGAATCTGACTCTGTTAGCTTAATCAGACTCAACCACTTGCCTAGTCACTGACTCACTCACTCATTCACTCATGTATTAATTTGCTCGCTCAGTCATTCACTCAGGCAGCCATTTACACAATGACTCACTTACTCCCTCACTCACTTACTCATTCATTCAGTCAGTAACTCATTTACTCAGTCAGTCGCTCACTCATTCGGTCGATTGCTTGCTTGCTTGCTCGCTCACTTACTCACTCACTCACTCACTTACTTACTTACTTAATCACTCTCACTCACTTACTCACTCACTTACTTACTTACTTACTCACTCACTCACTCACTCACTCACTCACTCACTCACTCACTTACTTACTTACTTACTTAATCACTCTCACTCACTTACTCACTCACTTACTTACTTACTTACTCACTCACTCACTCACTCACTCACTCACTCACTCACTCACTCACTTACTTACTTACTTACTTAATCACTCACTCACTCAGTCACTCACTTACTTACTTACTCACTCACTCACTCACTCACTCACTCACTCACTTACTTACTTAATCACTCACTCACTCAGTCACTCACTTACTTACTTACTCACTCACTCACTCACTCACTCACTCACTTACTTACTTACTTAATCACTCACTCACTCACTCACTCACTCACTCACTCAGTTGCAGACTGAGTTACACTCAGTCAAATACTTTCAAAGCATCTATCATTCCTTGCTGTTGTGACTTGAAATGCTGTTTTAAATGAGAGTGCATAGACACATCTGACGAGACGAGAAAAAATCCCTGTTTCACTGATCACACAAACTTTTCTTTTTTATATATCTTATCAGCACCTGCACTTTTCAAAAGATAGTTAGCAGCCAAGTCCTGCTATGTAGAGGGGAAACTGTTGTCCTTCAAAGCACTTAGTCCAGTTAGTGTCCATTACCTGTAGAGGATAATGAAGGGTCAGAAATAAAAGCATTTTCAAAAGTTATGCAGCACATTAAAATATTTTCCTGCTTGTACTTGGATGGCTTTAACTGGAGGTCTCAGATGTTGTTGCCAGCATAGAGTAACAACTAGAAGGCAGTTCATTTTCTCTACGGCAATTAAATGAACTGTAATGCATGCCCTTATGTGTGGCGAGCAGTCTGCTGAGAGGACATCGTCCTCAAATACACATATGAAAAAGTATTCATTGTCAGTTTTTTTCTGCATTGTCTTCTTGTTGATGCATCCCTACTTTTTTCAATCCCTCAACAGCTCCAGACAACTGGACTGGCACAGTGGAAACCTGGTCCTGTTTTGCATCTCTTATAAAGCCAAGTTAAAAATGAAGATTGTACTGTACACTGTGCAATCTACTGTACACATACTGTACACATGTCTTTAAGAGGGCTTAAAGCACTTAAATCTACAAGGCTAATGGTGCTATTTGAGGAACAATCATTTTTTCTCTCATTCTTCCCTGAATGTCGTGCCTACTATAGAAATAACAAGGTCTTTGGCTGCAAGTCCACTATATTGATAACAAGTCTCCTTCAATTGTGAAGCTAAATATCGGTGCTATTTCACAATTACATTTATAATGACTCTTCTTATTTACTGTCCATCAAGTAGGATGTATTGGGTTCTTCTATGCTCGTACCACATGCGCTGATGGTTTGCCTTTGGCACATTTCTGCAGTTGGACTTTGTCTGTCTTTATGCAGTCGAACGTAAGATGTGACAGAGAGCAAGGACATTTTAACCTGTTTTGTGAACAAAAGATAAAATATTCAGGAACATTGCTGAGAGCTGAATGTGCTTCACAGTAACATCTTGTATGAGTCAAGTTCAGGTTTTCTGCTGTTTTTCTCTTGCCTGCTGTCTGTCCTTCAAATATCGAACCAAATACTAATAAATATTTCACACCCAACTCAAAGTAAACCGATAATGAAAATGCAACCGTTGAAATGATCATTTTTGGGTATTAAAAGGCAGGTCTGGTAACACATAACGGAAAATATCGCAGCCTGCTTGTGCTGCACTTTTCTCAGAATAATCTAATGCTCATGAATGCCAGGTCAGTCTACATGCAAGGCTGTTTTTCCAAACCCTAAGTCATAGACTTAAATAGTCATAACAGCATTAGTGTACTGAAAGATTGTCCTCTGGTTCTGAAGTCTTCATTTGTCTCAAATTCCATTTCACAAATGTAAGTACAAAAGTATTGCATTACCTTGAATTTGAATATAAATACATATTTTAAATGTTAGGCACAGCTCTAGCAGTTTTAGGCCTAACCTCTATATGCTGTGTCTGTAATGAGGGGCTGGTTACCATGGACAAAATCTTGGATGTTTTCCAGTATGTATACGATAAACCCATTTTATAACAGACATGGTAATCATGCAGCATGTTCACCAACGCTTTTCCAGCACACTTCGTGTTAATCAGCATGACCTTTTATATCTTTTTTTTTTTTTTTTTTGTTTTGTTACACCATGTGTGTCGGATGCTGTGTTTTCTTACTGCTCCAGGCCTTTTGGTAGAACCTAAAGCAGCTTATGCTTCAGAGAATCATTGCCTCCACATATGCAATATTAATGTTGAATTTGAAATTGTGCTGGAAAGTGACGGTAAACAGGGATGATCTGCTTAAAGCTAAACTGCTCTGAAGCATAGAGAGAGCTGTATGAATATGTTTATGGAGTGGCATGTAGTTTTTGTTCAAGCCTCGGTCCAGTGGGAATCCTGTTCCACTGTTGGTTTTTTATTTGCCTGCTGCTGCTGTTCTGAGCATCTCCTTCCCAGTCCTGCTGTGTATTTCAGAGCCCATCCTCTTGGGATCAGAGGTCTACAAAAAGTATCCATTCATCTATTCTACATCAGTTTTAAATAACGGTGTTGCCTTGAGACTTTATATTGTCGTTTACTCTTTTTGGGGATATAAGTGACTATAAGACTGCATGGCTGCAGAGGCAGTTCTGGCAACTGGGCTGTTCTCTAAATGGCTGCTTGCTACTTCCATGGTATGTCTTTAAGGAAATAATAATAATAATAACAATAATAATAATAATAATAATAATAATAATAATAATTATTATTATTATTATTATTATTATTATTATTATTATTATTATTATTATTATTATTATATTGGCAGACCATGCTTTAATGCTTCGTCCTGAATCTTGATGGTTCTCTGCTGCTTCACCTCTGAGGTCCTGCAGATACAATACTATAAATGCTAACCATTAATTCAATTAGGAATGAACTTTATATATACTTGATAACATTGTTTAAATTCAGAAGGTATTTTTAAACCACACTGGTTAATAAATTAATAGATGGTTAATAGACAATTTTTCCCAAAGTTGCATCATCTGCTCCTAATGTTTTTAACCCACAACTTCTCAGGTGTATGAAAGAGATAAAAGTAAAAGTTATAGATTTATAACTTTATCCCTCTGTTGCACATTATGGTCAATAGTAACTGTTGTTTATTTACATGGCAATTCCGCACCATAGTTTGCAATGTAGATGTTAAACTATGCAGAGTTTCATATAAAATCAACTATTTTTCACAAGTGTACCTGCTGCAACACTACAATAAATACGCAGCATCCACCGTACTCTAATATGAGTTATATAGTGTTTGCTTTGCATGATGAATATATGGGTGAAGAGATACCAATAAAGGTTTGTAAATTCCCTGAGAATTTGAGCATTTCTATCATCAGTGGATGAAGGAACGAACAAAGTTTGTGCATATCTGAGGGAAAGAATCAGGGAAGAACAATAACAAATGTATAACATTTAGAACAATTCTTTACTTCTCTAAAAGTAAATGGATATTATTAATGATAAGGCTAATGTACCAGACGTTACAGTCTGGATGCAAAATGATATTGAGAGCTAGCCTGTGTAGTTGCTCATGAGTGCCAAGTCCATCTACATTCCAGGCTGTATCCCAGTAAGAAGTAGGCTTACATACTAATGACAGCATTAGTGTCCTTTATCCATGTCCTTTAAAAGTCATTATCTATCCAAAATTTAATTCTAATGATTAGGTATTCAAAATGTCTTCAATTTGAATATTTTTACAATTTGAAAATGAACACTTCAGAGGCTTGAACTCCTGTTCTCGCTATGCTTCTTCTGCTGGATTACCAAGGATAATAATATAATCTGCTTAATAAACCTTCAAATTTAGCTAAAGCTTGGTTTGTTATTAATGCTGCATGCTGCATGAGCACCACAATAATGTCACTTGCTGTATGCATACATGTTAATCATTGGCGTCTTTTAAGCTCAATTCTCATTTTACATCTGAAATAATGAGGGCAATGTGTCATACTGTGATTGCTCTGTGCTGTGACCGTGACTCGCTTGCAGCTCAGGGGAACCATGTTTTAGAGCATTCTGTCTTAATATATTTATTTATTTATTTATTTTAGCCAAATACATATGCGCTGCAGATGTAAAACTTTAAAGCATTAATGAACAGAAGATGCTGGTGTGTCAGTGTGTGCGTGTCTCTGGAATAAACAAATGTGCCATCTTCACAAAATTGGCACGCCAGTGTAGCATGACTCTGCCTGTACATGGGGAGACTTTAACATCTGTTACTCTCACATCAGAGCACCGACAGTAAAAGAGTAGCTGTGAAACAACTGCTGGAATATACCCATAGTTGAGATCTGCTCATAAAAATACAGAACAGCTTTCAGAACAGCAAAGCTTCCTCTAAATATAGCAAGCGCTTCAGGGTAATATTTAGCCCAGCTGCAAGTTTCAAATATGCAGTGAGATTTAACACTGGATTTGTACCATCCATTGTATTCGTGCCATGCTTTCCACCCTGCAAGGAGGAGAGTGGAATAATTCCTGCTTCTCGTGTTGGTATCAGACTGAAGGCATCCTCATATCATTTGAATGCTTCTGTGCTCCCAGATAAATTTTTTCTGAATGCCAAAGGCTTTTGCCCTTTTGTAATTGCTTCCTTTTTCATATTTTGAGCAAGTAGATTTTAATTCCAGGCCTCATCTTTAGTGGTATTGGACACATGGGTTATCTATGCATTTCTGAACTGCAAAGAATAATTACTGCGGGTAAAATACAAAGTATTTTTGTACATCTAGTGAAAATTTCATGTCAATAGCACCTTTAGAAATAAATTTACTGAGAAAAATGGTGACATGTTCAATACTTATTTTACCCGCTGTAATTACTCTGAGACTTGATCTGGAAGAAGGGCAGGCACAGCAGATTTTCTCTACTAAAGCACTAAAATTCTGAAGGTAGTCTTTACTAATCTACTACATTTCACAGAGCCACTGTTCTCCATCAGCGCCTCAGCATGTTTGATGCATCTGCCCTAACGTGAGTTAGAGTGGGAGAAGGAAACTTGGCTTTAAGCATCCCTGCTCTTTGTCTCTTCTATCTCACATGCCCTAAATGCTGGGCCTAAAACTAAAGACTTATTTTTTCAACAGAACATCTTTTTAATTGTCTGCAAATTAACTTATATTATTAACCACCCAACATGTTCTTACTTTACCTACTACTATAAAATAGCAACTCATCAAAAATGGTAGTGCAAGAAAAGTAGATTTGAAGGGCTGTGTAATGTGGAGTTATTTATTTATTTATTTATTTTTCTTTCTTAATGCAAATTACAGGGAAAGTTGTTGGTATGTTTTGTACATTTGTGTTAACATGGTGCTCAGGAAAAATGGCAACTCACTCACAGAAAAAAAAAATCACACTCTGCTTAGAAGGATTTAGATGTATTTTGGCCTTATAGCATCTTCAGGCTGTTTTTGCAAGAGCATTTGTTAAACTAGCCAAGGCAAGACTAAAAAGAATATAAAAACATTTGTCATTTTGGTTTGATATATTCATGATTTTTTTTAAAGTTGAGGTGTGTGTTATATGATAGAAGCTGAAATCCTGTTTTGGTCCAAAATTGTATTTATTTATTTTTTTTTTTTGCCAGGTTTTCTTTTGTGGTTGTGATTGCTAAACCCAATTTAATTTTTTTCTCTCCACAGTGAGTTGAACTCAAAGCTGCAAGACACTCTGGAACAAATTGAGGTACGTCGCAAAAAAAATAGGTTTGATTTATAAACATGCTACATTTCAGAAACAGACTCGGACTCAGCTGTGAAAGTCCTCTCCAATTTCATATTCACCCTCTGAGATCTGAGCCTACATACACCAGTCAGCCAGAACATTAAAACCACTGACAGGTAAAAGGAATAACATTGATTATCTCATTACACTGGCATCTGTCAAGGGGTTGAATATATTCAGCAGCATGTGAATAGTTGTGTTGAAACATGATTTGGAGTTGACATGTTGGATACAGAAAAATGGAGCGTGATGGACAAGGACCAAATTGTGATGGTTAGACAGGTGGTCCCAGTGTGCAGTGGTTAGTACCTATCAAAAGTGATCCAAGGAGAGACAACCAGTGAACCCACAACAGGGTCATGGTGCCCAAGGATCACTTATGTTGGTTGTGATAACAAGGTGTCAGAACACTAAGTGCATCACAGCTTGATCCATATTATACATCATAGTGCTAGTGAGCATCAGACCACAGAGCGATGGAAGAAGGTGGCCTGGTCTAGTGAACCAAGTTTTCATTTACATCATTTGGATGGGTCTGGGGAAGTGATGGAACCAGGATTCACTGTGTGTTGCGCCCTGCAACACTGCAAAAAACGTTCAGAAACGGTTTGAAGAACATGACAAAAAGTTCAAGGTGTTGACTTGACCTCCAAATTTCACAGATCTCATTCTGGTCGAACATCTGTGGGATGTGCTGCACAAACATTTTGTCCACTTTCCTGGAGGCCACACATCATACCTTGCAGGGCTTAGAGGATCTGCTGCTAACATCTTTATGCCAGATACCACAACACACCTTCAGAGGATTTGTGGACTCCAGGCCACAACAAGTCAGAGCTGTTTCAGTGGAACAAGGAGTAAATACACATTTTAGGCAGGTGGTTTTAATGTTATGGCTGGCCAGTGTATAAGTATGCATATAAGCTTGAGTGGTGCTTAGCGTTTGTGTGTTTGTGTGTGAGAGAGAGAGAACTTTGCATCCCTGCAGCTTGGAAGAAGATGTACAGTGTTCTCTTGAATAAACTGTTTGCTCTGTGGATTCGGTAGCTCAAGAATAGGAGAGGGAACGAACACACACACACACACACACACACACACACACACACAGAGTAACCCCTGCTGGTTAATTTTCATATTTGGTTTCAGACAGAGCAGGAAAGATTAAATGAATTAAATGATGAAAGGAGCTCAGCCTTGTTGATGGCATCTTTCTCTCTATTTCACTTTCAGTTGTATTTCCACATTTCTATCCTATGCATGATGGTAATGTTAATAATAAATAAGTCAAGTCAATTTGTTAACCAGTGTTTGTCGATTAGCAAAAATCACTCCACAAGGAATGTTTGTGGAACAATACTCTAATTAATGTGTTTGTTTGGGTAAAAATGTCAAATTAGTAATAATTGTTTCTAATATTTACATACAAGCTCAGTTGATGATAATTACCAATCTGAAATCTAATTATGCTAATTTATGTGGCTTTGTTTTTAGTTCTGGATGGAAAAAAATCAGCTTTAGTTATTGCAGGTGTCTTTAGTTCAAATTAAAACAAACATTAATGAATACATGTGGAATTGGAGGTGGGGAATTTCAGACTTTTGCAGATGGTACTCGGTGCTTTTTTCACCCTTTTCCCTAAAGAATCTTCTAGCAACATTTTCTCTGCTGTTTTCATCAATCTTTGTGGTCTGCTAATTTTAGGCCTGTCTGGATAGGGTCTTTTAGGGATTATGCAGGCCAACATCACAAGATGTTTGTAGTTATTTTCTCTTGCAGATAAAGAAAAAAACGAGAGGATATAATTGTAAATGCAGTTGCTATGGGGCATGTCAAATTATCTGTCAAAATGTCATCATTGCTGGAAGGGAAAAAACATGAAAATGGTCTCCTGATCTGATTAAATTGACTTATATAATGACAGCTATGTCTATATACGCCCTTATGTTCACATATCATGATTATGTTCATTTGATCATCTTCAGTAAGTGCTTTATTCTGGTCAGGGTCATGCTAGATACGGCACTTGTCCAGGTAGCACTCAGTGCAAAGTGTGAGAATACGGTAATGTGCTAATTTATAAGTGTCTAATAGCTGCCAAATAATTTATTACTGAATCCGGAAACAATCTTGAAAAAAATCTTGTCCAGATAGGGCTTATGAATAAGTATGTTTTTATATATATATATATATATATATATATATATATATATATATATATATATATATATATATATATATATATATATATTTTATTATATTATATTATATTTCTAATATATTTCGGCCAGGTGTTGAATTTCAAATTAAGGTTTTCTAAATGTGCTGTTTTTTTTTTTCCTTTCTTCAGGGCCTTTGGAGCTAAGCTTTCATCACTAAATAGTCAATTGGGCCAGAGATATGAAAGACATATAGAAAGTTATAAAGCCTAATCTTTTTCCTCCTCTCCAGAGACTACTGTTATTAGGAGAGAAGATTTTCAGTTCCTTCTGCCCCTGAAACATTTCTTTCTCTCTCCTTGTCTTTGCAGGAGCAGCTGGATGTAGCGCTGTCGAAAACATGCAAGAACTTTGACGTCGCTCACTACACCAGAGTTCAGCTTGCGTACTCGCTATTGGGCAAGACACAGGTGAGCAAGTCATGAGAGCTGGTATAGGGTTAGCGTTATGCCTAACTCACTCCCACACTGCGTCACACAGGGGAAGATAAAACCGTCTTGGATTAAGGCTATTATTTGCCATTGAAATACCTGCCTTTTTCCCTTTACCTCAGAGCATACAAAGCTGTGATTGAAGTCAGAATCTGAGAAAGCTTTTCTTTTTATCGCTGCTTTCTCTGATGCAGCATGGAGTCATGGGTATGTAGCAGAATTCTCCGCTTTAGCTTTCCTGCCATTGATCCTCAGGATTAAAGCTCCACACATTGCAGAAAGTCATCTATGACTTACCACCTCATGAGTAGGAAAGAAAGCTGTTTGGGGAGTTTTAGAGAATGACTCCTTAGTGTGTTCTGATGAGTTTACAGCTTCTGTGCACACAGCTGTAGGTTATAGGGTTTATATTGTGAAATGGGATTTATTAGTCATACCATGTAAAAAATGTTTGTAAAAAGTCTATATGCATGTGACTGTGACTATATAACCGCTTCATACTAGCTGTACTAGTGGTATCTGCTGCCAAGTACTAGTCCACTGCAGTTTATTTATATAGAGGGTCAGACAGGAGGACAGACCCAGGACAGTGCATCAAGGTAGGTCAAGGTTGTCAGGCAAAAAAAATTTGATCACTTGAACTACGGATATAGAAAATGACTGACTGAAATGAGTTCCAGGTTGTGCTAAAATGCCCGTCTTGCCTGACCACTTTCTTGTATACTGTAGAATTTGTCACATAGTGCATTTTCCTCATTGTAGTCCAGAGCTATTGAGCTGTCAGGCACTTAACAATTTCAGAAGATTCCTTTTTTTAATGCAGCAAGATCTCCAAATCTGTGATACTATTTATATGAATAAATTCTATCCTGTTATTCATTCAGTCATTCTGCGAGGTTAGAGGCAAGTGTCGCTGAGAGTTTCATGGCAGAAAATATCTCTGGTGCCTTAAGATATTACAGAAGATATACCCACGATGTTTTTATTATTTTATTCATTATCTGTTTAAATGTGAGCATCACCAAATATTGTAACAGGTTTTCTAAGTATTTGAATGAATCCTGTCGTTTTATTCATTCATTCTGCAAAGCTGGAGGCCAGTCCCTTTGGGAGGAGGCATTGCAGAGATGGCAGCTGGCAGAAATGACCCTCACTAGTGCTTTCCAGAGCTCTGCAGTGAAATGAGCCAAGCGCTAAATGCGTTTCTGGAAAGCATGCCATGGAGACGATAAGCATTACTGTTCATGATCACCAGTTTTCTTGCCATTCTCTTCTTCATAACCATTTCCAGTGGGTCAGTTGCATTTCTGGAAATCTACCACCAGTTCCTTCATGTCTTACTGATGTTAAGCTGCACCGCAAAACAAAGCTCAACACCAAACCCCTGCACTCTACATCATTTTCATTGTGAATGCACTCCACAATGGATGAGTCATCAGCGAACCTCTGCATGTGACTTTACTGAACGGTGTAGAGAATGAAGAGGTAAAAGTGATAGAACAGCTCCCTGGGGTGCACAAGGGTTGCTCAGTACCTTCACAAATAGACATTTTACACTGTATTGTGTGAAGATTCCTCACAAGAGATATTAGCCAAATAGCTCATGGTACATGGTCCCTCATGTAGTATGAACATATAGACCAATAAAGGTAATAATTGACCAGCTTTTTCTTTCAAGTGGCACTGTGTGGGTAAATAACAAATGTATTCAAACATAGTATAGCCACTTTAACTAGTTCTGTTAGGATGCTAGCATAAGATGGAGAGCTTTTGGATTTGACAGGAATCTGTGCTGATTCTTTGAATGCTGATGGTCCACATCATTTAAGATATTTTATCGAAGGCTATCATAGAAGATTTGGCCGGTTTTTCATTTGAGATCTTTTATTACAGCCGGAACACAGCTTATTAGTTTTTGGGGGGGAGGGAAATTGAATAACACACCTTTTATCTGAGTAAAATCTGAGTAGGATTATGTTGAGGCTTTATCTGTTTCTCCCTTAGGTGCGTTATGTACTTATTCATTCACATATCAAGGCAATTCAAATAGACTTAGATATTATTAGGTTTTTGAAATTCTAAGATAATTTCCTACATTTTTATTCCTTCTGCTACTCTGTATTTACAACCACATGCTGAGTTCACATAATTCCCTGCAGGTGAAATAAGAAAATGCTTAAACAAGATTTGAGCTTTAAGCAGAATTAGTATTAGATTTTTTTTTTATCTGTTTTAAAGAGATCACACGTTTTGAAGCTACCAGAAATAAAATCCTAATTCTCACCATCCTCTGAGGCAAGCAGCTCTAACTCGGCTTCACCGGAAAATCACCAGAAAATTTTCCTTTACAGCATTTTTTTCCCCCTTCCCTCTTGGATGATTCTAGCCTGCTGTTTGCTTTCTTCATTTTATTGGCTCACTGTCACAAGACCTGCATAAATTAAGGCATGTTATTTTGTTGTATGCTTATGGCATGTTAATAAAGAACTAATGTGTGGTAGGGTTTTCGCTGCAGACGAGGCTGATTCACTGCCCGTTTTAGGTTTCTCGTATCGGATGCAGAGTCATTTACATTTTTGGCTATTAAATCATTGCTCATTCCCTCTTTGATGAATAAGGGTAACTGAGTGCGTGGATTAAACTTAGAAAGAGACAGACAATGAGGGGGAGTTCTCTGCTTTGTCGTATTTGGAGGTACTTTATTATACAGGGTGTTCTCTGCAGCTGTAAAAAATCTTCTAATTTCACATAGGTTTGGCCTATAAGCTTTATTGTCAGTTGTTAATCTTTTTTTTTTTTTCCTTTCTGATGTAGATTCATTTTCCATCACATCACACAATACATATATACGTTACATCAGTTATCCTCAGTAGGTGCTTTATCTTGGTCAGGGTCACAGTAGATCTGGAATATGCAACCCAAATGCACTCAGTGCCGTGGTTCAAGATTGTATTTATCAACAGCTCACTGCAGATAGAGCTGTAATTGTTTGATATAGGCAGCATCTGCTTGTACTGAGTGAAAATAGATAAGACTTTATTAATCCTATGTGGGAAATTCCATTGTTACAGCAGCAGAGACAAGACAATAAACTATATAAGATAAAGAAAACAGACAATAATGCAGCAGAAGTGATTTAGATCAAGATTATGCAGTAACATGGTGCAGAACCTTTACACTTTATCATCTCATGTAAATTTGGATCACAGGTGAAATGTCTTACAAGTTTAATAAGCTGCTTGTTCTTCAGAAAATTATTAATCTGCAATCGGTCCATTAACTGATGCACCCACTTATCCAATCTATCTATCTATCTACTGTAGCCATCCATCCACCCTTCGTTCCATACACCCATGTATTTATCGTTCCCTCTTAGTGTATACATTCACCTATCCATCCATCCATCCATCCATTCATCCACACCTCCATCCTTCCTCCCATACAGCCATCCACCCATTCATCCACTCTTCCTTCTATACAATCAATTATCAACCCATTTCCCCATCCATCCATCTTTCCTTGAACTCTTTTATCCATTCTTCCTCCTATTCACAAATTTTCCCTTCCTTCCATCCGCACTTCCTTCCAAATAACTTTCTGTTCTTTCACCCATCCTTCCATCCACTCTTCCATCCACACATCTCCCTACTTTCCATCCACTCTTACTGTATATCAACCCATGTTATCATTTGCAGAAAATTGTTATATATAAATTACTTCCAGTTAATTAAAATACTCAAGATTATCAAATGTTCACCTTCACTAAAGAAGTCTGATGATTTAAAGATTATACTCGCTAGTCATCTAACTCCATGATTAACGTTGGACAGAATGAATGTAAATAACAAACCTGTCAGCAAGGCAGCTGTTTGCATTTGGACCTTTTTTAAATTACTGTGTGAAGGTGTGACTTGGACAAGATATTGTAACATTTATTAATTCTTTTTTTTTTCTATCTGCACAATACTTGTGCAGATGACTTGTATCAGAAAGTTGCAAAAAACAAAACCTATTCTCTTTTTCTCTGTCCTTTCTCCCTCTTTAGACGGCTATGGACCAGCTTCACATGCACTTTACCCAGGCCATTCACAACACTGTGTTCCAGGTGGTACTGGGATATGTGGAGCTGTGTGCTGGCAACGCAGACACCAAATTCCAGAAGATGCAGTATAAGGATCTGTGCACGGTAAGACCCACATTGCACCTTGCAGCCTCCTTCCTTCTCTACCCTCGTGTTTGAAAAAGGGCTCAGATTATTTGCTTCTTCACTCCGTTGAAAGTAATCTCCTAAATGATTTCAACTGTCGTTAAGCTTTTTCATGGATACCTCCTCACTCTTTTGTACTTCAGTCAAGCAGGAAATTATTTTCCTTCTTACGGGGTGGCACATTTGTCTATATTTCGAGCACAGTGAAACAAAGAAACAACGACACATTGCTCTCTGGAAGGGGAAGGCAGTCTCATTCATGAGCATGTCACAAAGCAATTAATCTGAGTTAATATGCAGGAATAGAGTCATTTCAAAAGACATCGGTGGCTTTTTCTGCTCTGAAGGCAGACAGCTCAGCTCTTTAACCCTGCCTCTGAAAGCCTCATTTGTATTCGTCTGAAACGAGACTCTGCATCTCAAACAAAGCAGCCATCGTCTCCATGAGGCTATTTGATTACTTTATCTTTGCAGGACGTGTGCTTAATGTCAGGCAGCAGGTGAAGCAAATGACAGCAGTGATATTAAGCTGTGTCTGTCTGTCATGCCTGGAAAACAAAACACTTTTTAAGCAAGTCTTCTGTGATCAGGACTCCCAGGAAACACTAACAGCTTTAATACTTGCATTAAGTGCTGTGAGAATGTGTGTGTTAGCATCACTGATGTGCTGCATAAGAAGAATCAATATGTGAAATATTGGGAATAAAGTCTTTATACTAAAGCATTGAACTTTGATAAAGATGAAGGTGTTGATTAATGAAGAATTAATACTAGTGCATTTCTTTAGTAACAGTTTACACAGGAACATGTATGGCTGAAACTTAGTAATAGCCAGAGGTAAAGCTCTAACGCCATCCATCCATCCATCCATCCATCCACCCACACCATTGTCCAACCATCCTCTTGTCCATCCATTTGTCTAACCATTCGCTTGCCCATACCTCATCCATCCATCCATCCATCCATCCATCCATCCGCTCACCTTCCTGCCTGACTGCTGATTCTCATTCACTATTTAGTTCCCCCTGCCTAAAGCAGCTACCCATCATGAAAGGTGATGTACAGCACATCCTACCTCTTAGACTCATTTAATCACCCACTGACTGCTGTCATGCTGTGCAGCAGAACATCCTATCAGAACAGATCTTTGTCTTACATGCGCAAGCTCACAATCACACTGCTATCGACTTGGGTGGTTATGATTGACAGATGAAGATTCCATTATTGGGATTCAAACTTGTGATCTTGTGAGTTGCGCTGCATTGTGACAATTGTTTACAATGCTGAGATTTTTCACTGAAAATTCACCAAACGAATCCTGCGAATAAAATTGGCAGTTAGGCCATTTCAGATCGCCTTCCCCAAATCTGTTTTATTAGGGGGGATCTCTTATTTGTCTGTTTTAGAGAAAGCTGCAGACACTACAAGCACTCTATTGTCTATACAGTATCCTTCTCGTGAATGAGATCTGATTTTAGGACCATTGCATTTATTGTAAGATGATGCTGCTGTTTGTGGTGCTGCTTGAGGCTGAGGAAAATATTTTATTGGCAGTGAAGCCACTGTATGGTACTAAGCAAAAGAACCCTGCTGTGTTCTTCCAGCATTGATATCCCAGGAGGATATTTGAACCCTTTATCAAAAATGCTTTGTATTGAAAAACATATTAAAAAAAACAAGTGAACTCTTGGTGAGCCTTTGGTCTTATATCTTCATTCGGGGCACTTCAGTGTTGTTAGGCAGCTGAGAGATATAAAATAAACATTACAATACTTGGAATACTGATAGTCTCTGCAGCACTGACCTCAAACCTCATCATGAGAATTAAAAAAATTTGATGTTACTGCTATCCTCCAAAGGTCGCATCCTAATGCAGAGCAGCAGATGAATTTTGAATGGAGGCGTCATCACGCTACGCTTAGTCATCCTCCTCCACAGACATCACCTACATCCTTCTGTCCTGTGACTGATGTTAGAGGTGGAACAAGGTCACAGGCTGTGTTAGAGAGCATGCTGACTCACACATACCTTTACTGGTTTAAAATGATCAACATTTCAGTTGTAATTGTGGCATTTGAATTTACCTCATTCATGTGAATGTGCTGTTTAACTCACAGTGTAGATGTACAGTACAGTGCATAAGTAACAGCGTGTTTCATCGGAGCATTATTAAGTATGATCATGTGTCTAATGTTATGTAGTGACAACGACACAACGTTTACATCCACCTGAGCTTTCTTCACGTAAACAGTTACATTACAGAAGTTATTTAACCTTTATTTTAAAACTAAGATTATTGGATTGTTAATAATAGTAGACATTTTCACAAAGGCAATGAGAAGCAAAAAGAAAACTAAATTCAGACTGGAACAGACTTGTGTAAAATGTCCCTTTCCTTTCCTTTCCTTTCCTTTCCTTTCCTTTCCTTTCCTTTCCTTTCCTTTCCTTTCCTTTCCTTTCCTTTCCTTTCCTTTCCTTTCCTTTCCTTTCCTTTCCTTTCCTTTCCTTTCCTTTCCTTTCCTTTCCTTTCCTTTCCTTTCCTTTCCTTTCCTTTCCTTTCCTTTCCTTTCCTTTCCTACTTACTTTTAAGTCTTTAGCTCTGTGTTGTTTTATGTAGCTTCATGATCCTGGAGAAACGTTGCTTTATTATGTTGGCTTTGTAGAAGCCAACATTGTTATGCTATTGGAGTTATTTTTCTTAGCCAACTTTTTATTAATTGCTACTCCTCCTAGAGCTTTAAAGCCACAAGCACCAAATTCGGATATGTCGTAGACCCTGGTCTGAAGTTTGCTTTTCTACGTATTACTTTTCTAAGCGATCGGAATTCCGACATTCCCGGTATGGAAGCTCAGAGTGATCTTTTTCCCATAGACTCCCATTATAAACTTTGAAGGTTTAAAACTCGGCAAGTTTTCAAGCACTTTACACCAAACTCGGCCAGGTTCTTTAGGATCTTACTCTGGACGAACTTTTAATTCGGAGTATGGACGGAACTTTCGGTTTTCCCGTAGCAGACGATCGAATATCCCAAAAACTCCCATAGACTTAAATGGGGAATTCTTAAAATTCGATTAATCTATCTATCTATCTATCTATCTATCTATCTATCTATCTATCTATCTATCTATCTATCTATCTATTCAACATTAGGAATTGCATGTACTGTTCTATGCTGTATTAATTATGCTGTTATAAGTAGAATCCAATAATGACTGCAGTATTCACATGAAATGTCTAAACCCTCAGTAGCCATTTTTCTCCAAAAGTATTGGCACCCCACCGAGTATTCTCTTGATGGCACTCGACACCACGTGACGTCACGTGCAGCCCCACCCCCAATATGAACAAAATCAAAAATTAGCACAACATGGACATGTCATATATCAAAACACTCAGCACGATACGGGGAACTGCCTCACGTGTATTCTGCTCACATCACTTGACGTCACGAGATGTCTCGTGAAAATCAAAAATTAGCACAAAGTGGACATGTGATATATCAAAACACTCAGATCAGTGAGGGGAACTGCGTCATGGGTATTCTACTCACATCACGTGTATTCTACTCATGTCACGTGACGTCAGATGATGTCACGTGAAAATAAAAAATTAGCACAACACGGATATGTGACATATCAAAACACTCCTAATGAGGGGAACTGTCTCACATGTATGTCTCTCATGTCATGTGATGTCACGTGCACGTGTACCCGCCCCCAAAATTAGCAAAATCAAAACATTTCCACAACATTGACATGTGACATATATAAAACACTCAGGACAATAAGGGTAATTGCGTCACAGGTATTCGGATGAAGTCACACGCTCATATCCGCTCGCCTCCAAATGTATTGGCACCCTAGCGGTCCACTAGCTTTCACAAGCTTTCTGTCCACTTGCTTCAAAAAGTCATACATACCCTTATCCAGTCGCCTCCAAAAAGCACTGGCCTTTGCGAATGCTTGCTTTGTCAAAGCTTGTAAGTGAAAGTTTGTAGCGACGAACTTTACAAATCTAGTTTTATTATGCACTGCTTCAGCAATATATGGTTGAATTAACAATAAAAACTTCTTGACTTCACTTCCCATAATGCAACACCATTACACGAGGTGTGATGAAATTACAGTATTTTATTGCCAATTATGTAGTACATCCATACAGCAAGGATTAATAGCAGAATCACGTGTGTGTGTGTGTGTGTGTGTGTGTGTGTGTGTTATGGTTTAAAAGATGGGCCATGTTTACCTTCTTTAGATAAAATGCTCTTTACTCATTTCTGGTGTTCTAATTGAAGGCTCACTCTCAGTAGGCTGTTTTGATATTGATTTTGTTTTCTTGGTGATGATTTAATCACACAGTAATGAACTATAAAGCTGATCAGCTATTAAATTCACTTGTAAGACTAAGTGACACACTTGAGCTACAGCAAGTTTGGGCTATGTGTAATTGAAGAACGGATGGAAGAATTTAATTAGTAATAAAAGAAATTTCCGACTCATTTTATGTGACGTTCATAAATCCTTTTATTCAATTTCATTACTGATTTAACAGACCATAAACCATCTAAACCTCAACTCAGTAACTAAAATTAATTTAAATTGCTTTTAGGCTATTTCCTATCAGGACAAATGAGCCAAGACACATTACACTCAACCAATAATAAACCAGATAAACCAAAAAGATGAATTTTTTTGTTCTTGATGTTGACTAGTCTTTCATTTCTCCTTTAATTATATCAATGCAACAGAAAAGAGCATTTTTTGCAGAGCTACAATTAAACAAAATGTATATATTTTACATAAAAGTAGCAAACAAATGTGAGGTTATTTTAGACTTTTAATTATTTTCTGTTCTATTTTATTCCTGCCACCATGAAAACAACATGTCAGACAGTCAGACAGACATACAGTATGGACTGATAGCGTAATCGCATCGAGTCAATGCAAGAACATTTGCTGGCAATTAGACTTGGTCGATATAATGATTTAGCCATGAGTTTAATTGTCGTGGTCATGGTGAGCCTTAGATCTTCTTATTTTCTGCTCAAGGCTATAAGGTGCTCTGTAAAAATCATTTAGAAAAGAAAGAAACAATTTGCCGATTGAAAAGAACAGAATAAGATTTCTATCCAGTGTCTGTTAAGATGCCAGATCGCTGTAATGATTATATATTATAAGTGTGCAGTAAGAGAGATGTGAGCATTTTCATGATGTTTCACATGACAACCATGTTTACATGACATGTATGCTAAACACACTTCGTCTGTGTGTGTGTCTGTTTGTGTGTGTGTGTACAGCGGCATGTATTCTACACAAGACGCCTGTAAGTGTGTTCTGGAATATAATCATGAAGAGTGAGTTACCATATTCCTCCTAGTAGCTCAGATAATCTCAGGAAGAAAGAAAAAAAAACATATTCCTCTGACTTTACTTATCAGCCTTTGATCTCTGGTCATAAGGCTGTGTGTGATGTAGACAGACAGACAAATATCCATATCCACACACACAAACACACACACACTTTACCTAATATACCCAGAAGCATTGTTTCTCTGAAAGTATTTTTAAATTTCAGACTGAAATTTAAATTTCAAAACTCTATATTTTATTGTTTTACATTTAGCCAGTACATGATTTTGTTGGAGATACATTAAAACTGCTTCCTTGAGTTCTTGCACTGAAGAAAAAGTTGGGAAACTCTTTTCCCACAGGATGTGTTTCAGCCTAGATCACCTCATTATTTCTACTGATCATTTTACAGAAGATCAAATACACTATTTCCTTTCCAGGCATGTGCATGCACGGTCCACAAAAATTGCTCACATAACAAATTCAAATGGGAATAAAATCCCAGAGATAGTTACATTTCTTCGCCACCAGCTTGAATAGACCTAGCAACGATGAGAAGAGACAAGCAACAAGAGGTCTGTAAAACAGGACCTCTTATAGCATCAAATGTGGAAGAAACAAATATGGAGGAAGAATCTGTTTATCAGTTTTTGAAATATTGTTTAGATAGTTTCCCTAAAAAGGGGGGCACGATGGCTTAGTGTTTAGCACGTTCGCCTCACACCTCCAGGGTTGGGGGTTTGATTCCCGTCTCCGCCTTGTGTGTGTGGAGTTTGCATGTTCTCCCCGTGCCTCGGGGGTTTCCTCCGGGTACTCCGGTTTCCTCCCCCGGTCCAAAGACATGCATGGTAGGTTGATTGGCATCTCTGGAAAATTATCCGTAGTGTGTGAGTGCGTGAGTGAATGAGAGTGTGTGTGTGTGTGCCCTGCGATGGGTTGGCACTCCGTCCAAGGTGTATCCTGCCTTGATGCCTGATGACGCCTGAGATAGGCACAGGCTCCCCGTGACCCGAGGTAGTTCGGATAGTTCGTGTGCTCCTGCCTGATCCCTGATATGGCAGGGGAATGTTTGCTTCACCAGGCAAGAGAACATTTGATTAATTCTGTGCATTAGCTCAGCAATGGGGCTGCATTGATGTCTGCTGATAAGTGAGAACCTGTGCAGCATCGTTACGATTTAGTCTGAATGAGAGCTGGCATGTAAAAGAGTCTTAATTCCCCAACTCATCAGCAGAAAATGTAAGGCAAGTTAAAGGCCGTGGCCCTTCTGTATAGACCTGATTAGACCTTTCTATCTTAAAGAGTTACTATAGGGACACAGGAAAGTGTTGGTGGATGTGTGATTTCGACACATTTCTGCTTTGGGTTTAAATCCGAGGTCATGGGATTTGAATTAGACTTAAAGATCAGGGCTTTTAAAAAAAGAATTAATTGCATGATCACGTTGCTAAGAATTAGGTGGTGTAGATGATAGTGATGTGTTGATTAGCTCAGTGTTCCTCAGTGGACCTTGGCAAAGGACACGTCCGAAAGGTTAGAGGGGTTCATCTGACAGTTAAGCTGATGAACAGTTCTGTCTTTTTTTATTACATAATCATTTAGCAGTAAGATACAGTTTGCCGATGTAGTGCACTGCAATGGATTTGGCTATTTTCCATTTTAAACATTAAACAGAAGCCTTTATCCAGTAGTCTCTAAAAAACTAATCCTCAAGATAGTAGAAAGTTCCTTTAAAGCTATGCTAGTACTTGTATCATCAGATGTAGCACATTGTACTAGTATTTATTATACGCAGTACATGTTTGGTGGTTAAATAGAATTCACACATGGAATATGTGTGTTTCATTTTACATTTTACATCTGGCTGATGCTCATTTTGTCCAATTTAATTTGAGAAGGATGTGACTTGCGCAACATGGGTATTAAGGGTCTGGTTTCATAACCCAGTAGTGGCAGTTTGTTGATGTCGGGATTTAAACTTAGGACTTTCCGATCAGTACCCTGATGATTTAAGCTGCCACTGATTTATCAGGAAAGTATGGAGGAAAAATAAGAAACCTGATCCCTATGTATTTTGTTATCTGGTTTGGAGCCACTCTACAGCTCTGCTCTTTCCATTTTTTGCTTGGAAAAAGAACTCCCAGTTGAACAACCACAAGTGGTCACTGGAGACACTTGAGTGGTCATTCGTGAGACAAAAGGTGAAATGCTATTTGCCCTGGATGTCCATTCATGGTGGCATCACCTGAATGGGGCCAAAGATTCTATGACATTGATGCTTGAGCAACCTGGGAATTATTGGAACCTAGAGCAGATTTTCTCCCAGCTGAATGTTACCTAAGGGCTGCATTGGAAATGCATTAAGTTTGCTCTATAGAGAGTTGGCTTTGATGGAAGAGGCTTGTGCATTGGTATGCTGGCACTGCATTCTACTGATGCTGATGGCAGCAGAACTATTTTTTCCTTTTGTCCTTCAAAGCATTTTAACGAGTGTGAATCAGCTTAATATAGGATTGACTGCACCTGGTTCAAACCTGACCTTTAGGGGTTTTTCTAGAGAACTCTGTTGAATCCACTTTGTTTTCAAAAGGTGATGCAATATAACGCTGATGATGTCTTTGAACCTGGATGAGCTTTCTGAGATCAGATCCAAGACCTTTACCATTTACTTGAATGTTATTTTCCTAACACGAATGCCTAACAGGGGGCACGGTGGCTTAGTGGTTAGCACGTTCGCCTCACACCTCCAGGGTCGGGGTTCGATTCCCGCCTCCGCCTTGTGTGTGTGGAGTTTGCATGTTCTCCCTGTGCCTCGGGGGTTTCCTCCGGGTACTCCAGTTTCCTCCCCCGGTCCAAAGACATGCATGGTAGGTTGATTGGCATCTCTGGAAAATTGTCCCTAGTGTGTGAGTGTGTGAGTGAATGAGAGTGTGTGTGTGTGCCCTGCGATGGGTTGGCACTCCGTCCAGGGTGTATCCTGCCTTGATGCCCGATGACGCCTGAGATAGGCACAGGCTCCCCGTGACCCGAGGTAGTTCGGATAAGCGGTAGAAAATGAATGAATGAATGAATGAATGCCTAACAATTTTTTAGGAGCAATGAGTTAACTGGCAAAGCAGAGGGATCGATTGTGTGGATAGCAATGATCATTTCCCTTTCTTGCTTACTTTTGCCAAACTTTGCTTCCTGACTCAGAATATTAGAATCACTGTAACCTCCAATGTCAGTGTAACCTCCCAGACACTTTTTGGCCACTAGTCAATACAAGGAGATTATATGTAAACAAATCATATTAACCCCAAAATACCAGTCACCTTAAAATAGCATTTTTTTAGCTGGTGTAAATGTTTTGCTTATGTTTATTTTTTTATACTCCTGTCCCTTACATGTTAAGTTATAGCTGTCTGCATTGGACAGTATGTATCTAGTGGAATAACTGATGCTGTCTGGACTCATGTGAGCTTGTTTATATGCAGCTTGAATTTCTTCCAGATGATAAATTACCACTGAAATCAGTCTGTGTACAGATCAGACTTAATCTGATTTATTTCAACCACTCAGGCTCCGGGTGTGTAGTCAAAGATCACATTAATCTTAAAATGAATGATTGTTTTATTCATTCTTTAGTTTTTTTGTTTTGTTTTACACTGAATAAGATTTGGAGGTGCTCAGTTAATGTCATGGACAATTTTTATAGCTGTTTGCAGTAACAGTATGTTTTAGATGCCAGATCTGTTTGATGTGTTTTAATTGTGTTTTTCTATCTTTCTGTGATACATTTTGTGCTCTTTTTTCTCAGTTTCTCAGTAAAATAATTTGGAAGTAAGATTCCGGTATTTGTCCTTGGGTGTAATTTATAGAGTCTGTGCAAACTCATAAATAAGCAGCCAGAGCAGGTCGAACCTGTAAGGCATTGGGAGAGCCCTGTTCTGTAAATCGTTCCTAGCTTTGTAGTTGTTAGCTTTTCCACAGCTGGAGGCCATATTGCTGTGCCGTTTCTGTTCTCTAAAACCAACCCCAGACTGTAATTCACCCAAGCTTTTCCATATACACTGCCTTACTTGGAGAAAAAAAAAAAAAACTGGATGAAAGCCCTGTATGTAGCTGTCAGTGGTGCTGACAAATGTGTGTAAGGATGAGTCGGCCATGTTGTGGTTTGAGACATAACAAACTCTATGTCAAGCCTTCCAGACCAGAGATTGGGCTTTCCAAGTGGGAGTATGGCAGCTTTTCTCAGAATTCTTATGTTGCTGCAGACAAAAATAGACTTGGAAAAACTTGTATGATTTAGATGTATCAGTACTCATGATGTTAATGCTTATTATAGGGCTCCTAAAATGTTGGGCGTTGAAAGTCAGGCTTTGATGGATAGAACATGTGCCCATCCAGATCTGCTGCCTCTTTTTCACTTACCCAATATTATTATAATATGACAATGCATTTATGATTATTTTTAGATTTCCAAATGTTCACATAACATGCATAGATATAAAAATGAAGTTTCTGTGGCAGTTTTTCAGAAAAGCCTACTACCTAGAGATATAACTGATTGTCATCTTTCCAGCTATTATTTGCACTCTTATTATTCAGTCAGTATTTTGATGAGCAAGCTGGCCTAGAGGAAGCATGTAAAGCCATGTGTGTCTTAGGACATCTGTAAATTCAACCCTTTATCATTTTTCTTATTATTTTGAGACATTCCTACTCATGCGCCATGCTATATTATTAGCTCATGTGCTCAGCTTATTTACTGGTTCTTATTCACAAGTGGTCTTATAATTGGACCATAGGAACAGGCTGGGAAGAAATAAAAATGTCTTTCATTTCAAGTTCCACTGCAGAATCACCATTTGATCACGGTTTCTGACCCCCTTTGCGCTTGTGACAAGGGAGACACATGAATACTGTGCTTTTCTACATTTCAGCAAAAACATTGTGCAGACCACTGAACCAAATTTGGTGTAAAAGTCAGTTCACTGAAGGGGAAAGGACACAGGATATGAAAGGCATAAATTTAAATATGGTTGTAGACATTTTCTTTTTAAAGAAAATTTTGATCTAGATGAATTCAAACAATCTGCAAATGTCTTGGCATGAACTGGTAGAAAGCAAGACTGTGAAGGAACTGCCAATTATTAAATTGCAGATTTTCGCATAGGAAACATTTTTCCCTGTCCTGATGTTTCCATGATCAGCTGTATTATCTACTTAAAGAGCTTAACATTTTTGCAGATCGCAGTTAAATATCAATCATTTTAAACTGTTGGAGCTATCATGTCCACTGCAGTAAAAATGTGTTTTTTTTTTTTTCTTCCTGTTTTTGCCTGCAAGCATTTTCTAGTTAGCAATGTTAGAGCCTCTTCCTCTGTCATGGCCTACATGATATTTTTAATAGAGAATGCAAGGAGCTGTGAAATGTGCCTCCAGAACAGTGTGTGTGGTCGTTCCTTTGAGACCTCCCTGTTCCAGAAGAGTCAAAAACTAAACAATTCCCAACTGAGCATGAGCCCATTGACCCACAAGCAAGGATTTGTCGATGCACCAGCCATGCATCTGGAAACTAATTGCCTCCACTTTCAGTAGCACATCTTTTTTACACAGACTTAGGAGTTTATTGAATACATCTGAACTGGCAACTGAGCATATATGGGATAAAAAGTAAACAAAATAAAAGTTGTCTAGGTATTTATAGTTGTATTTAATAAACTGGCAAGCTTCAGTGTCGCATAGCAGGTTTACATTCTGTCCGTGTGCCCGTCTATGAGGCGTGCTTTAGGAAGATTTCCCCAGAGATTTGAAGTGGCTGGCGGCTGATTGAATCTGCATTATGCTTTATTTTTTTCCCTCTTTCACCAGCACATCACCCCGGACAGCTACATCCCCTGCCTGACTGACCTGTGCAAGGCATTGTGGGAAGTGATGCTCAGTTACTACCGAACCATGCAGTGGCATGAGGAGCATGACAAAGAGGAGGTGAAGGATGCTGACACAGGTAACACATACCTTAATATGAGATCCTGGTCGATAAAATAAGATAAGATAATCCTTTATTCATCCCGCAGTAAGGAAATTTGCAAAGTTACAGTGGCAAAGAGGTAGCAGCTTAAGAAAAAGATATAGGCAATATCAAGGCAAGGTGATGGGAAATTATAAGAAATATTATAGAGAGACTTAAAAAGACTTTACATATAAAATAACTAACTAAATAAAGAAAAGAACAAAGTATACGACATATATAAATGTAATAATAATAATAATTTTAATGTTCTACAAATATACAGAGAACAATATAATAGTCTAATAATAATAATAATAATAATAATAATAATAATAATAATAATAATCTGATCAAAATGGATCACAATTCAAGAGAAAGAGTCCTTGCATTATTCCCATGAGATACAGGAGGATTCTCAAAGATATATTCCCTAAATTCATTCAAGCTCACTTTACTCTTTCAAATCTATGGCTTTTACTGAAAGTTATTTTTGTACCAGATTTTATTCATGACAACTCAGAAGGTAATACAGATAAATGTGGTATTTGACAAAAATGATTCAGTTGTTTTAAGCAAGAGACCCTCAAAAATAATCTAAATTGGTTTTGTTCTAAATTTTGTGCATTTTTTTTTTTACTTTAAGATTTTTAATGCTTTTCCAATTTGCGTTGCTAACAGAAAGTGTACATGTTGCATTTCGATTCTTAAATGGACATGAATTTTGATTATAATATAAACATGTAGACTTCTTTTCAAGATGTTGAACACCTTCTATTTACTGTATAAAAAGTTGTTATTTTTCTTGTCTTGTCCTAGTAGATTTTGCCAGCAGTATAATACATTACCTTGTTTATACAAATTCTAGCATTGTGTATATTTCAGTCAAGGTACAGCTCAAGAGTTTAATGGACATGAAAAGTGATTTTGTCCTAGCTATGCCAATGGCAAAGTGAACCGTTTCACATCTGGTGTGTCGCTTTCAAATGCCGGCTCTTTAATTCTACTGACACTGCTGCCTTCATTCGTTTTTAAAAGGCTGCAGGGAAATCAGTACCTGAGCCAGCGGCTCCTTTAATGGTGATCCTAAATCAATGCGATCAGTAAGAGATAGAGTTTCACCCACTAACCTTTCAGCTGATGGATTAATAGGCACTGTATTAGCTTTTAACTGCAAGAGGCATTGCTCCTTATTTAGGAAATGTCTTTTCATACTGGCCCATGGTGGACAGGGTGAGGGAGCCCAGTAGGTAATTGAGGGTATGCACATGGGCAGATTTGAGTGCATTTTGTTTTAGAGCATTTGCTTCAGCACCTTCCTGTGACTTTCATGTTTGAGGTCATTGAACCACTCTAGTGTATGAACTGCAGTGTGTATTAGAGAAGCAACATGTTTTACTTGAATGTTATTGACTCAGACTTGCTCATCACTTATTGAACTGATCTGCGTACTTGCACCTTTATTAGAGGACAGTTTTGCTGGAGAACATAGCAGCTGCAAACCTGTTTCTTTGTAATGCACATCTCAAGCCCTGTTCCTGTCCGGTTGCTTTCTCGACGTTGTCTTAACGTCTCTGAAGAACAAATCCAACTTTGTGTAGTTGCCCAGGCAGACAGGTTTAACAGACAGAACTTACACCTCATCTGTAGTGACTTGAGCAAGCATTTTCATTTGGAATGGATGTTTAAGCATAATGCAATTCACAATGCTGTAACTCTGGTGCGAGCAGATGATCGTTGTTGTATTGGGAACATGTTAATATGCAGAAACAGACGAACATGAGAGGATTATAATGCTAGCACAGCATGCAGGCAATTTGCAGTAAACTATATCAAGGCAAAATAAGCTGGAATCAAATATTATTCTTACGTGTAAAGCAATGACTGAACATTGTACCTCACAACCGAAACGCTTGCTAGCAATCTTGCTGTCTCTCTGCTATATCCATTGTTTCGGATCGTGTACCGACTTACAAAGTTGTTACACAATCATCCACTCTGCTTTTTTTCTTATAGTCACTATTACTGGAACTAGCTAGTTGCTTGGTAATTATTATTGTGTTCATTTAGCTGTCATAATTTAGCCTAGTGCCCTTCAGGCCTCTAGAGAGCTGGCTAATGTATTTATTATTCATCCTTTTTAATATTGTATGTACGTATACATTTTTACAAACAAACTATTGGGTAACAACCTCCTTAAAACCCTTTTTAAAGCTCTATTAGAATTTTTTTGCATTTGCTGCCACTTTGGCGTTGAGTAAAACTCCTCCTAATCTCATGTAGTATTAACTAACATTCAGTGGGAAACACAGTGTCCCACACAAAGCACTGATGATACGTGACTCTAATTGTCCTTTTTTTTACCTCAATACTATCACTACTCACAACCTCACAGAAACTCTGCAACACTGTGCTTTCACATACAGTGTGTAAATTATTTTTGCATCCTTTTACAACCTCCACCAGGATTAGTTATTTGTTTCACACTATTGTGCAATATGTAAATATTCATCCGTATTTCTATCTTCATATCTTTTTTTATATTATAATACATTGGCATTCATTTGGCAGGCATTTGCTCTTAGAGATGTTTATTACATGTAATGGACCATCCAAAATTGATCTCAGGCTTCATTGTTTTTGCACCAACAGAAGTGTAATACATGTTGGTTAGGTTGTTATATATTTGTATATATTAGTTATTGCCTTAGCACAGTGTTTGGTTATTATACCAGCTGGATTACAGAGCTGGATCGTGTCCATGTAGACAGCAGGTGGAGGTTTTTTTTGTTGTTTAATTTTTTTTCTACTGACATCTGTGAGATGATTAGGAACATGTGTTAAACACTGGAAATGATCAAATAAAGCATGCGAGTGAGGACAAAGCAAGTTCCATGAGATATTCTTGTATCTAAAAATAATTGTGGAGTTTCTCATTTCACAGTGTCCATGGGTTTCATACGCATCATTCCTTCACTGAAGCATGAAGCTCCATTATGATGCTTTTTTACTATGAGCAGATTGTAAAATAATTGTGTGCTGAACTGGGAAGAACCAATATGTATCTGATTTGATCGTCGCCCACTCATGAGCTGGGTTCTAGCTTCACAATTTTTTGCATTTAAAGATTTTGTGCTGCAGGTCCATCACGGGCCTTTTGACAGCTGGTATCTGATTCAGTTTCTGGTAAGTTGATGGCAAGTTTTCCAACTTGATCTAAACCTGACAGTCACTGTGGAATGAAATCACACTTAGCAAGCTAGAAAGGTTTACGACATGTAGACAGACATTGTTCTGCGTTTGTTAAACCGTCTGCTTGTCCAACATGTCTTCCGTTCTAAACAATAATGCTTTGTTTTAAAACTTTTTCAAACAAAGGGTTAATAGGTTAAACAAGATTTCAAGTAGAAAAAAATTTGAAAGAAGAAAACATTTGAAAGCAGGAAAATTTGCCAGTATTTCAATTTAGCAGCAGTGAAAAGTTAGATAAGTTAACTTTGGATGCTGAACACAACTTACTTGACAGATTATATATGAAATAAGGGAATACATACAGTATGTAATTATGTACATTATGTACAGTACATGTTATGGCCAGACTACTGATTTAAGGATGACAGGAAATGATGTAAAATGGTATCTCTTACTAATGACTCAGAATCCAGCAGGAAGGTAAATAATTACTGGGACATGTGTCTTGTGCTCATTCTTTATACCTTTTTTTATTGGCAAAGAAAATTCAGCAGCAGATGTTTCTCCAGTACCAGTTCATTGTAATCTGCAGACGGTAAAGTGGGAGGGTGTAGATGTACAGTGCCGAGCTGTCAGGCCATGGCTTATCTGATCTAAGCTCAGGATTCTTGCTTGTGTCATGATTTAGATCACCTGGCACAGAAAGATGAGCAGAGCAGCAATAAAGTTCTAAAGTAGTTTGAAGACTCTGCTTTTATCAAATTCTGCCTTCTGAAAAGTTTCCCCAGCAAGGAAATTGCAGCAAGCTTTATTGTTCTTTTTTTCCCCTCATAAAAATATTACATTCCTGACTCTATAGTTTTCTTGATGCTTCATGGCCTCGGGTGCACTGTGTGAAGAATCTTGATTAAAATATGCAAATGTAGAATGATGAAGTCTTTTGTTTACAGTCTTACTGGAGAAATAAATGCATATTTAACATTTGAACACATTTGAATTGTCAGGCGCTTGTTTTAATCATTATTAAACGAGGATTTAGTTCATTAAAGTGCTTTTTAAAAACAATCAGATGGAATAATGGCAGTTTTTCTTATTTTTATAGAAGAGCATGTTTGTGGATTTACTGTAGATATATGGGGGAAAAAAACCTTTGTAAATGTAACCAGATATCACATCTTTCATATTGTGATAATGATCAATTAAATGAAATCACTCGTGCCTAAAACATTTTCTATCCATTTCTCATATGAAAATAAATCAATTATTTATTTATTTGTAATAAATTACCCAACCTGTCTTATCCTATTGAAAGCAAACTGACTGCTGTGACTTTTACTATAACAGTTTGTTGGAGACTTGTGTGATTTAGCATGTTTTTCATTGCAAAAAAAATAAAAAAAATAAAAAAAAGGAAAAAAAATGAACCTTGTTATGTAGGTTCAGTTTATTACTGTCAGTAAAAAGCTAAATAAATATTATTTATGGAAATGAGGAGGTGGGTTGTCTCTGCTTTGGCTTTGGAAGAAATTCAAATTTTATTTGTCACATGCATAACATGCAGTGAAATGCTGTTTTTGACCATCATAAAAATAGAATAAAAAAAATGAAGATATAAATTGACTAAGAATAAAATTACAGTAAAATTTTCACTATATCGTTGAAAATCATATATAACATGATGTAACAAGACAACTTTTATCTCTGACACTTTGTCCTGTGTGTTTGTTTTATTTGCTCCCCCAGCTTCAGGGAACATTGCAGCACTTTTGCAGTGCGCTGCACTTTTTACTGAGAAGTGACTTTTTTCTGCTTTAAAAGCCCTTCGTTGTGACAGAAGAGCTTTATTTTAAGTGCTCGCATTCCTCCTGTGCAGCCGCTTCATGTGCTGCAGGGTCACATGTGATGTTCACTGAAGTTCAAGAAAAAATGTCTAGTATAAAAGCACCCCAACTCAGGCATCTTGTAATTAAAAGTTTTGCTTGCTGGAGGTGTCCCACATCTAACCTTATTCAGTAAAAAAGGCCTCATGTGCCACAGTTGCTTCAAATTGTACTATTTATGTACTCTCCTGTGTATGAAATTTTTAGCTCATCTATAAACATGCTCTAAAAAAAAGATGTTGAGAAATTTTGTGTTGCTGCTTGTACGGGCCTCCTGTGTTCATGTTTTATTCTGAGGCTCAACATTATTAGACTTTGTCAATTTAGAACAGCAACATTGATTTTAATAAAATAAATCAGTTTTATTTGTATAGCACATTTTAACATATTCATCACCGGCACCATCTCAGGGCCCCAGTTTGAGAACCATTGGCCTAGACTACGTGTTCTGAGCAGGTGTTGTCAGTGAACCGGGGCCCCATGGCACCATCTCAGGGCCCCCCAGTTTGAGAACCATTGGCCTAGACTACGTGTTCTGAGCAGGTGTTGTCAGTGAACCGGGGCCCCATGGCACCATCTCAGGGCCCCCAGTTTGAGAACCATTGGCCTAGACTACGTGTTCTGAGCAGGTGTTGTCAGTGAACAGGCTGTAAAACTGTTGGCTAAGTTACAGACACTCATGAAACAAAGAGCTCCAGTTGCTCGCAGCTCCAGTGGTTTTCTCTGTGGGTGAATGATAATGATGCTGAACAATTCCAGGATATGCTTTTTTTTTTCCATTGGTTGTTGCGTTAAATCTTACGCAGATACAATAGTGCTATTATCTGATTGGCTATTGTGTAGCCTCTTTCTTTGACTGGCTGATAAGTGTCAGGTTCGACTAAGAGCTCCAGGGGAGACGCGCTTGATTCCTGCCCGGTTCCATAGAAACAGCGGTGCGGACTGATACATTTTGGGCGCTGCGGCTTATTAAATACATGATAGTCAAAAAGATTTTTTGCGTGACAAATACAGTGTGTAGCAGGAGAGCGTGACAAAAGACAGAAATGCGTGAATGTCACTCTCAATGCGTGACACTCGAGAGCCCTGTGTCCATAGTCATTTCCGACTGATCGTATCTGAATTGAAGTAACTGGAGCCATAAGTTTGTGCCAGTGCTGTTTCGTGTTTTTCACACTTTCTCAATGATGCTGTTGAACAAACTTGGTTTAACAACTTTCAGTATAAATAAATGAATCCTAATGGTTATAAACGTCAATATAATCAATGTACACTTGAGATTGTAGTATTTTCCAGAAAACCTTTGCTGTACTGTCTGTCACAGGAATTTTGGTGTGCTGCCTATAATATCATAACAGATTTTAATGTTAGTATCTGCCTCTGCCTGTATCTGTGAAACATTGAATAATGCATCAATCCCATGTCAAATTGACAATTACACTTCTCGTTGCCTGCCAGTGCCTGCTGCATTTATCTTTGCCCTTGTTAAGTCTACTTTCCTTGCCTTCTTTCATTTGGCAGTGCTGTCAACAGGTAAATTGCCTTTGCTGGCCTGTGACTGACTTTGCTGTCTAATTTAGCACGGTGCATAATGTGCAACAATGCCATGTTCAGAAAAAAATCCCTGACTGGTTAAATGTGATATCCAATAAAATCCTGTGGATTAGCTGTCAGAGCTGTTTTCTGCAGGATTACCCACTGGAAGTTAAGATTGATGGTGTTTTTAGGATTGCTCAGTGATGTTTTTATGGAACGCTCAGCAGGTTGTCGTCAGAGGAAATGGAGAAAGAGAGATCAAGTGAAGATATGTTTGAGGGTCTCGCCATAGCTTGAAGGTAAATTCTCCTTCAAGTGACACGGTTACGATGCGTGCATAGATTTTCCTGCTTGACGACTTTTTATGTTTCTGTCGTTCAGTTTGACAAGTTCATTTTTGAACTTTTCCCCAAACAGATTTATCCATTTTGGACTAATCAGTGTTTTGCTTCGATGTATTTATTTAATTCTCTCAGATCTTGCACTGTTACACTCTTGCTGATGAAGATTGAAGGCTTTCTTTGTATTCATTAAAATGAAGAGAAAGGCTGGAATTCCTTTCTGTCCAGTATACCTTTATTCCCATTTTTGTGTCCTTTTTTGAAGTCGTCATCCTCATACTTTTTTTTTTTTTCTTTTCTTTTTTTTAATGGTCTCAGGTTTCTAATGAAAATTTGAATTATAAACACTGAACTGATGGTGACTCTTTATAGAGAACTGTCTTATTCATTCACAAGGGATCAGACCTTTTTCTTTTTCCTTTTTCCTTTCTTTTAAGTAGTTAACCTCAGCACCTCAATCATAGCACCGACCTCAGACATGCTCTCTGGAGCTCTCTACTCTCAGGAGTTTACAATCAGAATGATGAGTCTGATTTCCTAACTAAAAAAAGTGAAAGAAAAAAATGAAGCTTATCATAACTTTTAACTAGTCGTAGCAGTAACAAAGTGTAATAAACTCTGTTTTCTACACCGTAATGAATAAGGCTAATTTGTATTGAGTTAGGTTTCTGCATGTGCTAAGTGCTTCTAGGTGTTTTTAATACCTGCAATGAGTTTGGATCTTATAGACGTTCAGAAATGTAACTCTTTTTGTCAAAGGCCAGAAAAATCCGTCTGTTTTGGGGTTCGATGTTCAGCATCGAATTTCTTTTACATGTCACACTACTGTACATAGTGGTGATTTAATGTCTCATATGAAAGTAGACACTCAGTGATTTGTAAGTATTTTTGTTTTTACTTAACCTACTAGGGGCAATATATTCAGAGAAAATGTCCTTTTTTTTTTCTAAGTAAACGGTGATATCAAACCCATTTCTGCCCTCGGAGATGCTCCAAGTGCTTATTTGTAAGAATGGGAAATTTGAAGGTGTTCTAAGGTGAACCACTAAAGTTCTGCATGAGGTTATCCCATGGTCTTGATTCATTTTATATCAGACTCGCAGTGATAAAAATACGCCATTTGTTGATTCTGTAAAAAAAGGAGTAGAAGGCCAGAGTTTTATTAAAAAGGGTCAGAGGTCCAAGAATTCACACATACTGTACACATAAACATGAGTAGATGCTGATGGTGTTTTTAATTTGCCGCACACAACCAAAAATAAAGAGTTAAAACAATTTTGTTCATAATCTAAAGACCATATTGTTGTATTGTTGATTTCTTGTAACAGATCACATTGGTTTTTTTTTTTACTCTAAGAAAAACAGTTTGTTTGTTCTTTTATTTTTCTTCACCTAGTGAAAACTTGCTTGTGTAAATTTAATAGCTTCCCTTCAGTCATACTAATTTACATGAACAATTGTCTATTTTTTCCACAGCGCAGATGAGAAATAGATCTATTTGCATACACTCACCCCTATATTTTGAGCTTTTAGAGCTTTTAGGTAGAAAGGCCTTGAACTGCATATTCATTAAGGCAACCATGCAAAACAGACAAGATTGGTTTTTATAGCTGATGCAAGGAACACAATTCCCCACAGAAACTGTGAAGAGATATCAGCTTGCATCTTTTTTCTGGGTTGTTTCAAATGTTCACATTTTTTTAATTTAGATTCAGCTCAGTTTTTTTTTAATAGTGCTTTAAACACACAGAAGAGAAAGTGAGTCACAAATACGGAAAGTTGAGTCTTTTTACGCTCTTTCTCTTTCTCTCTCTCTCTCACACACACACACACACACACACACACACACACACAGCCCTTTAGTAAATCAAGGCCTTGTTGTCTTTACTTTGTGTATGGTTATGGTCAAATTTGACTCTAACCCTAGATAAACAGTGTTTATCATCCAGATCTAACAGTGTGAGACACAGACACACACCTTCTCTATTTCTATTTCTCTCTCTCTCTCTCTCTCATCCCTACAGAAAAGAGTCACATTTTGGAAATAACGTTTTTGCAAGGATACGGATTTAGATTTAGATTTAGTTACTATTTAAATCCTCTAGAAAGCATAAGTCAGTTACTTAAAGCTGTTAGGATGTTTCCATGTCTCTGAATTGAACTGAGTGTTTTTCACCTTGGGGCAGTATGTTCACACAGCAAACACACTCTGGTGTGGATCCAAAACAACCGATCCAAGAGCGCAGAGACGTGATTCTCTCTAGCGTGGCTCCATTACAGTAAGAAACTGCATGAAACAAACAGCATGTGAGCAGCAAAACGCAAACTCTCAGCCAAAGGACGAGCTGAAGTGCAGCGGAAACGCCGTACGTGCTGGATATTTTAACACAGAAAATTAGTAAATTAGTTCTATTAAACTAAACTAGTTCTTCATTATTATCAGCACTGGCTGTGTTCACCATCGTCGGGTGCTGTTTCTGTTTTGTTTTGTTTTTTTTGTTTTTTTTTGCGCTAAGGGCTTGTTTACTTTAGTCATCTCTATACTTTTGACTGACTGATTTATAAAGTAAATATTTTTAGTCCTTTGTACCCATTTAAGGGCTTTCTGATTGTTTATTTTCAACGATATCTGTTGGCATCTGGTGACGACATGAATGAAAGCATATGTTGGTTACTAGAAGTGGGCGTGTCTTACAGTGAGACAAAGTGACTTGGCGGCATCGAATACCAATGGAAGTAAAGACAGTAGCATGCACGTGAGGGTAAAGAGCGCACACTGCTTCTCCTCCATCTCGTTTAAGATGCATAAATTCAAGTCGAGTCAAGAAGCTTTTATTGTCATTTCAACCATATATAGCTGACGCAATACTCGGTGAAATGAGACAACGTTTCTTTAGCACCATGGTGCTACATAGAACAAAGACAGAGCTAAGGACGTCAGTGCAACCTGTTGCAAAAAGACAATAAACAAAAGCAGCAAAGACCAGTGATCGCGTATGTTCTATAGTACACGTGCAGAAATACTTGAATGAACACTTAATATGGTAGCAGCAGTCATGAGGTATTGAAATGTTTCATTTTAGAAGCACTGAAACTGATTTATTGTCAATATTCTCACTGGTAAACGTTATTACTATGGCACCCAAGTAGTGGGAACGTCTACTTGATTAAATTAAATGAGGAATCAACATAAATCAAATAGCAAATGAAACAAAAACATCAGATTTTACTCTGATTCAGATTTGGCAAGCAGACTATGAGCTGTCAAAGCAGCTTTAGTGACGTGCAGAATATGGTGATCAAAAATCCAAATTGATATTATATTACTTTAATACATTTGGACTATAAATAGAAGCAAATTCTCTCCCTTTTTTAACCTGAACTCCTGACTTAATTCGAAGGTAAATATTCTTAGTCCATGCCTTCAGTCTTCGTCCTTGCTGTGAGTTCTCTAAGAATATTTGCTTCTGAGGGCTGACACACTAACTATACTAAGCTGAAAGCTGAACTCGTATAAGAGCCAACAGCAATGTGGTGCTGGATATCTGCTCAGTGTGTCACTGTAACATAAATCATGATGTGTAGACTGAAAACCGTATTCAGTTCAACTGAAGTTTACAACGTTAATTTCACACCGTTTTGTCTTAAACGATAACGGTTAGATAACTGAATAAAGAGGATGAGTTTCACCTTTTGTACAGTTTGTTACTTAATCTGTTGTTCAACACGTGTTTATCTCTGAACGCTGTGTCCAGGTGTCCTGACCTGACCTGACCTGTCCTCTGAGCAGAAATATCCAGCTGTTTGGTAGAGACAGTGTGTGTGTGTGTGTGTGTGTGTGTGTGTGTGTGTGTGTGTGTTTGACTGTTTGTGTGTTTTTGTGAGTGTGTGTGCATGCGTGTGCGAACCTGTGTGTTTATGACTGTATTTTTATCTATTAACGTGTATGTGAGAGTGTGTTCATGCATGTGTGTATGTTTGTGATTGTGTGCGCTTGGGACTGTGTGTTTTTGACTGTGTGTGTGTCGGAGTGTGTGCATGCATGTGCTTATTTGTGTGTTTGTGACTGTGTGTCTCTCTTAACGTGTGTGTCTGAGAGTGTGTGTGTGTGTGTGTGTGTGTGTGTGTGTGTGTGTGTGTGTGTGTGTGTGTGTGAGTGCGACCAGGTTAGTGATATTCTCCTTGCTTTTAGTTTGATCCCCTGAAGCTTTACATAACAGAGATGCAGAGCTCAGTGATTAAGCTGCAGTCAGCTGCTGCTGTTATTATTAATGATGTAGACAGCACCATGAAGCACCTTCAGCATCATCTCAAGGCTCATCTGTAAGCATGAATATGAAACCGAGAAGCCTCACCATGTGAAATAAATGTTTTTAAGGAAGTCTTGCCTCAAACAATTTTACATGTTTGTTGATTCAGTAGCAGAGTTGTACATCCTTACAGATAATCTAATGTTCTACATCAGCAGCTGTAGCTACTCCCAGGAAACTACTCAAGCTAGTTAAGATAAGCGCTTAAGCTGCCTTTTTTTTTTTTTTTAATTTTTTTATCATATTTATACTCCATTCTTGACCCCTTTTGCTTCTACACTGTTTGCAATGTGCTTGCATGGGTCCAGCTTAGCCAAGATTAGAAAATGTCACTTAGTTTATTTATAAAAGCTTTCCTTCTTCTCATACTTCCTATCTCATAATCTATGTTTTTAAAGTTATTCTTGGTGTCAACCAGTTCCTGTGTAAACTAATCATATGCTTTTGTGCATCATTTTAATATTCAGAGCACAGACAACTGGATGCGGACAAAGTGAAGCGATGCAATGCAAGCAGTTGTTTAAATGCAGAAGAGAAATCCTTGAATTGTGTTTTGCAAAATTCTAACAAATTTCTTTTCCTATGTGCGGTTTGGACGTTTTCTACCTCTGTGACTCACTGATGAAGTGATGGAGAGTTTATAAATCATGCCTGCTGTGTCCAAGTAAAAGGTCACGGAGGGCCTGGAGCTCTGTCCACCTGGCGTCAGCTCTAGAGCATCTTGGGAATTTTATGCTAGTCAAAGCTCATGCGTGATACAGCACTGGCTTCTGTATAGTGCAGGAATGGCCTTATTTTGGCAACAGTTGTGAGATGGCTCGTAAAAATAAGTTCAGATGGTTTGGAAAAAGGATGAGAAATCTGGTTATGATCATTTTTTTTATTTCTGATAATAGTATAACTTTTTTACTTCTGGAAAGCATAGACATATTTTTACCAAGCTGCCATGAAAATGTGTTAATTTAGGTTATTTTATTGTATTAGGTCATTTTCCATTGTAAACTCATTTTTATTAACTTATTGACTTTTTAGTGGAATTGAAATAAAATCTTTCACTTTCTCCTTTTACAGTTTTATTCCTTACTTAAGACATTGTAGTAAGCAGTTCACTATAATAACTACTGGATTATAAAAGTAAACAATTGACTTGAAGTTGTTGTTATATTGTTATGGCCTGTGTTGGGACATTTTGTTTTGCTAGTCAGCACATAGAAAAAATGTTTACTTTTACTGCCACCATTATTTGGTCGTAATATTTCATTCCTATTTGGTGCCGTTTCATTTCATAATGGGTTGTTCTTGGTTGCTGAAGGAAAGGAAGTTCTTCTCAGCAGTGTGCTAAATCACATTTTCTTTCCCATCATTCATGTGTTACATGAAGCTGTTCCTCTTATTGCCAAACAGTGAAGATCTGATTGTTCTGATTAAATGCCATGTTTCTGTGCGACACTCATCAATATAGAGCTCCATCACAAAATTTCTATAATGGCCTTGCACCTGTCTCATATCCAGGAGCTTGTCAGGAATGGCACTTTTCCTATAGCTGAGTGGTATCTGGGATCCTGTGCTTGTAATCAGCCTGGTGCGAGTCAGAGAATGGCTTGTTTGGGCTCTGTGCTATTAGCTAATAGCCCGAGCTGTGATTTTTAGTGGCAGCGTTATTACAGATTATTACGGTCATGTTTGTTTGTGAGATGCTAGTTCTGATGTTTGAGGGCTAATGCAAGTTAATGCATTTTATTTTCTTTAATGTAAACAGTAGTAAGAGTTTGTAAAAGTAAGAGTTGTGGAGGATTAAATTGATAGATTGCTTTCAGAATTTCTATTTAGTTTCTATTCTTACTATATTTCTTTCCTTCTTTTTCTCCATTTCCTCTATAATTTTTTCACTTTCCGCCATTGCTTCCTCCCTTCCTTTCATCCTTAATTTTGCTTCTCCCTCGCTTGTCCCTCCCCCCCCTCTCTCTTTCACTCTCACTCTCTCTTTCACTCTTTCTTCCTTCCTTCCTTCTTTCCTTCCTTCCTTCCTTCCTTCCTTCCTTAGTTCCTTCCTGCCTTACTTACTTACTACTTCCTTCCTTCCTTCCTTTCTTCCTTTCCTTTTAGAAATGGTAGAATTGTTCTTTTTCTCTTGGTAAGATACTATATATCTGTAATTTACTTGTCATCTGTCAGTAAGATATTTTGGTGCTGTTCCTGCAGATGGTACCAGTGATGAAGGCTCAGAGGAAGCTACAGTGGGCCACAGCTATGTGAAGAAAAAGCTTGAACATGGCCTAAGTCGGATTTGGCAGGTCAGTGACACACTTATTTTCCTATTTGGCACTTTTTCTGTCTTGTCCATCAACCCTTCGTTCACACCAACCTATTTTTCTTTTGTCAGGACGTCCAGCTGAAAGTGAAAGCCTATTTATTGGGGACAGACATGTCCAACTTCAAGTATGATGACTTTATTGTGGTGCTGGATGTTATTAGCAGGTAGGAAGCTACGTCCTCATTAGTGCTAATTGCACTGGCACGAGGCCTGCTTGGCTGCTTGGGGCCAGTGTTAACCCAGTAAAGAGGCAGGGTGCATAAGGCATCAATGAAGCCGCTTGTTTCACAGCGACGGAGGACTTTCAGACAGCCTCATTACAAGGCATCTAATTAAAAGGCCACTGAGTGTGTGGAGCCATGGCTCTGTTTTTCTGACCTGTGTAACATTGCTCATGGGTTAGTAGCAATAGGAAGCACATGAGTCACATGTACAGCCAAACAAATCTATGGAGGCTATTATGGACTTGTAGCACTGAAGCCTGCTGTGAGCTGTTTCCATTCATGTTTGTGTGGTTTCTCATGTCTAAACTCAGTCCACTTTTTAACATTTCTTATTCCCGGTGTCTCTAGGCTGATGCAGGTGGGAGAGGAGTTCTGTGGCAGCAAGTCTGAGCTGCTACAGGAGTCAATAAAGAGACAGAGCGTGAACTACTTTAAGAACTATCACAGGTGAGCTAGCTGTCCTGTGGTCTCTGCTTCTCTAAGTCGAGCATTTAGGTCTTCTGAATATCTGGAGTAAGCAAGTGCACACAGGAGTTATCTTGAATTACTGTATGTGGATGGTCCATAAATCGCACCTTTGTTCAAATACTTCTGCTCACACTAAAATTGGGAGTTCTGCCACCAGACAGCCTTACAGTAAAGAACACTTAATATCTGCATCCCCTTTTTCTTGCTGTAACTGCATCAAGTTCATAACTCACTACCATCACCAAACTTGCACCGTTACAGTCTCTTTTTTATGATACTTTGTTCGAGACCTCAGTTTCTTTATGCTGTTGTTTGTTTTGGGAGGTTTCTCCTTTCAGTTTCTCAGCCCCATGTAGTGCAAAAAAAAAAAAAAACAACTTGAGCCGCTACTATAAAACAGATGAATCATATTTTCTTTTGATCAGGCAATGTAGCTTGGCGTTAGATCTCATTCTAATCGTGTTATGTCTTTAAGGTTTAAATGTGTGATGGCCGTCACACACTAACATTTTTGTGTTTTCTTCTATATATAGTTCTGAAATCTAACAAAAATTAAGTCTGGTTTTCATTGTGAGTGTAGAGCTTTGCTGACAGTTTAACACTATGATTGCAAATTAAATGAAAGAATTAGGCTAAAGTCCACTTCATTACAGAGCACAGCAGTTCAACAGCTTGATCAAGTCATGACATTTACTGTCTCTTCTTCAGCTCGTGAAATGCTGCTCAATTGGATTAAAGTCTGGTGATTGATTTGGCCAGTTTAAAACCATCCCCTTTTCCCCCTGTTAAAGTCCTTTTTTTTTTTTGCTGGATTCTTCCTGCTTAAGATTGGATGCATTTCTTTTATTTGCTTAATCAGCAGACAGAATGTTTCTGTAGATTTCAGCATGAATCACTATCATGAGTGACATTGTCGGTAAAGATTAGGAACCTGTTTCAAAGTATTGAGAGGACCCTTTTATTTATTCATTTATTTATCGCTCCATCCATCCATTCTCTACATCACTTATCCTACTGTTTCGCAGGAGACAATCTCAGGAGATTTGGGGCTCAAGACAGGGTACACTCTAGACAGAATTCCTGTCTATCACAGGGCAAAATCACACACTAGGGGCAATTTAGAAATGCCAGTCAGCTTACAATGCATGTCTTTGGACTGGGGAAGAAACCAGAGTACCTGGAGGAAACCCCTGAGATACAGAGGAGAATATGCAAACTCCACACACACGGTCGAGGTGGGACTCGAATCCCCAACCCAGGAGGTGTGACACTAGCAGAAGAGTTATCAATCTAGACTAATATAAATCTCTCACTGCCTGTTTTATGCCAAGTGCCCTTCAGGAATTGACCTTTACATGCAAGGAGTCCTTCAGGTGTAAAACATGTTTCCATTCTTTTTTTTATTTATAAGTTGGCAACTGCTCAAATAATTAAACATCAGGGATGCAAACAATAATCTGGCAAAGTTGACTTTAATACTATGTCAATTTTTGCTTAGAAACTAACCTCATGTTTCTTAGCAAATATTCATCCATGTGTTCCTTTAACACACTTCTTAAAGCTTAACCACTTAAATCACTCCACATGGATTCCTTCTGTTTTTCTGTGCTTTGTGCTCTCCTCTAATACATTTGTTTTGATTTGTCCTTTATCGAGATCTCACATTTGCGTTTCATAAATGTTATGTCAAAGATTCTGTGCTTCTGTTGCAAGGCCTAATGTTCACTTGTGACAAATTCTGACTGGGCACTGACCTAATTAACATACAGAGCAAGTCATTCTCAATCATGTAAACATGAGCGCTCTCCCAACTGTGCAGTTATCCTCCACTTCATTACACATAAACTAATGCACTAGATAAAAATGTAGCTTGTAACATTTGCAGCTTGTACTCTTTCCACAGCTCATCAGGGGCTGATTATTTAAGACTGATCTATAAGAGTTGTTTTATTCTAAAGGGCTTGGCACCGATTTAATTGGTGTGTCCATTTTACAGTACAGTTTTTTTTTTTTTTTTTGTATTTTTTTGTAACTGGTGAATTTATACAAATATACAGCCTTGACTAAGGGCACAAGCGGTGTGGACTTCATCCATGCTTTTCCCTTCTGGCACTAGACGACAAAAGACTCTTTTCATTAAAAGAGTGTTACAGTAAGTGTGAATGTGACGTGATAGAATGTATACAGATTGTGCTGGTTAATCTATTTAGTACCAAGCCTGTGAGGTTAATAATGCAAGAAGCCACAAGAAGCCATTGTTTACAGTGATTTTATAACAGCTATGAGGCATTGTTAAGCATGATGTGGAGCAGAGCACATGAATCCCTTTTAGCTGTTCTCACAATATCACACTAAACCATGGCTTTTTGGGGTTTATTGCTTTAATAAATCTGTACCTATCCCTGGCAAGGCTTCATAAAAATAAACACACAACAACCGACAACATTATAATTTTTTGCTAACAAATAATCATTATTCTGCCAAGCAATATGGTTCTTCAGCAGCATTTCGCAGAATGGTTTCCAAGCAACACTGCAGAGATGCAGTAACACGCTGTAATTATAAACGAGCCTCACTTAGCAATGACAGTTTGTTTTGTTTAGCGACGTGAAAATGTAAAGTCAATGTTCCTACAAAAATAGACTAGCGTCCAATAATAGATTGTTCGATTAGAAAGAGAATTAAGAACTACTGTGAACTTTGCATCCATTTAAAAATCCAGCATTTAGATCAACACTAGATGGATAGATAGATAGATAGATAGATAGATAGATACAATAGATAGATAGATACAATAGATAGATAGATACAATAGATAGAAAGAAAGAAAGAAAGAAAGAAAGAAAGAACAAACTTTATTGTCATTGCATAGTACAGGTACACAGCAACAAAATGCAGTTTGGCATCTACCAGAGGTGCAAAAATTCATTCATTCATTCATTCATCCGTTCGTTCGTTCGTTCATTCATGTTTGTTTACTTTTATGATTCATTTGCTTCTTGGCAATCTGTTCAATAATTTGCATCATTTTCTACACCGGTGTCTTCAGGTGTATCCAAACCTGCTAAGTCATCTGGAAACTGTGATTACAGCTGATTTAAAGCTTTTCTGCAAAAATGTGACCCTGCATTACAAAATATATTATTTTAATACAGCACTTATTCTCATGTATTACGAGAACAGAAATGTGAGTGACAGTGAAAGATTCAAAAATGAAAAGCTGGTGATTATGACAGTACTTTTGTGTCAGCTGAAGATAGACAGGCAGATTTCCTCCTGTCATACATAACACACTGATTCACAGTTGTCCGCTAATACAGTGCATACAAATAATGTCAGTATTCACACTTATAATTAAATTCCTCCGGTAATACCTACCACAGCCTACAATGTTGGGTCATCGTTTTATAAAGGCTTCATATTTCGTGATCATCTTTATAATGACATTTTCTTTTTCCAGTTCAGAGTACAATATGCACATGAGAACAGTCACGTCTGGGGTTTTTGCCTCTGTTATCTTTATTTGTTTTTTGTATATGTTTGTTGTTTTTTTTTTTGCGTCAGCATTGTGTGCTGGTTTTTGGATATGGTGGCGCTCCAGACCCAAACTGGAGTGGTGGATTTTGTCAGGTTATTGACACCAACATCATGGAGTTTGGTGCCATGGATCTGCCCTCTGCTCAGTGTTGTGACTTTTCTTACTTTGTGTTATGCTTCTGCAGCTGTGTAGTACAGCGTTCAACCTCCATTTTGATTAACTTTTATTTTTTTAACCAAAATTTTGACTACTTGATGAATTTCCTGTTGCCTTTGATCCAAAAACTTGACCAGTTTATTAATGGTATATAAATGTTTATGAGAAACACAGTGGTGGTTGTCTTGGGCATTATTAATAGAAACACAATATGTAAACCTAACAAAGGTGCTTGGTTTCTTTCTCAGAAAAGATGTTCACATTATTTCAGCACTTGCCTGCTTTGGCACTGTATCCATCATTTTATACTGAACACATGCATCTTGATGTGAATTTGTTTAAATGCATCTGTCTCTTAATTCTGTCTGTCTCTTTTAGAACACGCCTGGAGGAGTTACGCATGTTTCTGGAGAATGAAACATGGGAGTTGTGTCCTGTGAAGTCCAACTTCAGTATCACTCAGCTTCATGTAAGTGTCAGCACAGCAGTGAAGGGAGACGTTCAGCTTAGATAATACCTCAAAGGTCACAGTAAGGTGGTGTTTTACATGTGAAACTGACCGTTTAGTGTATGTGTTTGGATGTTAATGAACTATCTGATGACCTTCTGGGGGTATTGCATTAAACTGACAGCTCTGGCAACCTTACTTATTGACAAACATAAGCTCAACACTTTAAGTTATCATTCCCTCCAGAAAACTGGCTCGGCTTCTTTTCTGAGTTTGTTGGGATTGTATCCAGACACGCCAGCTTGGATGATTTCCTTCTCTCAGCTGTTGAAGATGTGCGTGTCAAGTTTTTTTTTTAACATGAGCCTTTTGAGACTTCCAAGGTTGCAGTGATGTCAGTCTCTGAGAAAATGATTTCCACTTTGCTGTACATGCCCAGACACCCTGCAGTGAAAGCAAATTCTTCCCTGAGGATCTTATGATTAAATCTTTAAGCCTATTCAGAAGACATTCACAGAATTGGGGCAGTCACTGGATGTAGCGTTTAGTCAACGGTGAGACGTATAATCTTGACTGGTCAACTCGTATGTACTCGGAGTAGTAAAGAGATGTGAATTTGTTGTTCAAGGATCATTGTGGGGATTTTTTTTTTTATTTATAATCCAAAACAATATAAGCTTTGGTTTGAAATCAAAATCTTTTTTATGGCCTGCCTTGTTATACAGCATTAATTTCACATTTCTTTTAATTTTTGCAAAACTTTTCGTCAGCCTTTTTATACTACAATTTTATTATTCAGATAACCATGAAAATGAATGAAATGGATATTGGCTTACGTGAATGATAATGACCAGATGAAACCAGGGTCTGCAATCCTCTAGTATTTACAAATGCTCTGCTTTATTCTGCTATTTTTCTCCTAATGGCTTGATGCATACTAAATGCCCCGAAAGTAGAATATAATAATCTTCTCTCACTAATAATCACAAATAATCTTCCTTTTCAATAAATTTGCAACATGGTTTTGCTGTCTGTATAAATACAACGTTATAAACTAAAGGTTTTTTTAACTCCATTTTAACTACAAGCTTAAAAATATGAAAAATAAGAAGCGGTGGTCTTTTTTTCACTCTAATAAAAATATAACAGATAAGGCATTTGACATAAAACTGTGTTAATATTCACAAAGACTGGGAATCTCTGATATTTACTGACTCCCTGTAATCCCTGCCCTCTTCCCTCGTGTCACTTTACTACTCTGTGTTCACTATAGTTATAACTGACGCAACACCTTTGCTTTCTGTCACAAATAAAGGAGAATGTTTTGAGCGTGTTAATGTGAAACAATATCTGTTATTATACCTTTGACCTGTCTAACATTAGACTAGCCTACAGGTCACGTCACTCAAAAACACAAGGCACTTTTTTGGTCGAAAAAGAAACAAACAATAAATTTCACCTAGTATATGCACCCTTGTTTAAAAGTTAAGGTTTAAAGTCGTTGTTAATCGAATTAAAGCCTTTCTCAGGTACTGCTTGCATATTTAATGTTTTCTTGCATATGTTTGTCACATATACAGCACAGTGCATTGAAATTCATATCTTCCTCTTGTTAGGAAGCCCGGGTCAGAGCGTAGAGTCAGCTGTGATAGAGCTTACAGAAAGAGCCTGCAATATGAACCTTTATTGTTGAGCAGCGAATGTTAATAATGCTGATTAAATCTGTCGTAAACATATAAACGCTCATGTGTTGCAGGAGTTTAAGTTCATGGGTCAGTGTCGTTCGCCGTCAGTGTCTCCGAGCAGGCAGCCAGCCTCCAGTTACTCTGAGGAGCTGTCTCTCTTTGCCCAGTATGTTCAGGGTGGAAACCCTTTTGAGATGCAGATCGACAATAAGGAAGAGGAGAGTGAAGATGTCCTGGCTTCCAATGGGGTAGGTTTATTATTCACTTATTACGTGCTTGTTACACCTTTTTACACATGCATTATATGCTACATTACTCATTGTAGTTACTATTTAATACTAAAATATATTATTCAGTCATTTTTATTGATTTGTTTAATAGCTTTTGTAAAATTAATAATAGGGGTGTAAATAAGCCACACAGGTCTGTTTTATTGCTCAGGTTTTCTTGTCTAGTTAAGAAAATGGCTCGATTTTAAATAGATTTTTTTTTTTTTTTTTAAACACAGATTGTTTGATGATGCTCACAAACCTGTTGCTGAATGATTGGTCTAGGGACTAGAAAACAAAACATACGATTGGTTGAAAGTTTTTGTAAGCCTCCTGTTTATAGTACACTTAACATCTGCCTTAAAAATCAATTAGTGAGGGAAAAAACTGACCTTTTGCAGAATGTTGATTTATAAATGTTAAAAAAAAAAAAAAAAAAAAAGGAAAAATCTTTATCTTGTGTTTCTGTGATTCATTTTTTTTTTTATTACATTTTTCTATTGTTGTGTGCAGCAAATGTTTGTGATGCCACTTTCTATCAAGCTTATTTATTCTTCAATAACTTCATCCGAACCACAGTAAGCTGTAGAAATAAATGGCCATAATTAATGGTGTTAAGTGTTTTATAGTCTCTCTACCCGTCATGTTGGATCAGCTTTATGGAGGTGTCGTGTCTGCATGGAGTTTATCGTCACTCAAATGCACTTGACATTTTAAAACAAATCACACAAGAACATTTTATTCTGTTGCTAGCGTATGCCATGGAAAAAATGTTTTTTACCTTGATTTTATTTTGAGACAGCATAGAGTAATATAAAATGACAAAAACCAGACAGTTTTGATTACTGTAGTCTGTGAACACCTGAAGTTCACGAGTTTAGATTCATGTTATATAAGAGCTTGCTGTTGATCCAGCAGGAAGTGTTCATATTTTCTACAGCTTCATGCAGTAATCAGGATTTGAAGTATTAATAAGAATGAAACACTTGTTAATAGTTTATACTTTCTTTGCTATACAAAATCTAGAAATTAAATATTCAAATCAGAAGAAAAATTTATCCTGAAATTCAAGTGAATTTTCTTTTTAATGTGTACACTAAAATCTTACACTTTTCATAAATGATGATATAACAGATCAAAATGAGATCATAAACCAAATTAAATCAATGAAAGCACTTGGATCAGCCTCCATGATGTCCTTTTTTAATGTCAAGCTTTTTGTAATGTCTTTCAATATATTTTATTATTACAGACTGACTGGATGCAACTGATTTGAATTTATTTACTAATCTTAAAATTGTACATTGTTAAAAATCTGTAAACAATGTTCTCTCTCTCTCTCTCTCTCTCTCTCTCTCTCTCTCACTCTGTCTGTCTGTCTGTCTGTCTGTCGGTCTGTCTGTCGGTCTGTCTGTCGGTCTGCCTGTCTGTCTGTCTGTTGAACATCAGAAAATATTATTACTCATTTTCTATAGATAGATAGGCAAATAGACAGAGAGACAAAGATAGTGAGATGGTGTTGCTACTAAGAACGTCTTAGTCACATCTGCCCTTCGCTGAAATGGAGACATTTCTGGCAAGGTAGCAGTTTTTGAATATAATATTGTGATAATATTGATGTTGTGATAAAGCTTAAAAGGTCAGGGAGATTATTGTGATTGGAAAATCTCATGTGCACACCTAGTCAGTGAACATTGTGCTGAAGTGGACTAAATCAGTGCTGAAGTGGGAAGTGCAATAATAAATAATCAGTTTAGAAGTTTGACGTTTGTTCTGGAATAAAGCAGCACTTTTTGTAGTCGTGCAATTTCACCGGTAGTCATTCTGACAGAGAATGACTAGAGCCTGTTCTTGCTGCTTTGTGAGTAGGTGTTATTGCCTTATTTTAAGAGTCAGTGTCACCCAGAATAACTGTCTTTTTTTTCTTTTCCATTTTGGTGACACGGTTGCATCATATTTGATGTAAATATGCCATAATTCCACAAGTGACATATTGAGTCATTTTAAAGTTCTTACATTTAATCCAGGTGTCTGTAAGAGGCTTTGAATAACATATAAGAATATTTTTTTAATTATATATATATATATATATATATATATATATATATATATATATATATATATATATATATATATTTATATATATATATAAATATGGGGGTACGGTGGCTTAGTGGCTAGCAAGTCCCTGAAATTCCAAGCATTCTTCAAAAATATTCCTCATTAAGCCTCAGTAAGCCTCATTATATTTTTTTAGTCATAGGTTCAAACATCCTTTTACCTCTCCTTAGTAATAAAGGCTATAACTAATAGCCACTGTAGACAATGATTTCGGATCTTGGCTGACAATAAAGGAATCTGAGGTGATCTTTTGTTGTTGAAGCTCATCCGTCTAAAGGATTGGCATGTTGTGCATTCTGAGATGCTGTCATGCTCTCCATGGTTGTAAAAAGTGGTTGAGTTACTCTGGCTTGAACCAGATATTCTCCTCTGATCTCTCTCATCATAATACACTTTGAGCTGAAGAACCGAAGAAGTGCTGCTTACTGCATGTTTTGGGGTTTTCACAGTGTTCTCTGTAAACTCTTCAATCATAGTATCTCCAATCATAGAAGTGAACAAATATATGTGATTGTGACATTTCATTACATTGTAGATCTTTTCGTCTTTTATTTGAATGGAACCATTGATATCAGTCCAGGTCATTTTGACCTCCCTTGTGTAGATTTTGTGTGATGCTTTCTAGAGTTAACCAAGCTCTCGCTAAACTCTTGACTTCCTGTTGCTCTTTCTGACCTCACACTGCTCTTTCTTCTTTCTTTCCTCTCTCCTCCACGTCAGTACGAGTCTGAAGAGCTGGAGAAGAATGTATATCAGGACTATGACAGTGACAGTGATGTGGCAGACGAACTGAAGCAGGACTTTGTAGATGAGCAGACTGGAGACATACCCAACAAGAGGTCAGTATATACTGTAAGTGGCACCTTCCAGCCAAATCCAGCCCCATCTCCACAGACACACACTGCGGAGTGACACATCTCTTGAGTTTAAACTAATGGGACTGGTTCATTAAGTTACTCCACCAACACTGTGATTGGCCAAAACAAGCAAGGTACTTTGTGGTTTCAGACAGAAGGCAGAATGGGTTAAGGGCCTTGCTCAAGGACCCAGCATTGGCATCTAGACAGTGATGGGGCATGAACCCATGACCTTCTGAACATCTGTAAATTTTAACAAGCTTTTGAGAATAAAGGTTTGAGCACTTGTTCATGCATTTTGCATATTGCTGGAATTGGGTCCCATTTCTATTCCATAAACCTGGAATCGGAAATGAATGAGTCGCACTGTGAAAATGTAACGCATGCATACCAGCTACCTGATCTGTGTCCTCTGCCTTAATTTCACTGCATGTGGATGCTGTCAGCTTACTGCAATGGCCAATCTTCTTTCTGAAGTATTAATGAAATTATAATAGCGTCACCTGCAGTGCTAAATGACGGCCACTGCAAAAACACAGTTGGTTGATTCATCTCTCCACACATCCCACAAGCAATGTTAAGTATCCTGAGGACGTTAGTGTGTGCATTAACTTTCAGAGAAAATGGTCTGTAGAATATTAAATAATCTGTTAGAGCTAAATGTCTGTTTTGTGAATAATTAAATGATTATTATGGACTTTTTAGACCCCACAATTAGTAGAAGAAGAAAGAAGGAGAAGAATTAGCGATCGTGCTAATGCCTTCTCATTTCCTTATTTAATTCTGAAAGCCTGGGAAGCAACTGAAAAAGGAGACTTTTTAAACCCAGTCAGCTTCATCTTAAAGTCAATTTGGGATGTTATCTTCATTAAACAGTTGGAAAATGATATGCTATAAATGGCAATAGACTATAAAAATTCTTAATTAATTTATTAACTTATTACTTATTATAACTTAATTCAAGAAACTAAGTGGTTTAATTTATTTAAACTGTTTGTTTTAACCTTTTAGTACATTTAATACATCGCACTGCTGAGTGCTGCTTATTTTAAAATTTCCAAAAAAAGAACTATTATGATTAGTATTGCATTTACATCTATATTTATTACATAATATAGTAGAAATATAGTAAAGTGGTTTAATTTAATTGCAGGGTAAAACGTGTGTGTGGCAGTGCCATATGCTTCAATGAGTGAACAGAAAAAAGAAACAACACAGAAGTGTCTGTACTTTCGTTCTCGAGTTGTTTTTGAGTGCATCTTACCAGAGGATGTTAATACATATATACAGAAAAACACATTCACTCATTTCCTTTGATTAAATCACAAATAGTGTTTTATTTTGAATACAGTGCACTAGATAAGCACTACGAAGCTGTCACTCAATATAATTAGCAAGTTAGGTAACCATGTGGTATTCAATTTCAATTCCTAAAGAAACCATATAGAGGGAAGAAAATGTCAAATCAAGCTGAATATCAGAAATGGAAAAATGTGGAAATAAATTAAAACAAATTGTACTTTAGCACGAGTTCCTCCTAAAGCTTCAAAAATTAGATTTTTTTTTTTCAACCGAATATAACATTTCCAGAACTTTATTCCAGGTTTGTTTTGATGGCTAGACTAAAAGTATCATGGAAACAAAGAGCTATGTTCTCTATCAAGTCTCTTTTGCCTTTCAGCAACAAGTGATTTGAAAAGGTGTCTTTATATTGAGATAATGTGCCACTTTAATTCCACACAGATCGACTACTGTATGTTCATCTAATTATGTGCAATAGAGCTAAGTGGCTTCATAACAACCAGGTTCAATACTTATGCAATCACATTTTAAAAAATGCAATAGTTTTGCAAATTCGTGTAGGTTTTCCTCCCTTACGTTCAGTTTTAGTTTTAGATAGATGGATGAATAGATGGGTGGGCATGGATGTATGGATAGATAGATGGATGAAGATGGTTGGTTGGTTGGATGTGTGGGTGGTTAGATGGATGGATGGTTGGTCGGTTGGTTGGATGTATGGGAGAGCAGGATGGCGTGTGTTAGGCTGATTGTGTGTGGACATGGATGTATGGTTGGGTGTGTGGGCAAGCAGGAGGGTGTATGTTTGGCTGATTGTGTGTTGACATAAACAGATGGATTATTGGTTGGTTGGATGTGTGTGGGGTATGTGTGGATGGATGGGCTGCTTGGTTGGATGTATGGGCTGGTTGGATGGATAGATGTATGGGTCGTTGTAGATTTCTTGGCGGGTGGATATGTGGACATGTTATAAACAAAGTATTTGTGTAAAATATAAATATAGAATTTAATTTAATTACTCTATATAATATCATTTAAGTGAATATAAATTGAATATATACAATAAACCATAATTACAAAGCAAGAACTTTTTTACAAAGTTTTAACAATTGCTCATTTAGGTAAATATTCAGCCCTTTATTCAGTATTTTGAAGCTTTATTAATATATACCATTTTTATTACATGGCACCACAGGTCCTTCTGTAAAACCCTTGGCTGAGTGTAGTGCTATTTTCTACTTGCTCTCCATGCGATTCCTTTAAAAGCACTCTTCTAAGATGACAGTGATCTACATCTCCAATCACTGTGAATAATTAAAGTAGTCATTATGTTGTGAACACTGATGAATTTTCTATCTGTGTTTCCTCCACTGCTCTGACTGCCACATCTTCCTCCAGCACAATCACACTTGACTTGGCACACTTAGGGGTTATTATATGAGACAGACAGCTGCAGAGGGATTATAAATGTAATGCTTAGTATGCTTGCAGCTCAATTGTTTCCTGTATGACATGTATTCAATCAGTGACAATGCAGGATAGAGTAACATGTTAATTACTAAAACCTCTCCAACAGCCTGATGAATTCTCTGTATTTTAAAGAATATTTAAGATTTATGCATTATGTAATAAAACAGGATCTCTTGGTGAATTAAACTCTTATTTTATTCTTAAACACAAGTAATGTTTTGTAACTACTGTAGCGTATTTTAGAAAAGACTCAAGGATTGGTCCAAGCTAACAGAACACAGTTGTAGGTACAGGATGTTAGGAAGGATTATTCTATTCTATTTCACAGAATTTCTAGCGGGGGCACGGTGGCTTAGTGGTTAGCACGTTCGCCTCACACCTCCAGGGTTGGGGGTTCGATTCCCGCCTCCACCTTGTGTGTGTGGAGTTTGCATGTTCTCCCCGTGCCTCGGGGGTTTCCTCCGGGTACTCCGGTTTCCTCCCCCGGTCCAAAGACATGCATGGTAGGTTGATTGGCATCTCTGGAAAATTGTCTGTAGTGTGTGATTGTGTGAGTGAATGAGAGTGTGTGTGTGCCCTGCGATGGGTTGGCACTCCGTCCAGGGTGTATCCTGCCTTGATGCCCGATGACGCCTGAGATGGGCACAGGCTCCCCGTGACCCAAGGTAGTTCGGATAAGCGGTAGAAGATGAGTGAGTGAGAATTTCTAGCTTGTTGTTTAACTAGCTTTAACAAACCTACGCAGCTCGGCTAAGACATAAATCAACAAACTAGCTAGCTAATGCTGGATATCTTGGTCATATTTTTACAGAGGAGTTGTCTCCATTTAGCTAACTAGCTAGCTAACTTTGTTATGGCAGCATTTCAGCTTTCAAAGTGACAGCATCATGCTGTTGCTGTAATCATAAAACATAAGTCATGTACCTTGTATGATTATAGCTTCTGTATACTATAAACTCTGAGTTTGTATAAAAGATTTTGATATGTCTGGTTTTTGCAGACTAGCACACCACTTAGTATCATTTAAGGATTGCTCATTAGGGATAAGTACAAAAATTAGCTTTAAAATTTCTCATTTTTATTTAATATTTTTATATTTTTTGTGAGGTGGCTGGCACAATGTCCGTTGTTAAAAGAGCTATACCAATAAAATTTATTTGGCACCTCTATACAGCGGAGGTGATTTCTTCACGAGGTTCATCCAGTCATCCAGAGGCTAGTGATGTAGATAGTGTTGTTAAAATTTTGCTCTTTATGTAGTCAAGAGGCTCAAGCAGTTACATTTGACCTTCTAGCTCAGCTTTCTCAGCTCTTCATGATGGTAGCTCAAAGAGAATGTGCCAGATCTTCAAACCTTAAGTCGCACCAAGATGAATCATTAAATAAACCCTGAAGTGAAAGAGAGGATATAAGTTGAAAATGATCCACAGTAAATATACAGTACGAGTCTAGTGGCAATCTTTTGTAAAGCTTTACTTTATTTCAAAGTCTGTTAAAGCCAAGAGGTAAATCGATGCTAGGAGGAAATGCAACTTATTGACCAATGCAATATATCCAAAATGTATCTCACCACAGTAAACAGCTTTTTCTTCTGAACATTTCTAAAAGTATAATCCTTATATTTACCATTTTTACGGAAATCTTTAAATAAGCAGCGCTCAGCAGTGCAACATTGAACATGCTGTCTCTCTTGGCTTAAACCATCTGCACTTTCCTCCAAAGTAGTTAGTAATCAAATCCATGTTGTGATGTGTTACAGACAAGAATCTTAGTCCCTCCAGGATTTTGTATTCGCAGAAATGAAGAAAATCTTTAGAAATGACTGCAGATTTTCTCCAAGATGCGTCATGTCACGTCATCGCAAACGTGCATTGAGCCAAATCCATCTTCGATCCACGTGTGTACAGCGATCCAACGCGAGTACAGCAGTCATAGAAAGTAATTCTATACGTATCTACACTGGTAGGAATTAAAAAGAAGGATACTTTGATTACAGTTTTGCTGATTAGTTTTCCACAAAAAGCACCAAAAAAATTACAATCTTTGAAAAAAGCTGGATTTTTTGTCTGCAACAATCACAAAAAAAGAAACTGCCCATAAGTAGGTGAGCCAAGCTTGTAGCATCATACTGAAAAAGATTTTTTAGGCTGTATTCGATGCCAAAGGTGCTTCAACAAAGTATTGAACGAAGGCTTTGAATACTTATGTACGTGATTTTTTATTAATTTTTTTTAAATAAATAAACTTGCAAAGATTTAACACTAAGGCTATAACATAAAATATAGAGAAAGTGAAGTGTTGTGAATACTTTCTGGATGCACTGTACTACTATAAATGCTACTGCTGGGAAGATTGTTAGATTTAATCGCATCTTATTTAAGCTCCATCCACATAATAACAGGTAAGTATCTGTAAACTTATTACTATGAACAGTGTGTGTAATGAAGAAGCTTGTTTTGAAGTAGGACAAAATTCCCATATTAGAGCAGTCCATTGTAATCCGATCAATACGCATTTAAAATGCTTTGAATCCTTTACTGCATGATAGGGGAATCATTTTTTATGTTCACAGCATACATACAATACAAGCAGTGCAAAATGCCCCATTTATTTTATAGCCACTAATGAAGCAGGGGACATGATGGTGCAGTGAGTATCGTTACGCTTCGCAGCTCCAGCCTTCTCTAATCTGTCCTGAGCTCAGATTACTGTCTGAATGGAGGTTCTATGCATCTTCTCTGTGTCAATGTGGGTTTCGTCTGTCTTTTACATTTTGCTTTATTGTCATTAGGTGGATTGAATACAGTAAATTGGCACTAGGTGTAAATGAGTGTGTGGATGAGTTTCTGGATCCACTGCAGCCTTGACCAGGAAGTTCTTATCCTTACTCGACATGACATTAGCAGCAGATCTTTTGTTGTGTAAGGTTTGAGGTGGAGTCTTCACGGATCGTACATTTGTGTCTAGCACCTCCCACAGAAGCTCAATCGGAATGAGATGTGGGGAATTTGGAGGCAAATTCAACACCTAACTCCTGTCATGTTCCTCAAACAGTTTCTGAACATCTTGCAGGACATAATATTATTTATTACTTATTATTATTAATATTATATAAAAGTGATGTGGCCACTGCCATGAGAGAAGACTTGAGAACTGAATGTTTTATTTCTTGCTGCTGCCTAATACATTACATTGTAATACCAGATAATCAATATTATTCACTTTACCTCTCAGTGGAATTAATGTTATGGCTGGAAAACTGGTCCGAGTGTGTATTTATATACTATATCAGCCGTTGTGGTTTTAGAAAGGCGTCTTTCTTCATTATACGAAACCTTATAATAATGTGTTTCATGCAGTTATTTATTAATTTTTTAATAAAACCATATTGTGTGTGTGATCAGCGTGTCCAGAGAGACTCTCCGCAGCAGAAAAAGATCTGACTACAGTCTGAACAAAGTCAACGCCCCCATCCTGACCAACACCACTCTTAACGTGATCCGTCTGGTCGGTAAGTAGTTGACCTTTAACATTTTGTTCACTTAAAGGAAACAGAACAGAAAAGAACAGTGACCAAATGCAAGTGACCTCGATTTGCAGATCAATTAATAAGCTAATGGCAGAGGTGTGTGCATCGCCTCTGCTCCTTGCCATTAGATCCGTTTTGCATTTGCCTCCTCGTCTCTTTCAGACTATTTATAGCAATCATAATTTGTCTAATGCATCAGCCAACGTGGCAGTTTTGACTCCATTAGTTTCCAGCTCTTTAGTAGAAACAAATGGTTTAAATTAATATCGAAGGTGTCTTTTTTTTTACTGTTTTAGTTGCTTTTCTCTGTAAATGTCAATGTTTGGTGTTTTTGTAACCCAAAAATAAACTGGAAAAACCTTTTTTTATTTTAAAGAAAAAAAAGGTTCTGTAATCTGCAGTTGTTTTTTAGGAAAACGGGAATTTTTCTCACTAATTCTTGACAATTACATTCTAAATTATAAGCAGATTGTGTGTTCCCCTGTTTTTTTTAGAATGAAGCCTCTCTTGAGAACAAAAAAAAACCGAACAAACAAATTAAAAGCCCTCCTCAGCATAAACACAGCGAGTTTTTTTAATATAAATTCGTTCTTATTCAGTCCTAACTATATTACCATTTTACGTATACTTGATTATTTTGTACGTAAATTCAATTGCTCTGCCTCAGAATGCACGGAAAGTCAATGTCCAACCAATAACGACTAATCCACCTGCAACTTTAGATCTCATTATGATTGACTTGTGTGCATTTCTGAAATTATTAAAATGTGAGCTTGCTGTAAGAGTGTATTTATAACCTCACAGTATAGTCACAGTATATTCTGTATTTTTATATTACTAGCATAACTTAGATCCCTAGCTATATAATATACCAGCTTATCAAACATTGAAGTATCTGATAACTACTTGATATTTCTTGGTCCTTTTTAAATAATTGATCAATGAATCTTACAGTTTCCAGTTAGCTTTAATAGACTCTTGATCTGACTATTGTTCTTGTTGTCTTTGGCAGGTAAATACATGCAGATGATGAACATTTTAAAACCCATTGCATTTGACGTCATCCACTGCGTGTCACAGCTGTTCGATTATTACCTGTACGCCGTGTACACCTTCTTCGGCCGGAACGACATGGTATGATCAGTTAACCCATCTCTAGGTTAAGCAACGTTAAGCTGTGCTCTGAGCGTTCATGTTTTTTTCAGTAGTTATATCCAGAAAACTGTTTTTTTAGGTTGTTTTTCTGTTTTCCCTTTTCCTTGATGCATAAGAGAATATAACAGCATGTTTATGAATCTGTCGGAGCAGTGCGTTTTCTCGTGGGTGTCCTACAGATCATAATTACTGCTATTATTATCAGAGCAAACTGAGCTTTATGTGACCTGGTAGGAATATTGAAGTGGGATACGGATGAGGGTCTCGAAGTCTGCTTTACTTTTTTAAAGGGAAAATCTTTTCATTTTAAAATCCGTTATAGTACCTCCTGGAGTATTTATACTTTTTTTTTGTCATCTGAGAGACGTTACTGTCCAAAGAGATTAGTTTCATGATGTCCTGCTTAAAAATACAATAATTAGTCTGATATATGGGGATGTTGTAGACTAGTTAAGGTGTTGGACTAAAAATTGGAAGGTTTTGAGTTCGAAACCCAAGTCCACCAGGCAGCCACTGCTGGAAATGTAAATTATATAATTATTTTTTTACATTTTTTTTTAGGACATGAATTTAAGAGAATAGTTTGTGTCTATCTGTATGTGGAGCTTTAATGGAAAATGGCAACAATGACATGTTTATACTGAAATATTTGTGGGGTATTTTGTTTGCTAGTCTGTTAGTTGGTGTTGTGTTTTTTTTTGTCTGCTGATTTGAAGGACATTTCTAGCTCCATTGTTTAATCGGAAGAAAAGGACAAAAACAAAAGAACATTTCCAAGCAATGTTGTTGAAATCCAGTTTAGAATTAATGGAAACATTGATACAAATGATCTAGAGCCCCAGATCCAGAATGCATGGCAGCTTTACAACAAAGGAGTTTCCAAGTGGAGGGCCAAGGAGTTCAGCGCAATGGATAGACAACAGTATTAAATATTTCCCACTGAGAGCAGGTATTTCGAACCTGAAGATGTGTGTGAGTTAATTAAGAATTCTGGACCAAAATAAAAGCAGACCAGCCTGTAGATTGAAGAACTTCAGATTCTGTTATAAAGTAAATCTTGGATACCACATGGGTAATGTGGTACGTAGCTTAGTGGTTAAGGTGTTAAGGCTGATTGGAAGGTTGTGAGTTCGAATCCCAGGTCCACCATACCATGCTCTGGATAAATTTAAGCCAAAATGCCTTAAATGTAAAGTGTAAATGTAACATCTTTCCCCATTGAAGCAACAGAGCTAAATCTTTATATTTACCACACATCTGAACTAATCTGCGCATTTGTATGTAAGCCAACTGACTCTATACACGTACAAACTTCAGAGGGTGATTTCCGTGAGAAATGAGTTACAGTAATATTTGTGCACCACCACAATGCGGGCTGTAGCGCACGCCATCGCATCAACCTCGCCACTGAAGATTGCCTGTTTAAAGTTAATAACTTGCCCCAAGGCACTGAGTGGAAAGAATGGGGAAGAGAAAGATATGGAGAGGCACTGAGACACTGGGGAAAATGAGTCACCTCTGGGGTGATGAAAGGCCTCGCAGACAGGCAAAATGCCAGGCTGAGCAGAGTCATTCCACCTCTACTGATAGAGCAGCTGATTCAGTAACAAATGGCTCTTTTTCAGATTGTTAATTTAAGCATTAAGTGAAGGCTGTGATATAATTGACCACCTCACATTCAGGACTCTGCATTGAAATAAAAAGACTGCTTTTGTTTGTATGGCTGTAGTGGCTGTCTATATCAGTAGTTATATTAAAAACCAAGGACGTCTTTTATGTGTGATTCCAAAGAACTGACCTTTGTGTGCGGCTTAATAGTGCAATTGAATTGCTTTTGGATGATTTATTTTGTCCTACATCATTTTTTTTCAAGCATGCTCCTTCTCCATCCACACCCACCTCAGGCAGCCGTTCGGCCGCTCCGAGACTGGGCTGCTGGGTAAGAGTGTACTGTAGTGTGACTCTCCTGTCCATGTATTCAGCAACATTCATTTATTCATTCATTTGTTTGTTTGATGGTTTGTTCTATTACTAATGGTTTACTTTAGCTTATATTTCTGCACTTATTGGTTTAGAACTTTTAGTATAAAGATCGCTCTCTCTCTCTCTCTCTCTCTCTCTTTCTCTCCCTCTTTTTCTCTCTCTCTCTCTTTCTCTGTCTTTGTCTCTCTCTCCCAGATCCCCGAATCTAGTTTAATATTTTCATGGGTTTATATTTACCCACTTGGATTTGTTATGTTAAATGTGAAACTACTTAAATTACTGATATTACAGTATAAGCATTAAAGCTGTTTAATCTTAGCCTTTGCTCAAGTGTTGTGCAGATGATCTGTATGATAGGATAAACATACGAGTAGTGAGATTTATGTCTCGATATGTTTTGTCTGTCCTCTTTAAAGAGTGCTACTGTCTTCAGTTTGAGCAGTGAAAAGAATGGGTAGTCCGTAATAAAACAAATCTTGTGGTGAAAACATTTCCATTTGGCAGGCGAAAAATAAATCGCCTTTTGATCCTGTCTGTGTTTGGTTCTCTGTGTTACAGTATGTAGATGGTTTTTCTTGAACATGATTTGTGTGGTTCCCCCGAAATTTCCAAATTACCCCAAAGTTTTCCCTGACATGTTTCCATACAATCAGGCTGCGGTCAGTTTTGGTTTGGCAGATCACAGATCACTGCATTAATTCATGCACACACACCATGATCTGAGTAAAACTGTGCTGTAGTTCCTTAGGATGATTAATCGTGAGAAAGAGTTCCTAATATCTCTGTATCCTTTTCTGCATGTGTGTGGGCTTGGTTCTCTAATTGTAAAAAGTGACTGCATTTGACCAGGAGTGTGAATGACTTTCCATGGTGTGTGTGTTGTAGAAAAGTAAAGCAGGATCCTGACTGTGTGTTGTTCTTGTCTCTTTGCTGCAGTATGAATCATCCGGACTGGGGCTGATTAGCAGTAGACTGAGGACGACACTCAACCGCATCCAGGAGAGTCTCATAGACATGGTAAAAAAAATTCTTAAAATATGCCCCTGTTTTTCTCTCCGTCTATTTATTTCTCATTCTTCACTGGCTTTCTACTCATTTGTGCCAGTAACAAATCTGTTGTGATCCATCTTCTGTTTTTCTCACAGTCATTTCTTTGTTTGATTCTTTCTCTTTCCTTACTCTTTCTCTCACTCTCTTTGCCCTGCTTTCCACTTCATATATAAATATATAAAACTCTGACTGTGAAACTGAGTGGAAATGGTAGTGTGCATTAAGCCCAGTCCTCCATAATCCATCATGATTCTCTATCATCTCATGACCCCTAGCCGTCAGCCAGCAACCCCAGGTGAGTTAATCGCCCCATGCACACTTAAATAGCCTCGCTCTTTTTTTTTTTAAATCCATGTCCTATGCTTTCCAATGTGGCCCCCATTAGGCTGTCTGGGTGCGATGACCTGCCACCTTTAATACAGCACACACACTGAACAGAAACCTTCAGTACTGATACACACTCATTAAATGTATAGAATCAGCCATCTTCTACCTCACACACTGTCCAGTCCTAAGACTGATCGAGGTTGGGTTTCACAGCTTTCATTTCATTTCTTTCATTTTGTATCGTTCGATTGGGTCATATGGTGCTATTGAATGGGTTTCTGGCATCAATCAATATGAGTTTCGATATAAGTTAGGGGCAATTAACACTTTAAAAAAGATCCTGAAATAAAAAATATATATCTACCTTGTCAGTTCATGCCCCTGGTTTAATAAAAGTAATCATCATAATAATGACAACACTACACACATGCATCATAGCACATAACAGATGACGCTTAATAAGAGCAGAGTAGAGCAGTTAAAGGAGAAGATATAAACAGCTATAAATAAAAATAATTATTATTTTTATTTTAATGTTACATGCCTGCTACACAACTGCACAAATTGACACCACATAACACTATTACTAATAGGCAAAGTATTTAATTAATAAATAAATAAATAGAAAATGATGATGATGCTAATTGTTATTCATAATACTAATAGTAATTCATTACAGATTCATTACAGTGCATAAAACTTACATACATATGATGTTAATAGCCATAAAAGAGGACTTTAACTTTAACAGGCACTCGATGACACAACTTTAACAGGCACTTACATTTTACTGAGATTAATCCAATAGTGTGGAAACGTCTCTCCTGAAAAAGCTTTTCTTTCCCAGCTACCTGTTTTTTTCCCCCCATTTCTCTCTCTTCTTAGCATGTGGCTCTGTCTGATATGTTAGCTTTACAATCCAGACAAATCTCAATGGATAAAACCAGCTGTGTTTTTTTTGGTCTGAATATCTTTCTTCACTTGCTTTAAATGCGTTACAGAATGGAAGAAATATGTGTTCGTTATATCATATTTTCACCATATTGTCAGTGTCTCTGCAGTGCCTCTTTCATTTGCACTGACTTTTTGTCTTTTCCCACTGAATCCATTTAAAAAAGAGATTTTATTTTATATGTTATTTTATTAGTCTTTTTAATTCTTGTGTAAAATCCATGTGCTTTTATTACTACAGATTATTTCTGCTTTTTTGAATGTATATTTTTTGTAGATTATTTTTCCAGTTAATGAGATCTTGCTCTGTGAGTTTAATTCCTGATATGAATAAAGAGATTTATTTGTGAAGTGGCTATGAGGTTAAGCTTCACTAAAGAAAGCAAAACACGAAGTGAAAAGTTAGACAAAACATTCCGACTAAGAAATAAACAAGGATCCATGACTAAGCCAGAAGTTTAAGGCAGCCATCTTGATAGATTGAGCAAGAACATTGAGTGATGGAACACTTTCAGCTTTAGGTTTCCACCTTATTAAACATACCGCTACAGCAAGTAAACATACCAAGCAGTTGGTTCTTGCAGAGAACTCTCCTCACCGGCAAGCAGTATGGGAGTGTCTGTGGTTAAATCCAGTCAGAATGAGTTACTTCATCAACCATATCTCAACTGGACTCTCTCACTCTCTGACTTTTTTCCTTATGTGTAAAGCTTTTAGGGTGTGTTGGGATGTTAGATGCTGTTTTTTTTTTTCTCTGTTCCTGAAGATTTGGGATACATTTATATGGATGAATATTTGGAGTCTGGAAGATTATTTTTTCTTTTAGCTTCATGCACATCTTAAAAAAAATATCTTGAATATAATCAAATCTTTCTAATGTTTCCTATTATAAGATTATGGTAAACCAAATATAATTTCCAGACATGTTTGCTTATTGCAAGCTCTTGTTCAATTGGTATATCTTTTTTTTTTTTTTTAATTATTTAAACCTTTATTTATTTATTAAAATAATAATACAGTATAAGGCTTTAATCATTGCATCTAATAATAGATTAATATTCAATTGGATTTTAGGAAATGTTCAGTACATTTTGACAAGTACTGTTTACTCATACTGCTTGAGTTCAGAATTATTTTTGTTTCAGCAAAACCTCAAGCAGTATCATTACATGCAAATGACTCTTGGAGATGTTTCTTTAGTACCCCAAGAACATGAAAGATACAAATGGATATTTGAAGAAATTCATTGTTGGAAACTAAATGACATCTGTTGAAAGATTTTGCATCCCTCTCTCTAACTGAAGGAATTATTCCTTCCTCATTCATGTCTATGGTGTTGCTTTGCTTTGGTCCATTTTAATAGTAACATTGCATTATGTCTGTTTGTATTAGTATTGTCTCTATTAGTATTCTATGTCTGAATCTGGATCTTTAAGCTTGATCAGAATACATCATCTTCTGAATATGAATAGCTGTAGCTTGTTTGTTTTCGACACAGAGGCAACACAGTGACGTGACCTCATTCATTTTATGAACAGCAGAGTTCGATATCTGCTCTGGAAAGTCTGTCTAAATTCATCAAAAAAAACACTTTTGTGAGTCAGAGCTTCATTAGCTACATTGAGTTTTGCTTTGTGTAAGTGTGACTTCAGGGCCGTCATACTACGGTGAGAACTGTAAAAACATTCAGTGAGTTATCCGGCGATTTTGACTTTAATGGATATAACAGCAGTACAACAGCTACTATTCTTGTTGTGGAAAATGATCACATCCTACGCAAGTAGTGCTGCTATAATTCACTTGATCCTCGTTTTTGTAGACTGTTAAAAGGAATTATTTATGAGAAACTTTGCAGTAATTTCACAAAGAATTGATTGTTGTATATCAGTCAATCTTCATCATAGCAGATTGCTTTTATTTTATTTACTTTCCCCCAAATTTCTGATTGCTCTTCATGTGAGCTTGGGTGAAAAAGATCTCGTGTTTCATCATTAGGAAACAAATAAGCTGTCGTTATAGGGAGGGTAAGCTCTTTTAACTATTAATGAATTTATTAGTAACTTAAGCTCTTTTAACTGTTAATGAATTTATTAGTAACTATTAATGAACATTTCTTTCGCAATTCTTGATCCCCTTTGAGTTGTCCCGCAACTGAGGTAGCTACAAAGCAGCACAACAGGAAGCATCTGCTATACTGCTGCTTGTTGAAGAAGTAGTATATAGTGACGTGCACTTGATTATCAGTAAACATTTTAATGAGAATAGATTCTTTTGTGGTCGGTTTCCTACTCAATCCTCAAAATACAAAACAATTTTTTGTTTTGAAAGATCTGCACAACAAAGAAAGATCTGCTATCCAGACGTCTGTGTAAAATGTTTTCAGTCATCATATCTAAAGAAAGGTCAAGTCAACTGCATAACTACCGAAAGGACAATCGAGAAGGCACTGAGGGATAAAGTTATACCACTTGAGCCTATTGTATCAAGTCCACTGTTACATTTAATTGTAAAAAATATATTAGAAACTCTTTGAAAGTTCTTGTTGAATTATGATTTCACACGAATAAGCTCAGCTGTAAAGAGCAGCTTTTGCAGCTCAGTAAGAGCACATCCCTCTTTCAAAGCAGTGTATTCCTACTACAACGGCCCTGTCTGCACACCTACATCAGTATATACTCCCAGCCATTATATCACACGTAATTACCACTGGTAGCAACATAAAGATAAGAGCTGGAGAGCTTTTCCCGTGTGAACACTCAGCCAGAGCGACCTGGCCACTAACACAGGCTTAATGATGGAGCTTTGTAGTGGAGATCATACAGATGAGGGTCTGTATTAATGTTCTGCAGAATTAAATTCTTTTTAAAGCATTATTGCCATTATGGCGAATCTTGCTAGTGGAGCTCTTCATGCTTTTCCTAGAAAAGCCAGGGCTTCCTTTTTTTTTTTTTTTTTTTTTTGAAATAGAAGGAAAAAATGTTTGAGACAAAGCGTTTAGTTCGTCCTCCCACACACAGCTATTTCTGCTCAGCTCCTTAAATCATTCATCACCTAAGATAAAGCCTCAGCCTCTGGAAACTTTTCCCCATCTCTTAATCATCCTGTTTGCCATGTCTATTCTTTTTACCTTGAGAGGATCGTTGCATTTCAATGACATAGCAAATCTACAGAATTATTGGCACCCTTTGTGAAAACGATTTTATAACCTAATGTGCGGCGATTTCTATTTTACTCAATTAGATTTAGCTCTGCAGTGTTCTAACATCCAGTCAAATTTTTTGGCACTCCTATAATTATGTGGTGAGAATCTATTTTTGAGAATACCATTACTTAGTGTCTTCGTGAAAAGTTAGAGAGGGTTCTTTTCAGAATACTTGATCTTTTATATTTTTAGGCTTGCATATTTACTTGCCGGTACTCAGTCTGAGTATTTCATAGAGAATGTCTGACTTTTCTTTTCTGCCGCTTGTCTCATGCAAAAACTAAGACAAAAACACACCAGGATTATTAGCATATTCTACCTGCCACATTCCATCCAACATCAAGCAGCTAGTGGTTCCAGTCTGTGGGTGGTTTAGGGAGCTCCTCTGGGCCGACTGCTGTCTATTGATTAACTTTGTTGTGATGCAGTGTAACATCTCAACCTGCTGTGCTGTAAATCACTGTGCAAACAATGTGTGTTTGTTGTTTAGAATGATAGTGCTCTGTTGCTCTGTATATCTAATGTATTATCTGAAACTCAGGATGTATATTCATCACCCTGCAGTGAGTAAAAATGAGAGTTATGCAGGATGTCCTTTTTTTAATCCACCCTTATTTTGTTTTTAAATGTCATCACAGATCACCACTCTTAGGACACTTATTTATGACTTCAACAGGATAATAGTAATTCTCACAACACTTTTGTGCTAGCAAACTTGTCAATACTCAATCTACTGAATCACAATTTATTAAATAAAAACAGGCCAAGGCATATGCTCAGAGCTTTACAATAAAATTGAAACGCAAAACGTGTCGTAATAAAATCAGACCAGTCGACTACAAGAAGGGTGATGCAGGCCTTCCCGTTGGTGGTATTGTGTTTGTAGAGGGTTAAAATAAAACCCAGCGCATTTGTTTTGTGTGTGCATGAAGAGTTTGCCTCCTTCTGCTATCTGTATTGTGATTTATACATATAATATGTGTAATCTGAGTCATTCATATTTGGTTACATCCTTACTACAAAGCCATGGTTACCATGGTGACTTCAGAATGGTGCAGCAATAAAGTATACACCCCAAAAGACCATGACTGCGAGTTTGAGTCCCTGTAATGCCACCGTTATGCACAGTCAGGAGTCCAAGAGAGCAAGATCAGCCCTGGCTTAGGTGAATGAGGGGGATCTCCTATTGATTAGCACTACACTAACCAATAATCCACATCCCTGAGCTCTGTACAGTATATGCAGGAGGGCAGGCAGAGTGTCCTGTGATATTGCATGATCAGCAATTCAGTGGTCAGAGGTGCAAATCTCTGTGGTATCAATTTTGCCTTTTTACGCTAGCAGGAGTAACTAGCTTGTGAAAGGGAATCTGGTATGACTAAATTGGAAGAAATGATCTATAAATAACTGTCTTTTAATTAATTTATAATACGCGACAGTCATAAGCTGACGTTTGTGCTGATAATTAGCCATGCAAATAATAATAAGCATTACTAACTGAATTTCCCTTATTGTTAAGCAACAGCAGTAGTTTCTCTCAGACAGTTTTGTAAATACATTTTAAGAAGACTTTTTGATTGACATTTGAAAGAACTTTTAATATATCGGAAGAGAATATGGACTGAATAAGAATATGAACTGTAGTGTAGCCACTGCAGCTTTTACAGAAGATAAGTTGAAAAAATTGAAGCTTTCAGTTTTATAGAAATCCCTCTGTATGCACAGCTCCTGAATGGCATGCTAAGCTCAGTTCATATGTGGAATTCATGCAATCTCTTAGAGTTACTTGCTGCTGATGGAAAAGCACAGGGTATGGCTCTGTCCAATTGGAATTCACTGATTCTGATCTCATGCTGCTTTTCTTTTCACAGTCTGAATAAAGAATCTTTCATTATTGGCTCCAGAACCACTGATTTAATTTCCTCCCTTCTCTCTAAAGTTTCAGAGCACTTCTCCCTCTAGGAAGCTAAACGTGAGCAATGCTGTTGGGTTTGGGGTCCTCTGACATCTGGCTAAGCCAATTTAAAGACTAACATGACATCCAGGAAGCGAATGGAGTTTCTAATTCGATTTGACACCCACCTAATGAGAAACACATTTTAACTATATCCGAAGGATGATGAAGCCAGTGGAGAATTTCATGTGGTGGTAAATTGCCTACCTTGTTATTTGTCAGCACTGGATAAACCTCTGGAGTGGAAAAAATAATAATCACGCTAAGATTGCAGCAAGAAAAGATTAAAAATTTAAAATTAATGGACGTGATTTTATTTATTTCAACTCGGCAGCCACTGACCTTGTCACGGTTTTCTGTCATCATGAATTCAGCCATGCCTGGGGGAGCTTGTCTGCATGTGTAGGTGTACAGGCATGTACTGCTCTCCAGTTCTACACTGGATTGTCTGAGGGCTCAGTGAAGGAATTTAGCAGAACCCCCAGCTCACAACAAATCAGCTGCTACTACCGAGATAAAAGCCAAGAGCAACAATCATATTTCAGCAGTACAGACCAACGCAGTCTGCCAAATAAATTCTGTGTAGCAGATGAATTTATACAGATGACACTATGATGGGGTTCAGCTCTCTAAGCCAGGAGAATCACAATGTTAGTTTTGCGGGCAGAATTTCTTTGATACCCTCATGGTAAAAATTCAAGGCCCCCTTTATTTACGGTCTGTTGTAAAGATTTGAAGTAAACTAAATGTATAGCGTTATAGAGATTTATGAGAGAGATACCATATATACCTTTATATTTTATTAGCAAGGCTATTCTATTGCATTGTTTTGGAAAGCAGATATTCGGCTTCAGAAACATTAAAACAAAGTCTCGAAGCATCTGTTATTTCAGGTAGAGAAAATGACACTGACCCAAACTTTAACTTGCCTTTTTTCAGTTTTACATTAATTATTATTAGTTATAATAATAATCACAACGACCAAAAAAAAAAAAAGACTAAAATAGTTTTGTTAGCCAGCTTAAATTCTGACAAATTAATTAAATAATGTTTATTAGCACTTCTGATATCTATCGATCATACAAAAAGCATGGCTATCATCAGGCTCCAGAAGGCGTTTCACAGGGTTAACGTAGCGTTACCATGAGAAAACTTCAACTTCAGGTTAATTTGTGTTCTCATTTTTTTGGGTTCTACTTAACTTTGCCACTGAGTGCACTATTTAAAATGGGAGCTTACACCCTTCAGCACACAACTAGCATATGTATTTTGTTAAATAATTTTTGGCCCTTACATTCAATATAACCATTAGTTATTAATTATTTAACCCAGGTTAAGCCATATCTTTATGATTCACAACCTCTAACCTGGAACCTCTAGTCCCAGTGAGGGGAAAATTTTAATGATGCATATAAGATACATATGCATATAAGTTCTAGGAAACTGTGCGCTTCCGACTTAGTGGTAACAGTTTGAGAAGAATTAAATAATACTGAAAGAGAGAAACTGAAAGAGTTATAGTTACTTACAGTAGGTCATCATATATTCCTATACGTTTTAGTAAAGCTGCTAAAAAGGATTGTATTGGAACACTAAGGTTTGGCTTCAGTAGAGTTAACTTTTGGAGAACTAGATAGGAAAGAAGAAAATGGAATTTAATATTTCTATCAGTTTGAGAAAAGGAGAATGACACCAATGTACGAATTTAGCTTTTCCATTTGCTTTCCAAGTACAATAACTACTGTACATATAACTACAACAACAGTAATAACCTCTACATTGTCCACTGGTAACAAACGCTTGAAATTTGACTCATTGTTTAGCTTTGTAAGAACTGAAAAGAGTAATTTTTGGGACGTGTTTAGTCTGAAGATTGTAGTGTCCCAGACTTTCTGTGAGGTTTGCCTCGAGCTTCTTTCAGCCATAATGTTCCTGCTGGTTTTAAAGCACTTGCTGCATTTGCAGTCATTAAAGCAGATGATCCCGAAGCCTTTGATGCACATGCCTTGAAACTAAGCACTAGAATCTCTCTTACACTACTTTAGGAAATTGGAGCACGTTCTTCCTATTTGGTGGAAACTAACTCACATTCTTACTTTCCTCAAACCTGTTTATTTTTTCTGTGCACAACAAAGAATTTTAACTATAACTGTAAGACATCATTACGTTCATAAAGTATGTAAAAATCCCTTGATTATCACACTGCAAAGAGGTTTTGCTGATGTTTCTGGTTCCACCCACAGCAGGAGGAACTTTAGTGGTTGAAGTAAGTAGCTTTGTAAGCGAGGGTGGAACAAGGACTAAGACATTTACCTAGGGGATTAAAATGGAAGGCTGCAGGAAAATCTGGATTCAGAGCAATGGGAAAGAGAACAGACAGTGAAACTGGATTATGGAGGCAGTTAGACTCACATATTGGAAACCGTTGCTTTCTGAAATCCTTGCCATACTTTACTAATACTTTATTCCATAAACTAGTGACATTAAAATGCTGTTTTGCATTGAGGTCCATTTTAACAGTTATTGTTAAATAATTTTCTTAATTGTTACTGTTTATGGAATAAAAGACAATGGGGTGCACTGTTATAGGAATATAATCATTGGTTGGTTGGTGTAATGTGGACCATGGTTACCATCATGCGAAGTGGATTAATCTCCTATAGCAGCAAGACTTTTTTCTCTTTTAAACTACAGCAGTGGGTTAAAGATTCCAATTTCTAATTTTTTTATTGAACAACATGGTGTGTTTTTATGGAACATGACATGAACCTCACGACATTTTTGTTCCTGTTATCACTTGTTACTGCAGCTAACAAAAAGCTGCCCCTTCAGCAGCCTCTTTTTATTTATTTTTTTATTTTTTATCTATTAAAGTTTGTAAAATTAAAAACCTCAATCATAAAGTCCAAAATCTTTTGTCCTGAAAACTGTAGAAAGCTTGTTCTCTATAATAAAGTGCTGTCACTGGAGACCCCTTCCATGTATGTTAAATAACTAACTCTTCAGCAAAATTGTCACAATATTTACAATGCTTTTTTTTGTAAAATAGCACAGCAGCATTTTTTGTTAGCTTTAGTCTTACCTGGAATGTCCACCACACACATCCCTGAACAGTTACTATTAATAATAGCATATTAAAATGAGTTATTCAGTTACAGCCAAATCTACTGACTGATCTGCTTTGTAGAAAACTAATCACCCTCATTCATTATGTGAATTCTAAGAACCAGTTATTTAAGATCTTGATAGATTTCATGTATAAATTAATGTTAATCTGCACTCTGCTGATTAACTATAAGTCCTAAGAGTAGATTTTCTTATATGCCAAACTATCCGCATTTGTTTTATAAAAGGTCACAATGATGGTTTTTTTTTTATTTTTTAACGTTCTCTTGTGTTTGTGCTCTAAGGCTGTAATTATCCTCCTTGATGGCTCTTTGTCTGTTTCTAAAATGCTCACTCATGCACTCACACACTCACTCACTCACTCACTCATGCACTCACGTACTCACTCACTCATGCACTCACTCACTCATGCACTCACGTACTCACTCACTCATGCACTCACACACTCACTCACTCATGCACTCACGTACTCACTCACTCATGCACTCACACACTCACTCACTCACTCATGCACTCACGTACTCACTCACTCATGCACACACTCACACACTCACTCACTCATGCACTCACGCACTCACTCACTCACTCACTCACTCACACATGCACTCATTCGCGCACTCACTCACGCATGCACTCACGCACTCGCTCACTCACTCACGCACTCGCTCACTCACGCATGCACTCACTCACGCATGCACTCACTCACTCATGCACACACTCACACATTCACTCACTCACGCACTCACTCACTCATGCACTCACGCACTCACTCACTCACTCACTCACACATGCACTCATTCGCGCACTCACTCACGCATGCACTCACGCACTCGCTCACTCACTCACTCGCTCACTCACGCATGCACGCACTCACGCATGCACGCACTCACGCATGCACTCACTCACGCATGCACTCACTCACGCATGCACTCACTCACGCATGCACTCACTCACTCACGCACTCGCTCACTCACTCATGCATGCACTCACTCATGCATGCATTCACTCACGCATGCACACACTCACGCACGCACTCACTCACTCACACATGCACTCACTCACACATTCACACACGCACTCACTCACTCACTCCCGCATGCACTCACTGACGCACGCACGCTCTCACTCACGCACTCGCTCACTCACTCATGCATGCACTCACTCATGCATGCATTCACTCACGCATGCACACACTCACGCACGCACTCACTCACTCACGCAAGCACTTACTCACGCACTCACTCACACACTCGCTCACTCACGCACTCGCTCACTCACGCACGCACTCACTCACTCACACAAGCACTCACTCACACATTCACACACGCACGCACTCACTCACGCATGCACTCACTCACGCACTCACTCACGCACACTCTCACTCACTCATGTACTCACTCACGCACGCACACACTCACGCACTCACTCACGCACACTCACTCGCACACTCACGCACACTCACTCGTACTCACTCACTCGTACTCACTCACTCGTACTCACTCACTCGTACTCACTCACGCACCCACTCACTCAAGCAACTCACTCACGCACACTCACTCACTCACGCACACTCACTCACTCACGCACACTCACTCACTCACGCACTCACTCACGCACACACGCACTCACACACGCACTCACGCACACACTCATGTACTCGCGCACGCACTCACTCACTCACGCACTCATTCACTCACACACGCACTCACTCACTCACGCACTCACTCACTCATGCACGCACTCACTCATGCACTCACTCACTCATGCACTCACTCACTCACGCACTCACTCACGCACTCACTCACGCACTCACTCACGCACTCACTCACGCACTCACTCACTCATGCACTCACTCACGCACTCACTCACGCACTCACTCACTCACGCACTCACTCACTCACGCACGCACTCACTCATGCACGCACTCACTCATGCACTCACTCACGCACTCACTCACGCACTCACTCACGCACTCACTCACGCACTCACTCACGCACTCACTCACTCACGCACGCACTCACTCACGCACGCACTCACGCACTCACTCACGCACTCACTCACTCACGCACTCATGCACGCACTCACTCATGCACTCACTCACTCATGCACTCACTCACTCATGCACTCACTCACTCATGCACTCACGCACTCACTCACTCACGCACTCACTCACTCACGCACTCACTCACTCACGCACTCACTCACTCACGCACGCACTCACTCACTCACGCACTCACTCACTCACGCACTCACTCACTCACGCACTCACTCACGCACTCACTCACTCACGCGCTCACTCACTCACGCGCTCACTCACTCATGCACTCACTCACTCACGCACTCACTCACTCACGCACTCACTCACTCACGCACTCACTCACTCACACACTCACTCACTCACACACTCACTCACTCACACACTCACTCACTCACTCACTCACTCACTCACTCACTCACTCACTCAAACCAGAATCCAAAAGTTAGTGGAATAATAACAGTTTTTATTAATTACAGTTTTAGGGGCCCATCCACAAACAGTAAATCTGATCATGCTGTGTAGAGCATCATTGTAATTTATTATGTTGGCTTTGTAGAAGCCAACATTCTGTTTTTCTATTTAAGCTTAGATAAAAATTTATCAAGAGTAACTCCTCCATGATCAAAAAAATCAGCCGCAAAATCAAAAAACCTTTTATAACATGGACATGTGACATATCAAAACACTCAGCACAATGAGGGGAACTGCCTCACGGGTATTCGGATCACGTCACATGCTCATGTCTGCTCGCCTCCAGAAGTATTGGCACCCTAGCGGTCCAGTAGCTTTCACAATCTTTCTGTCCACTTGCCTCCAAAAGTAACACTGACCCTTATGTCCACTCGCCTCCAAAAAGCACCGGCCTTTGCGAATACTTGCACCGTCAAAGCCAACATCAAAGTTTGTCGCGACGAACTTTACAAATCTAGTTTTACACTGATTACTCATTCGCTTTAAATACATGGCTTTCGCCTTCAGCAGCTATTTTCTAGCATTACACTACCATCATGAAACCTAAACACTATGTTCATCACACAGAAATAGAAAGCAGAACCAACATGGAATTTCACACAAATCAGATTGTTGGTTATTAGATTATTTATATTTGTAGACAATTTGTTATGTAGTGATATTTCAATATTATTTTTGTACGTTTTGTGATATGTTTTGTATATTAGGGCATATAGCACACAGATTGTGAACTATATGAAACTTAACACTTTTATGTGTCCATCCATCCATCCATAGAACTTTTCTTTTTTCTTTTCTTTTCTTTTCTGAAAATGAACCTATTCATGAACTCTGATTCAGTTCTGATTCAATTAATTCCAAGTCGGAGCCATTTATAGCCTTTTTTATTAACTTCATTGTGCTTTATAACATTTGCTCTAGTTGCCAAAAGAACGACATTTGTTCATGTTGCGCCATTCATAGACTTTTTTCTGAACAGAATGATTGTTTTCCTGTTTGACCTTTCTGTGGTAATATGGTAAAGGAAGGGCAGGTACACACTTGCTAAATGAAAGACGGAGGATTAGGTTATGCTGGCCTTTGCTGTTACTCTTCTTGTCTTTTCTCAGTGCATAATTTAATGATGAATGAAAACTGCATGGCATCTTAACCTGGAATTCGAGTCTATTTGAATGATGATTATGAAGGATGTGCTGAATATATTGACCTTAGCTGATAAATTGGAGATTTATTTTCAGATTCAGAAAATTCATCCCATCCCCTGGTTTTCTCATAGATTGAGACATACATCATTTTTCCACTTGACTGATTTAACTGCCATAACAGTATACATTTGTATTTACTGTTGTGTTTAAACATGCTGTTACTCAACATTAAAAGTGTGCACGCACTTTAACAAACTCAGTTGTTTAGGCTTAGTATTTCTATTCCTTTCATTTTTTTACTGTTTTTATATATGCTATTTATTTGTTATCTGCAGAACAGCATACACGTGAAAAGCTGGATTCAAACATGTCTACTCTTGACAGTCTTTCTGTTTTTATTCACAGTAGTTTTGCATAAATTTAAAAGGGCATTTCCATCAGGGCTGATTGTGTGTTGCCATTTCTTTTACATTGAGGCATTTTGAAGTCTCTAGTAAAGGATGAAAATCTGTTTAAAATTCTTTTGTTATTTAACCGATACAGGAAATTATCATCTAGAATCCTGTTATCAGATGTTGAGATAAAATTATAAACCCATGTAGCTTTTTGTCAATAGTTAAGCCCTTTTTATCCAAATTAAATGCTGATGTGTTACAAATAACACAATAATTCATAAGAGCTTGAGTTTAAGCACCGTTTTATTGTACTACTAAAAGAAAGGGGCCAGGGACATATGAATAGTGCAAACACACTATAACATATTTTGCTCCTCCTTTTCGCTTTGAGTTCCCCATGCAATAATTACATGCCCTGAAACTGTGCTTATCTTTTAAAAGAGATTAGAGTTAATCACAGAATTAGTTGTTTATGTGGTTATTTAATGGATGGATTCTCCTGGTTGTCGCTTACATATACTATAGGAGAAATGGGATTTTGTTTTCTTGTTGTTTTTTTTATATTTCAGTGTGTCATTTTATGAAATAATTTCCCAGTTTACCTTATATTAATGTATTTTTAGTAATAATAATAAGAAGAAGAAGAATTAAATAATACTAAATACATTTAAAAATACAAAATCAGGATTTCTTTTTAGAATGATTCTGATATTGGATTCAGATTTAAAAAAAAGAAAAGCTGCTGATAAAAATAAATAAATAAATAAATAATATTATGTGTTTTACTTAATCCAGATTATTTTAGAGAAAACTTCTGACAGCAAATGGCATTTCTGGAACGCAAGAATTGTCAGAGTTACAGAATCAGCGTTTTCCTCCAAATCATTTATTATCTAATAACACATTCACAGATGTAAGTTTTTATTGATTTGCTGAAATTTGCTCTTTCTTACCACTACTGCGAATATTGTACATAATCTATAATTTATTATTCTGCATTCATATTCTAGATCAAAAAACTTTTAAAGAAACACTGTAAGGAAAAGCTTAGTGAAGGATAAAAAAAAGAGGGAGAAATATTTATTCTGTGATTTTAGTCTTTGTATCAGGATAACTTTTACTCACACTTATAATCCCTGCTTACAGCTGATTATCTGGTTAACATTTCTATTTTCTCTGGTTTTCATGTCCAGGATAACATAAAACAACGTTGCACCAGGTTAAGCAATTTTGAGTATAATTTTCAGGCTTAATACGTTGACATTGGTTTTGGTTTTGGTGTTTGCTATTTCAAGGCTGTCAAATGAAAGTGTCTAACTTTTTACCCGATTAGATTTTTTTTCTATTTTTTGAAATATTTTTTGTCTACAAGCTCCATGCCGATGCACTGCTTTCACTTGAAATGAAAGTAGTTTAGATCATTTATTATGAATGTCCATTAATGTTTAAACCCAGTTGTTTCTCATGCCGTTGTTCATTAAACCTAGTACATTCATCTTGTATAGTATAGTGTTATTTATGTCTGTACCTTTGAGAGTCACAAACTGCTGGAACCAAATTCCTTGTGTGTGTCAACACACCTGACCAATAAATCTGATTCTGATTCTGATTAATCTTAATCTTAATAATACTCATTAAGCAATAAGATATTCACTGAAAAAAGGAATGAGTCAGATTTAAAAAAAAAATACTTATATAGTTTACATAAAAACATGGTTTCTTAACAAAAAGTGATTTAGTTGATTATCCTAAACTTCATTTAAACAAGTTTCTAAGCAGTAAACTGAATGATGTAGACTAAGCGTGATCAATTCACATAGTATTAAATAAACCACTGTGAAATCTCATGAGGATGTTGCCACAGATGGGAACTGTAACTCAGGCCAGAGCGTGGTGTTTGTGTATATTCAAAGCTCTGAATAAAATCACTCAGATCATGTTGCATATACTGAAACTAATCATGATAATGTTAATGTTCAATTCAACCACATGGAACCGAAGTAAATTCTTACTAGAGAAAATGTTTAGCTTAATATCTTGTAAGGATTCTATGGATTGTCTATCATTATTTTCTAATAGTGATATAGACAAGATGATAAATGAATGTTACAAATATTTAACGTCCAGTTTATTTATTAAAGTGGAAAGTTAATGAGATTTATTCTACAAAATCTTTAGATTTTGGTTATGTTTAAAGGTTCAGGAAGAAAGCTAATGGGTTCTCTGGATGACTTCCATTAACACTAAACTGTCTTCTGTTCACATTACGTTTACGTAATTCTCCATAGAGCATGAAAGGCTTTGTACAGATTTGTTAGATTAGATCTGAATCCATCTGTTTTGGTTTAATATAATAGGAGTCATTTAAGTCATCCTCTTTATGTCCTTTAACATATGCATTGTCTTTCATGGATCAAGAAGAAAAGAAGATACATGTAAAAGGTTTATCATCAGATGCCTACCACTGGTGCTGGTGGTAATCTGGATTGAACAAAATGTAGCATACATGTTTAAATAAGCCATATCCCGAGGTCTATATTTATGTTTTTGTCTTATTTCACTTTTCATATTCATCCTGCAGGACAGAACCCATTTTGGTCTCTACAATTCAGCTTTTTCCCCAAAGACGTAGAAACCTAGACGCTACACTACGAACCTTGTCATCTGCTGCGATAGATAAAGAGTCATGCATGAGTGTAAATCTGTGCTGATATGAGCATGTATCCTATCTATATATATATATATATATATATATATATATATATATATATATATATATATATATATATATATGTCTATCTCCCCTACCTATAAAATGATCTGTGTCACCTATGTGATGTCAATGTTAATATACCTGCACTGTCGATAATTGGAAAATTGCTCAAGCAGCAGTTACGTGGTTCTGTAAAGCTTAGTGTACATTTTAAAGGAAACCCTAAACCTACATAAGACCTAGTGGATCTAATCCAAAATTTTTACTGGAAATGATATTTTAAATCTAGTACATCTTTATTCAAATTAAATGTAACTTTAATTGACTTTAGTTTGCTTCCATCAGAGCACATTGTCCAGTGCTTTGTGTTGACTTAAACAGTTAGAAGGCTGACACACAGCTCTCCTTTCCTGAAAGCTAATATTTGCTGCATTTTTTGCTATTCAGTTGTCTTGGCTGTCAGTTCTCTTTAATTAAACAACAAAATCCCACATCATACTAATAGTCTTTTTTTAATGGTTATTGTCAGCTATATCCATATGTTAAAAGCATACAAAAATCTTTGGCCTTTCTGTTCAGAGGCAGCTTTCTCTGTCTAAGAACCATTGCCATTTCAAAATACTCTTTTTTGTGACCTAAAGAAAATCATTCATGCATTCATTCCTTCCTACCGTGACTTGTGCACTTCACTATACATCAAGTTTAATCAGTGCTTATTGTCCTGCTGCTGCCAGGTCACTCAGTGGAACGAAAGAGAAAGCATACCACCGCTTGCATCACTTCATTGATTCCTAAAGTGCTTCTATTTGACATTTAACAGCTTTGAAATTAGCAATACAAGCGAAGCAGCAGCAATCAATCAGAGATCCTTGAGGTCTTCCTTTCAGACCCTTATCCCTTCCAGCCTTTAAAATATATATTAAGTTTTGTTGTGTTATGTTGAGTGTTGTACCTTATTTATCCTGTTGGGTCAGTGGTATTTTCCTTCTGTTATTTATTTATTTATTTATTTTTATTTTTTATCATATACCCAGCATTTTGCTTAGTTTCACTTCTGTCATTCTTCATTACTTCCTGCTTTTGGGTTACAATGGCATCTGTCAACTTCTTATCCTTCTTATGACGGATAAGAAGTTGTCCAAGTGTGAGTGGTAGTGCATAAATTGTGTGTGAGGACAAGTACGGTTTGTGGTGGAATGCGTTTATAACCAGTACACTTGAAATTATGGACACACTAAAATGTTCCCATCGTTTTGAGATTTAAGACACTTTAGGATTTCAGAAATGAATCAACATACATACACAGAGTTTTCTATTAAAATAAAATATGGATGGTCTTTTTGTTAAGAGTTATGAGTGTTAATAGAATAATAATGATTCACATGAGTATATCGTCTGTATTAATATTGGATCATAGACATCATAGATTTGACGGTTTTTTGTTATATTTTCTTTTTTTCTATTAATTTCTAGTAATTCCATTTTTTGAGGCACAAATTATACATTTAAGTACAAAATATACAGACAAAGGAAAATCGGAAATAAAGTGTCTTAGTACGGTAATTTAGATCTCAAGTGATGAACAACAATTTTCCAAAAGATTTTTTATGATGTTTTGTGGTTTGATGATGATGTGGGTTTTGATAATGGTGGATTGTGTTTTGAAATGCACTCGGTTCAAAATCTCTCACAAGTTTTCAACTGTGTTGAGTTCAACCCACTGTGAAGGCCATACCATGGATCCTTATGACCTATGGTTTGGGACAGAGTGATCCAATCAGCATTATGTTCCATCATGGGCTAAAAGTCAGAGGAACTTTGTATTGATTTTTTATGACTCTTCTGAGGGGTCATGTAGACACAAAACTTGCAAAGATAAATAAGATTTTTTCACTTTAGGGTTTTTTTAGGGTAAAGTTTCACTTTAGGGTTTCACTTTTACTACCATCTAAAATACCATCACTTGATCCATTTGTCCACATCTTTATACACCAGCACCTCTTTTTCCAACACTGAACTTGAAATATGCGATCATTTAACATTAAGGTGTTTTTTCACTGCACACACTATGGGGCTTTAATGTCCTAAGTTCTTGCTTAACAGTAGGATCACACCCTCATGTTGTCAGTAATCTGAAGTACAAGTCTTCTGTTTTTCCTACACATCATTGAAAATGTGTTTTTGTCTGTAACTTCCAGCCCTGTTTGCTGAGGTCCTTCCCAATATGTTCTTTGTGACTGATGTCGCTGCCCCAATAATGAACTGTCTTTCATAATCACGTAGTTCTTTTCCTCTTGTCACTTTGATCCAAAATTGAGTTTAGTTGAGCTTCTTCACCATTTTCTCTAGGCTGCATGGTGCACCTGCATGAAATAACCTGCAATTATTTACTTCCATTTTTCCTTCAATTGGTCATGCATCTGTATGTAACATAAATTCTCACTTTGTTATTGACAGTTCTCTAGTCTTCTTCCTTCCAAACATTATCACGTAATCACATTGTGTGTGTGTGTGTGTGTGTGTGTGTGTGTGTGTATACACACACACACATAATGTACTGTATATAAATTTGAATTTTTGGGATATTTTGCAAGATGTCTAGGTCTCAAGTTAATATGTAAGGAATAACAGAATAGAATAATCATTAAACAAAACATCATAAAAAAGAAAATTAAATAATCTCTGTTCAAAAGTTTGCATACCTTTTAGTTCTTAGTATCGTGTATTGGCCCCTTTAGCATCAATGAGGGCATGCAGTCTTTTGTAATAATTGTGCATGAGGTCCTTAAATCTCTCATGTGGTATAGCTACTTATTCTTCTTGCCAAGACTGTTTTTTTGGTTGTCTTGTACAATATACACGTTTGAGATCTCCCCAAAGTGACTCAATGATATTTTGAGGGCAGAAGACTGTGATGACTGCTTCACAACCTTCACCCTTTTCTGCTGTAGCCATTGGAGGGTCAACCTTGCCTTGTGCTTTGAATTATTGTCATATGTCAGCATCCCATGTGCGGCTTTCGTGCTGTAGAATGCAAATTTTATGGCAGTATTTTCTATTAACATTCTGAATTCATCTTGCCATCAATTTTCTCTAACTTCCCTGTGCCACTGGAGCTCACACAGCCCCAAAACATAAGAGATCCACCACCATGCTTTACAGTGGGGATGGTTTACTTTTCACCATAGGCCTTTTTGACTCATCTCCAAACATAGAGTTTATGGTTGTGACTATAAAATTCAAATGGCACTGTTCCAGAAGCTGAGAGTCTTGTCTAGGTGCTGTCTGGTGTACTCAAGGCGGGCCTTTTTATGGCATGGGTGCAGTAACGGCTCGACCATGCAGGTCATTTGTATTTAAGTACCTCCTTAATGTGCTCCTTGAAACAACACCAGCACTTTTTTCAGAGCAGCCTGTATTTCTCTCGAAAGTTTTTATTCGCGTCCTGAAGAATTCTTCTGGCAGTAGTGAAAAATATCTTTCTGGGTCGGTCAGCATGTACAGGACGGTCTACAGGCAGGTTGATTTGCATTTTTCAGAGACTGCAGCATATAGAATTTTACACAGAGTGGTGCATAAAACATCTAGTGAGCAGCAGTTCTGCTGATGGAAACCACTTGTTAATGGGTGAGGTCAAAAGAGAATGACCATACAGGTGCAAGACAACAGGAAGGATATAAATTATATAGCGTATAAAAGATCACTTTTTACAACCATGGTGAGTAGAAAAGCACCTCAAATTACATAAACTGAGGAAGATGGGCTTCAACAGCAAAAGACCACATTGGTTTAACTCCTATCAGCTAAGAGCAAGACCAGGAAATGCTTAGATACTGTGGGAACTACATGGAAAACTATGCTTTTCTGGTGTTTTTTAGAAGTCAGACCAAACATGAATTCACATGGCAGCAAAGCCAGATAACTCAAGGGAAAAGGACAAGGGTTATGAAAGAACACGTATGTTTCAGATAGCAGTTATTTTCCCTTCAGTCCTGCTTTATCTGGAAGGTCTTTAATTTGTGCATCTCAGTTTCGCTAAACGACGTGGGAGGGCTGTGAACTCTGGCCACATTTTTACTGTTATCAAAGAGGGTTTTTGTGGTAAAATAATGTTTTTTATCTCCCTACTAGAATTTTCGTCTTAGCAGTATTGGCACCTTTGTGTAATTCTTCAGCACCCTCAGAAAAGTGAAATAAAATTTCCGGTTTATTTGCATTAATGAGTAATTATAAATGAATGCATCGAGTTGCCCTTGAGCCCATGTATGTTCATGTACTGAGCACTATCTGAGTCATCAGTGCAGGTTCCTGCTTCGTAACCATACTTCTGAAGCTTCTTGCAATTTTGCAGCTTTCCACGGGAGAGAAGGAGGAAAAGCAAGCTCTAATTTACGGCTTTTAAATTATGTCATTAAATTTTGTGACGTCAATGCAGTGCTCCATAATGTCAGCAGAATTTAGTCCATTTCTGCTGCCGTTTAGATCAGCGAGAAAAACGCGCTGATTTAAATAAACTATCTATTTTCCTTCAGTAATGTGTTTTAATGTGTGATTTGGATTTAAGCCCAGTAGTAGTGATAATCCTGGGAATTATGTTCAATCATGTTCAATTTACTTCTAGTTTTGCACATGGCTGTAATGACGTGGTTAAGTGTAGCTTACGTTGTTGCAGCCTGACAGTGTATTAAATTCATTTTTGGCACAGAACTTTTTTGTTAGCTCCAAGAAAATTTTAAGAGATGATGTGTGGCCTTCTGTTTTGCTGTAAAGTTTCTGTTTTATGTATTTATGTATTTTGCTTCTGTTGATTTTCTACTTAATTTTTTATTTAGTTTTGACAGAAAATTTAGCTGTGAGGAAAGCATGATTTTTGGTGTGTGTGCGTGTGTGTGTGTGTGTAGGAGGCAGGAGGAGAGAACGCAGCCACCCATGGATCCTCTGAGGACCGAAAGGAGAAGGTGCCGAGCCCTCACCTGAGCCAGCTGGTGGTTCTGACAGCCAGTAGCACGCTGTATGGACTGGCAGAGCGTGTAGTCGCCACAGAGTCACTGTAAGAACATCTCTTGTTTTGCATTATATTCATCCAAACATTTACCTTCTAGACAAGGGGTATAGTCTCCTTTTATTTTGAAATTTTCTATGCTATTCATTTTTTACTTGATTGTAAAAGAGATATAAGGTTCCACGTTCCACATCACACGTTTGTCTCTATGATGACCTAGTTCTCAAATCCAAGCAATTTAACATTCACACATCAATAAAAATAATAATCTGATAGTTTATTATAATCTCAATAATCTGAGATTTTGACTTTTGTATTGTTGATTTTTTTGTTTCCTTGTTTGTTTTCGTCAGGTTTCCAGGCGCATTAACCTGATGCTAAACTGATGTGCAAAGCTAAACTGATTTACTTTGAAAAAATTCCTCTGGCTTGTCCCTAAGAGGCCAAACAGTGTAACATTTAACTTGTAAGAGATTAAAAACTATAAAATTTGGGGCACTGAATCAGTACATTGTGAAAACGTGTTGTGATGCTCTTATACACCTCAGTGATGTTTCCTGTGCTCTCTATATATTTGGGGTCTTGGCTAGAGCAGGCTGACTAATCAGACCATGAATTGTGTTCAAGTGGAAATATGCTACTGAAAAGAACATTTTACTCTTCATTCATAGCCATTTTGAAACGTACTCAGCTGCAGCAGTGATTTTGTAAAAGACTTTCCTCCTCTTCTCACCTGTCATGTAGTCCAGGGGTGTCTACACTTTTCTTGTTGGGTGACAGATGAAGGGAAAACATGTAGTCAGAGGCTGCAGATTCTATATATTAATTCAAATAAATAAATAAGAAGTCTATTTGATAAGCACCAGTAATCAGTAATTAAGATTTAAGTTCTTTCTGCTGAATGCCTGACAATTCTCTTAAATGTAATAATTCTAATTTGAAGGAGTGATGTCCCTGGACTCCTGAATTGTTGTGAGGATTTGTGATTTTATTACAGAAAATGTTTTGCCCACATATATATTATGTGGAGTATAAAACATGAACAGCAGTCATGTTTATGTCTGTAAGTGCTCTTATCACATGCTGTAGGATAAAAATCAAATGCTCGTGATTTGCATGCTACTTTCTGCTTTACATTGGAGGAAAAATCTTCTATTCACAGAGTGCCTGTGTTTTTTGAAAGGTTCATGCTGTTTGTATTTTGTACCTTTTTTAAGCACACCTTTTTGTAGCTAGCCCCTTTCCTTATAGTAAGCGCCTCCTGTTGTTATTCAGGACCAGTGCACATCTTTAAAAAAAGTGATTTCATTTTTTAATGTCTGTTAGTTAATCTCCTGAATTACCATATCTGAGTCTTTAGTGATTAGCACGTTCGCCTCTCACCTCCAGGGTCGGGGTTCGATTCCCGCCTCCGCCTTGTGTGTGTGGAGTTTGCATGTTCTCCCCGTGCCTCGGGGGTTTCCTCCGGGTACTCCGGTTTCCTCCCCCGGTCCAAAGACATGCATGGTAGGTTGATTGGCATCTCTGGAAAATTGTCCGTAGTGTGTGAGTGAATGAGAGTGTGTGTGCCCTGTGATGGGTTGGCACATCAAGTGTATCCTACCTTGATGCCCGATGACGCCTGAGATAGGCACAGGCTCCCCGTGACCCGAGGTAGTTCTGATAAGCGGTAGTAGATGTGTGTGAGTGAGTGAGTGAGTGAGTCCTGACAAGTTACAGACACACTTGCCTGTAAAATATATATTTTAAAAAATTGTCATCCCAAACCATGAAACTTCCATCTCCTCCTTTCATTGACTTTTTACGCACTCTGGCTTTAGACTTTCCATAGTTCGAATGTTGAGTATTATGTTTTCCATGGAACAAAAAAATTTAATTTGAGAGTCCTGGTCTAAACCCATCCTGATCCTAAATCCTGAACTAAACACTAACACAGAGTAGAAGATAAGACTTTCATTTCTTATAGTACTTCAAAAATGACTACAATAGTTCTTTTATTGTTTTTGGAACAATGTTTAAACTTCTTTTATTCCAGCTTGCTAAAATGCTATAAAATCTTTCATTCTTTTTTTTTTCAAGATAGGTTTCTATTCATCAAGTGTTAACATTTAAAAATGCATGATGAGTGACACCACATAAGCACATAAAAATATACACTCTAAATGTCTAAATGTATTCACTAATCAGATCTTAATTCTCTCCTTTACTGTTTGTTGGGGAGTTGTGCACACATCAGATGGTATATTTAGAAATAGTTTCAGTTTGTTCTAACATCCTCCTGAATCCAGCATGAGGATTAAAAAGAGCTCAATGAGCATTAAAGATTTTTAGACAAGTAAGTTATATATGAATGAAATGTTCTTCACAGAGCCAGTCAGATCTGTCATTTTTCTTCTAGTGGTTACAGAAAGGAATTGGGGCAAGTCCTCTGAGACAAACCTCCCCCTCATGTAGGTAACTGTGGTCATATATTCCTTGAGTAAAATCCCAGATTACTCGCCAAATTGTTAAGTATGTTTTTTTTTTTTCCTTCTTCCTCAGTTTTATCCATTAAGTGGTCAAATGTTTTGTATTCTGATGTCTGCATCTCCACTAATCTAAATGAGGACCAAACTCTGGATGACTTCTGAACTGTTAAATCACCGTTTACTTTGAAATCCCTTACCCGACTTTCAGCTGCAGTTTTTTCTTCCTGCATTTTTCTTTTCTCATCCCTTATCTTTGTCTCACTCTCTCTTCCCCCCCACTTCCTCTGTCATACATACACTCAAAAAAATTCATGGAGCTGCATGACTGAAGAGCTGCTGGAGCTGCATCCTTAATCCAGAGCTCAGAGATCTGGACATCTAGGATGCCAGATGGCGTTCAGTGCATGCCAGGCTTAAAGCTTTCAATCAGACATCCAGCAGTTTATGGGAAAGCTGTGAAGGAAATTCTTTGTGGCTTTCCTTACAATGGTCGCAACCCTGTTCCCATTTGCTTGGTAGTGGCACACAACAGAGGTGGTAGTTGATATTCCTCATAGCCCTCTATGTGAAGCATGCACATGCCCAGAATGTGCAGCGTTTAATAGTTCCATTACCACAGGGTCCATTTCAGAAGAGGTGAGCTCCAGTACTACACTCTCTCATGCTTAATGGAATAATCAATGAAGGCCAGAAAGGCTGCGCAGGGATCAAGATAAGAGGTGACAAAGATGAGGGCAGGAAATGGGCTAGTCATTAATGTCTAAACACCATATTTATACCAGGATGCCCTAAATAACTTAAAATTACAGTTTCCAATTTCACCTCATCTCAGCTTAATTGATTTCCAGCTTTAATTCTGTTTTTGGATATACCAATTTTTTTTTATATAAAATGCTCCACGTTTCTTTTAACATCCATGTGAGAATGTGTTTACATTCCCTGTTTGCATCTGAAATTATTTTCTGTGTTTACTGTAGCTTGTAATGGATTTTGTTTTGCGTCATTGCACAACTCTTTTTCTATTTATGAAATATAAATAAATGATTGCTTACAGGCAACAAATTAATATAACAAATAAAATTAGTTCATAATATTTGAAGCCAGTAACAAATTTAAAGTGAGTTACTAACATCAATCTCATAATGTGAAATTTGTGAATTTTTCTGCTATAAGCTATATTTCTTCTGCCCATTAGTCTGATTTTCTTCAATGATGTTTTTTAGGTAATGATGTCCTTAGCACAGTAGTATCAGTAGCTACTACTAGTAGTAGTAGCACAACAATATTTTCTTGTGATTACTGCTTTCCAGAATACAATAGACTTTTCAAAAGAGCACTGCTCACAAAAAATACTTTAAGAGTTTAAGCGTGTTTAAGGTTTTCATGCCATTTCATAAGACTTAGACTGATTTTGACTAATTTTAAGCGATTAAGCTGCTCAATGAAGAAAATTCTAGAATCATAATGTGTGTTTTTTCACTTATTTTCATTGCATGTTTTTTTTTTGTTTTGTTTAGTTTGTGTGTTCACTTTTTGAAAATGCTTCATGAGATGTTCATGGAAAAGCTATTAAGCTAATGAAAAGTATAAAAGGCTTGTCTGAACTGAACTAAGTCTCTGTTTTTTCAGATACAATATCTTAAATACAAGGAAGCATTAAATTCAAGCAAAAGAAAATCATTGCTTTTAAAGATTGTGTTTTTATTCGTGCAAAAAGGGAAATTATTACTTTTGTAATGATTGAGTTCCAATTCTACTGAAAGAGACTTATCCCCACAATGTATTGATTTTAATTTCTATTTAATTAAATATGTGCTTAATAAAATAGAAATAGAAAATCCTATATTACTACTACAAAATTATGGAAAATAAGTAATCACTTTGATCCTCTAATTCTTTTGGTACATGTTACATTTACAAACTCGACCCTCAGCATCACTCTTGACTTGAATAGTAGTTTTGTGCTAAAATAATCACTGATTAATTCAGCAAAATTTGTCCTGTGGGCTAAATTTCTCTTTTTTTAATATCATTTTAAAATAGGTAACTTTGTTTATCTACGCAGGGTAGATTATTTAACTGCTGTTATTTAGACCAGTAGAGTCAGAGTCATATTGAATCTATAAGCTTTTTTCACATTTCACTTTCACTTTTTTATTTTCAGGCTGACTGTTTTTATAGCTGTTTTTTCCTTACTTGCAGGCAGAAAGCATTAAAAATATACATCTGTGTCATCAATGTTATTGGCAGAAAAAGCTAATTCTGGTCATAACCCTTTCCCCCCACCATCTCTTTTGCCTGTATTCAGACAGAATGACATCTGACAGGTTTTCCAAGACAGACACAAATATAACATTTCTACATCATGTTGTTTCATGCAGCTCTGTTTCTCTGGAAACTTGTTTGTACCCGACAGGGACATGGTCATGCACAGTGCATGTGTGAGCAAAGGAAAGGCTCATTTGCAGACTAGTGTAGACAGTTCCAGGCACAGCATTTTACACTGGTGGACTCCTGAGGTGCCGTCAGTATATCAGCTGTCGAAAATGTCTTTAATAGAAATTTGACTGTTTTGATTGTCTGTATAGGGGGCACCTCACACCTCCAGGGTCGGGGTTCAATTTCCGCCTCTGCCTTGTGTGTGTGGAGTTTGCATGTTCTCCCCGTGCCTCGGGGGTTTCCTCTGGGGTACACCGGTTTCCTCCTCCGGTCCAAAGACATGCATGGTAGGTTGATTGGCGTCTCTGGAAAAATTGTCCGTAGTGTGTGATTGCGTGAGTGAATGAGAGTGTGTGTGTGTGCCCTGCGATGGGTTGGCACTCCGTCCAGGGTGTATCCTGCCTTGATGCCCAATGATGCCTGAGATAGGCACAGGCTCCCCGTGACCCGAGGTAGTTCGGATAAGCGGTAGAAGATGAATGAATGAATGATTGTCTGTATACTATAATGACTGTATTAGAGTGGCTGATTTTGATGACAGTGACTTTTTTTTTTCAACTTTGTATTAGAGTAACAGGGTGATGATGGTTTTAATGTGTGGGTTTTTGCGCTTGTGTCCTTTTCTTTGTCTTTGTGTATATCCTTTTAGCTTGACAGCAGTTTATTTATATGCATTCCCGCTGACAAGTTCAGGATATGCTCTGTATTGTTGCTGGCTCTGAGTCAAACACATCAGCATTTACCGACCTTATACCAGGCTGCAGGGAATGCACTTCAAGCTCTGAAAATAGAGAAACAAAGTGACCTTATGTCAGTCTTTTTTATTAATTTTATTTCATTTTTAAGAGCAAGTGACTGGTAGAGCCGCAGCTGTATGCAAATCACTGTACAAAAATGTTAATCTTCACAGCCAGTTGCTGTACCAAAGGCTGTTTGAAGTGTAAGAATTCGATTTCTTCTAGTGTTATTTTAAGCATTGCATGCCTTTGCACTTGACCTTGTATTACAACTATGCTCCTTTTAAACTGTTAACGTTTCCCTTGACCAACAATTTGAAATGTTTGCTGAGCTGAATGTGAGGTTAAGTAGGACTGTATGTGTAGACACTTATGTTATATACATATATATTAACCAGCATATATGAATTATAAAAGTAGTGTTTCTTTCAGCATCTATAATTGTTTGTGTAGTTTCCAGCCATGCCAAGACAGAAATCACTGAATTAGTGATTAGTGCATTATTTAGTCTAATGACTTGTCTGTTTGTTCAAAGTATTTTCTAAATTGCATAATTCATTTTGATTAAGGAAATACAATTAACAAATATAAACAAATGAACTACAAAACAACAAACAAATGAGTCTCTAAAGCCAAGCAGCATTTTTCTTAGAATACTATTATAGTTTGTAAGGAATACATTATAAACACTTGAAATGTTCCAGTAAGTGCACAATGTTTTCATTTATAATTTAAACACTCGTAAAATAAAGATTTTAATCCATACTATCATTTATTTCTTCATTCCGTAATCGTTTTCATTCCTGCATTCATTTATTTAATTCCCTAATATATTCATTTGTTTTATTCATAAAGCATCACTGAAAGGACCATGATGCTTCTCTATGTTTCGTTTGCTGATATTACTGACCTAGTGTAAGATATGTATTTTCAGTAGACATACATTTGCAAGCATATTACTACACAATTTCAAACTCTTCTATTCTTCACCTTAGTATGAACCTGAAAATGAGTCACAGAAAAAAAAAATTACATATCTAGTAAAAATCTGTTTGTGGAATGTGGAGTCATACTTCAGCTGGTGAATTAGACCTGAACGTAGCTGAACCCAGCTGTAAGCCCTGTGTGCAGCCTCTAAATGACACATAAGAAAAGCTAGTGATATGACCCTCTGTCCCCCTGCAGTGTGTTCCTGGCAGAGCAGTTTGAGCTCCTCCAGCCTCATCTGGACACCATGATGCCTCCAGCCAAGAAACCTTTCCTGCAGCAGTTCTACTCCCAGGTCAGCCACCCTCAGCTCTATTTATGGGCTTGCCCTTTTCTGTCCCCCTCATCAAAAACCTTTCAATTGTCTCAAGGTTGCCTTTCAACCTTTCAAAGGTGTACCTGGCTGGGTGATGTGGGGCCAGTGGTGGTGCCTCAGTGCGTGGTGACGAGGCATGTTATCAGAGCTTTGAGTTGCTACCGCTAAGTCTTGCTCTTATTCTTCCTTTCCACTTTGATGATAAATATAGCAATGATTTTCTGGAAGCAGTTTTAGTTTAGCCCTTAACAAAATGATCTTCATAACCTCACTATGTAGCATCATTTCACCAACCTATTGCTGAAATTCACGATTTTTATTGCTTGTGTGCTTGTGTATGTGCTTCTGCTCTTTGTATTCCAATGTCTTCACATATAGTACAAAAGACTGCATATTACAGTTTTATTTATAAACAATAACATTTAAAAATATATTTAAATAAGAACTTCTTCTTCTTTCGGCTTTTCCCTTCAGGGGTCGCCACAGCGAATCATCTCTCTCCATCTAACCCTATCTTCTGCATCCTCAACACTTGCACCCACTAGCTTCAAATCCTCATTAATTACATCCATATACCTCCTCTTTGGCCTTCCTCTTTGCCTCCTGCCTGGCAGCTCCATGTCCAACATTCTTCTACCAATATACTCACTCTCCCTCCTCTGAACATGTCCAAACCATCTTAATCTCGCCTCCCTAACTTTGTCCCCCAAACGTCCAACATGGGCTGTCCCTCTGATGTACTCGTTCCTTATTTCTTATTTCTTACATATTTCTTAGTTCTTATTTAAATAAGAACAAATGTGAATAAATATTATAGATTAGTTACAGAGTTGACACACTGTGGTTTAGCCAAAGTATTTACTGTTTTTGACTTTTTGGGACGAAGATAAGGAAAACATGTTTTTACGCTTTTTCAGCTAAAATAGTGCTCAGAATTAATACAAATAAAATTCACCCACCAGGAAAGCCAGTTCTCCGAAAAGAAAAGGATGTGTGATTTAGAAGATACCTTTTCAGTTACTTTCACTTATCACTGGTTTTATTGCAGTAAACTTTGACCGGTAAAGTGAGCCTATAAATAGTATGAGTGGGCTGTTTTATTTATTCATAATTTGTATAAGCTGCTTATTATTTAGTGCTGCTCACACCAGATATTAGCCTCCGTGCTTTCGTGTTGTTTACCTCATGTGTAACTCATTAACCTCAGCTCTCTGTTATCCAGATGTAGTGAATCTGTATGCAAACTTATAAAGTGTCCAAGATTGTGTCAGAACCTGATTGATCGCCAGCTATTTCATAATTACTTCATGCTCTCGCCTATGAAATGAACAATTCAGTTTACACTTTATGTAACTGTCTCCTTAGCACACGTCTAATTTCATAGTCACTGGTGATTTTTCTGTGGAAAGTCATTTATATCGCTGGTGTGTATGTGTGGTTGTATTGAATACTGTGCTCTCCTGCAGACGGTGTCCACAGCCAGCGAGCTTCGCAAGCCCACTTACTGGATAGTGGCAGCTAAAGCCATTGATTATGAGCAGATGCTGCTGCTGATGGCAGGAGTGAAATGGGACATTAAAGAGATAATGTCACAGCACAACGTCTATGTGGATGTGCTTTTAAAGGTAATGTGTTGTGTGGTGCTGAATGGGTTTTATGTGACTTGATGAGTACATTGTCTTACTTTCTCACAGCCAGAACCCATTTCTTCATTTTCAGACATAATCACAAGGGTCATGGACAGGTTAAAGCCGCTTTGTTAAAGGTTATGTGTAACCGAGTAAAAACGAAACAAAATCTTGTCTGTTTCCTGTAATTATTCATGACAAGATTAATTTACACAGTAGCTTACTGTGAATCATCACAATTGTGTCGTGATTGAAAGCAGAAAGGTATGAGAAGGATTTGCATAAACTAATTGGTTTGTTTTTAATAAACCACAAAACCAAATGTCACCACTTATAGAGCAGCTGACATCAATAGAAGCATGTTTAGATTTACTGGTGCTTATACACAAGATGTCGATTCTTTTTTTTTTTTTCTCTCTTTGTTTTTGTTTTTTCTGAAAAACCCATCGGATGTTGCTTTGGCTGAATTCAGTAAACAATGTACGTTGAAGTCTCTGCTTTAAGAAAACATACAGAAATGTTTTTATTTAGGCTGGGTCTTAACCTTTCCATGGCTTTCTTCCTACAGTGACCACTTTTGGAAATCATTTCAGCTCGTAATATAATACCTGCTGTGTAAACGTCTGTGATGATCCTGTTCGGTCATGTCATCAAAACAGAGTAGAGCCCTTACACATGCTGTATAGCTGACAGAGATTTTAAATGTTTTTGAGCTAATAAGATAAAATACTAAGAAGAAATATAGTAAAAACAGAACTGATTGAATTAATCGGGATTATATGCCCAGCAGTGTTGAGATAAACGGAGATCAGTGGAATACAGTACAAAGACAACAAAAAGACTCCAGTTTGTCAAATGTCATGAATGACCTTTACCACAGGAAGAAAAGGGAAATATTTCGGATCAGGAAGTAAAACTTCAGAACCATCAGGAGTAGAAAATGTTTTTGTTATGTATGTGTTATTCACACAGAGAAAGAAACTGGGGATCTGGTCAATGTACGCGCGTTCAGTATTATATTATTTTTCCCCCCTTGTTTTCCTGCTGTGCTAAAATATAAGATACTGGAGCACTGATTATAGGATTACTGAACATTCTCAAGTACTTGTTTTTACTGCACACAAAGGTAAAGGTCAAATACTTATTAATCCAAATTACATTTTATCATGGATAGAATCGACTTGGAAGCACATGTCAGCTATTCTACAGCCTTTTTTTACTTCAGTCAATTCAGGGTTTTTTTCTTGATTACTCTACAACATTATTATTCTATTTCAAGATATGTTAAAATTGGAGCATTTTACGCATAAGTACATTTTGCATGATTAAAATACCCTTAAAATGCAGCATCTGGAGAATCCTGGTGATTGTCCTTCTTTACCGTTCGTTACTTGCTATTTTAAAATGGCACATAATGATCCATTCAGTACATCAAGTATTAATGGCAAGATTTAACATATACTACTTGCTAAACTGCAGTAATGTAAAGTAACATACATAAGATTTATGGACCAGATTGTTGAATGAAGAGCAACATATTGCCCAAACATTTAAGTATTAACTGTATCATTTGATTTCACATTAAACCCCAACCCCATCTACCCACCAGGAATAGAGTTGCTCCATATGAACTGATATTTGCGTATAACTGGCACTCAGCAGAGGGTTAAAAATGATTACAGCAAGAAGATATACAAGTCTTATTATTATTATTATTATTATTATTATTATTATTATTATTTCTATTATGTTATTATCGTTATTGTTAAAATGTTCTTACTTACTTGTTACTCTTTTTAGACATTTTAATATTAGTTAAATTAATTAAAACAATGTTTAAAAAACAAAAAACTGAAAGTGAAATTGTAATTTAGATGAAGTCTCTGTCTTTAGTTTTTACTGTTTTTTTTTTCCGGCCATGATTTCAGTGCCTTTGAAATGGATCTAGATTTAAAGGTCACAGAGATCAATTATTTGACAGATCAGAACTTTCAGAGTTTCAGAAAGGTAAATTTGTAAAAGCATGCAATATTTATTTAATTCATTAACCTGGATGGATTTTTGGATCAGCAGGTAGTAGGTCATTTGCATGGCTGTAGCATATATCAGGATGGAGATCTACATACAACAGATGGAGTTTGACAACTGAAATTATAAACAAAGCTTATTTGCAAATATTTATATTTATGTACCCTTTAGTAAATTTGCATATGTCCTCAAACATACACCGGGGGTTCTGCTGCAGATTCCTTTAACTTTTAAATTAATTCCATTTACACCCATAGTGCAGAAATTCAGTCACTGTCCACTTTAATAGGAAAATCTGTACACTTACACATTCGTGCAGTTGCCTACTTAGCCAATGGTAGCAGCAGTAGCACGATGCATAAAATAGAGATACAGATCAAGAGCTTCAGTTAATGATCAAACCTCAAAAAAAGTGATCTTTGACTTTAACCTTGGCATGGTTACTGGTGCCAGATGGTTCCAGTCTTGTTAATACGAGAGGACAGAGGAAAACGGCCAGATTGGTTTGAGCTGCCAGGAAGGATATAGTAGCTTGTAACTCATAAAAGCACTCATACCAGCCGTGTTGAGCAGAAAAGCATCTCAGCTTACACACATAATTAGTTTTATATATAGTATTTATACACCTATTTAATAAGCACTACTTATTTTCATTTAACTGATCAATACAATAGGATAATGGCTGTATGAACTCAATATTGAAAATAACTTTAACATCTCTAGTTATCTAGAAGTGTCTTTAGTTAAGGGACCAGTTGTGTTCAGGTGATGTGTGCATGAGTTTACAAATCTAATATCAGCAAGTATTAGATTATAGTCTGTGTTCCATGAATAAACCTCTTAGATTTTTTTAATGGCTAATAATGATTAAACCTTAATACTCAAAATAATGTCTTGTTCAATATATTAACTGTAATGTGATAAATATGGTAATAGTGTGATGTTTTTACACCACTATAAACCACTTTTACACCACAACATTTTAAGATATACAGAATGTCTCACAGAAAGAAACAGGTGTATAGGATTTTGTTGTCACTTCAAATGCCAAGACAGAGAGAGAGACTGAAGCTGAAACAATATCTCTCTGAGTAATAGTAAAGCATAAAGCTTTACTGCATTACAGAGGACGCTGCATGGTTTATATGACAGAACCTGACTGTACATTACAACAGAAATAAAGAGGACATGATCTCTCATGCTAGAAAAATGATTTAATATTGTGGGCAGAATAGCAAAGTCATTGATTTCTTCTGCTGATTCAGTATAACAGTGCATATCATTGAAATCCAGAAATGAATCAAGTTTGAATCCACAGGACAGATGGAAGTTGTTAAACAGCAGATAAAGGTTGCAGTGATGGAAATTTGTCTGAGTACTCTGTTTCTGTGTTATAGGAATTTGAGGAGTTCAATAAAAGGCTTGGTGATGTTTCCAAACAAGTGCAGATCCCCCTACCTGTTTCAAACGTCCTCTGGGAGCACTGTATCCGTCTGGCTAACCGAACACTAGTGGAGGGGTGAGTAGTCACATCTACCCTGACAACAGGAATATGGAGGCATCTACAGCACTAAGCTGTTTTATCACTGTAATGTTAATTTTTTTTCTGGTCAAATCAGTTTGACTACCAAGTCAGTAGTGCTAAATGCAGTTAGTCAAAGGTTTATGTAATTGGTCTGATTCTAACATGTTTCTATAAGACTATGCTAGAGATATATTGGTGATTCACCAGTACAGACTTGTATGGTGGATGCTCACATGTAATGTAACTCTCTAAAAGTATTTATTTTAAAAGGCTTCCTCCAAGACAAACTCTTGTCAGAAATTATTTTGTACATCTTCTACATACATGAGCTCACAAACACCCATTATTGACTATTGTTTCTGTTATTGACAAGGCAAAGTGGGCCTGCTATCCCTCCAACACCCGACTTTCAGGGAAGATTTTCATGTCAGAGTAACACAACAAGCAATATTTTTAGTCTTATCTTCCTCACAAAAGAGAAAGAAAGGCCAGTGAGAGAATGATTGCTGTCTTTGTTATACCATCTATATACTAGAAAATACTGAGAGGGGAAAAGGCCTGTTGCTGAATTTAATTATCTCTTGTTTGTAAAGTAAAGCGTATACCGTTTCACCTGTGGAACCTTTTATTTACTGTATAGATACACTGTCTTTAAGTGGTGGAAAGGTTTGAGCTGCTGCATTCATCTAGATTTTGATTCAGCATTTTCTTTTCAGGTGATGTTTGTGTCTTAGTATGAGGCGCTTGCCCTTTGGGTGTTTTTTTTGTAAATGCTATTTCAGACTTTGCCTGCCTCTGGAGCAGTGATGAATGTAAAACATCTACTATATTCCCCCTCTCCTATCTCTCAGACAGCTTCTTTTGTAATTGCTATTTATATATAAATAATGAAATTTATTTATATATAAATATATATAAATATATATAAATATATATATATATATATATATATATATATATATATATATATATATATATATATATATATATATATATATATATTTTAAGCATCTACTTGTCAAAGACACACCCTGTTTTTATGCCCAATGAGTGGTTCGGCAACTGGGGCAATAACAAGCTACACACTCCTCAACACTTTACACTTTTTTTATATCTAAATTACTTAAAATTGTAGGTTGTAGAGAGGTAAGAATCAAAATAAAGCATTTACCACAGTAAAACGTTCCCACTACATTATTGATGTGTATTGACAATTGGTCTTTGAATCCATATGTCAAGCTGGATAAAAACTAGGTTTATGTTTATATCATGTATATACATGTATACGCATTCATGATGCCCTTTGGCACCAATATTTAGAGACCGGTATGACTATTTCATTTCCTCTAGAGGAAGAAATCTTATTTGGTTCCATTTGCTTTACTTATGGTTTGGTCTTCCCCAGTAGAGAGGATGGATTACACCAAATGCACATCTCACCTAATTTCTCTCCATATTTTTTCAGATGGAATTGACATTTTTGTCATTTGGTGGATTTCCTTATCGAGAGCAGCTTTAAGAAGTGGATAAACTTCTAAATGATATTTTTAAATAAAGTACTTTTGTCTTAAAGCAGCTGTATTGTTTAAGATCCAAATATTTTACAGATGATTGTCATTTATCAACATTAACAAGAAAATCCAAAGAAAATCAGCTTTTGTTAAAGAACATTAGCATGTAAAGAACATTTTTAGCTCTGTTTGACTTACAGAGTCATTTACACTATTCTTATCTCAAAGATTGATGAATAAGGCCCAATGAGAGCATGGAGAGGGGAAGAACTGCATAGTTTCCTGAGGAAATGAAAAGCATAAAAATGAATAATTGGAAGCTCGGTGTGTCTTCCTGTGGTCTGTTATGTTGGAATGTTTGGGCCAAAGTTTGCTTCAAGCTTCTTGCGCTCAAATTTGCTTCACCCAAGCATAATTGAATTGGCTCCGGTTCTGAATTAATTGTGTTTTATCCACCATTTTGTACACAGCACATTCCAAAAAGTGCACAAGTATTATTTTTGGGGGGGCTAGGAGGGAGGGGGTTAACTGAGGAAAGTGCAGGAGACCCACATAGCTTTGTATATTTTATTTTAGTACTTTGTTTTTTGAGTGTTTTTATCCATCTGTCTACAACAGACCTGCTGTCTTGGTGTGTATCTCTGCAATAATTCCCAGGCAGCTGTTCTGCTCCATTGACAGCTTTAACCACTGTTCACTGTCCACTGAGTCTGTGTGTCTTTCTGTATCTGAGAGGACTCGTGCTTATTTACTTTCTCAGCAAATCCACACAGCTGCCCACTGACAGGATGTAGAGATATGAGAAGTAAAGAACTTGTACTTGGTATGTTTCATTCTAGCATTGTGTGACAGTCCACAGGTATAGTGCACCTTGGAAATTACACTAGCTATCAGATGGTTTTAACCTACCAGGCTCTGTGTGTGCGTGTGTGCGTGCGTGCGTGTGCGTGTGCGTGCGTGTGCGTGCGTGTGTGTGTGTGTGTGTTTGTGTGCGTGTGCATGCTTTGTGAGGAAGCACTACACATTTTTAGTAACATATGGACTACAGAAATACTTTGTTTTGTTTGAACCCTTCTGGTGTCTGTTACTCAATCTCATTGTGATCTTGAATCTTAATATTTACAGACCAGAGAAGCTCACATTTACAAACATGGTATGATTAAATGTCCACAAGCAGTAGTCAAACGTTGCTTTGTGGCTCTCCTGCAAGTGTTGCACTTTAAATACAGTTCAGATGACATGAAACCTATTCTCAGATACAAACATTCCATCACAACCCACTGAGAATATGATACTTTTTGTTTACTGTTTTGCCAAAGATCTTCATGTTTGTATGAATCGTAGAAATTTTGCAGCTCTAAGTATGTTCACAAAGAGAATTTCAAGCATTTTTTAGCTTTTGTGTGGACTTTTCTAGTTAAGATGTTTTTAACTGATGACATTGTTTGTCCTATTTTCCTGTAAAAAGTGCTGTAACTTTTATTACTTATCTAAAGCTGTTTAAATGTTTTTAGTTTTTAAAGCAGATAGACCATTTTGCCTAAAAACATTGCTCATTCACTACAGCATTTGTAAAAAAATAAAATTTACCATTAGTAAATTCTGCCAAGCAAATTCGTATTTGCTGGACTCAGTGTTAGTCTAATTTGTTATTATATAAGTATAAAACTATTGATATTTTCCACCCCTGTCAATATGTAAAGTAATCTAATGAATTTCGGTATAAAATCCCTAGTTTGTTTTTGTGTTAGATATTTTTTTACACACAGGTTTTTTTGTTCCAGATATTCACATTTTGAAGTGAGAATGTTAAAGCGTCAAGTTTACTATCAACATTTTCTCTCTCTCTGGGGATTTTAGTAAAATGTGCATTACTTGTCACTATGAAAATGTTAACAGGTTAATAAATGAATTGAGTTGTCCAGTATGTGTGTGTGAAGCTCACAATTCTCTCTTCTGATATCTGGCAGCTATGCTAATGTGAAAAAATGCAGTAACGAGGGCCGAGCACTGATGCAGCTAGACTTCCAGCAGTTCCTCATGAAGCTGGAGAAGCTCACCGACCTCAGACCTATCCCAGATAAGGAGTTTGTCGAGACCTACATTAAAGCCTATTACTTGACTGAGAATGACATGGAGCAGTTTATTAAGAACCACAGGGTAAGCACAGTTTCTTTTTTTAATTCCAACTGTGTGTGTGTGTGTGTGTGAGAGAGATGTTTTGGACTGAAGATTTTTTTATAATTAGATTAGCAGGAATATTATGTATGTGTGTTTTTATAAATGGCCAGTGTGGATTCTTCGTCAGCATTCATTCAGGATCGTTGGTTTGTGGTCTGACAGTAGAATCCCACACTAATAACCAGACTTTAATTCTTCTATGTGAGATATTTCATGTCATGCACAGAAAAAGTGTAGTGAATATTTTTAAATAATGCTAAAATTGTAACATGAAACGTGTAGTGAATTCCAGGGTTGGGTGCAGATCATTTTCATGCATCAATATAGCAAACTGTAGTACCTGGAAATGTTGGCACTTAGCATTAGAAAGAAAACTCTTACACAAACTACAGAAGTAATTTCATATTTACATATGATAATTCATAATCATATTCATTCAATTCAAGTTTATTTGTATAGCGCTTTTTACAATGGACATTGTCTCAAAGCAGCTTTACAGAACATAAACATAGAACAGAAGGTAAACATAAGGAGAAGTATAAAGAATTAATATACAGTAATAAAAATTCAAGATATATATAGTTCAGTGTGTATGTATGTAAGTATATGTATTTATCCCCAATGAGCAAGTCTGAGGTGACGCAGGCAGCAGAGGCAAGGGAAAACTCTCTAGAATGGAAGGAAGAAACCTTGAGAGGAACCAGACTCAAAGGGGAGCCCATCCTCATATGGGTGACACTAGAGGGTGTGATTACAAATATACAGTCAAACAAATGCTGTATTGGTGTAAGGATCACATGGAGTTCAGATCTCCTCTTAGTATCACAGAGTCCAACTGGAGCTGTTAGATCTGTAGATGTCTCAGGATTCTCAGAGTCGGGATCATCTCAGTGGAGGTCCGAGATCTTCATCGCACGGAAGACGATCGGAGCTGGTACAATTTCTGGATGCCTCGGGATGGGTGAAAAGAGAGAAACAGTGGAGAGGGATTAACGTATCTGCTGTTCATAAAAATGTGCAAGTCTAATTAATAGTGCACAAGATTATGGGATGTGTTATATGTATGCCTAACTAAAGAGATGAGATTTTAATCTGCTTTTGAACTGGGAAAGTGTGTCTGAGCCCCGAACACTATCAGGAAGACTATTCCAGAGTTTGGGAGCTAAATAAGAAAACGCTCTACTACCTTTAGTGGACTTAGATATTCTGGGAACTACCATAACTAACTATTCATAATTATATCCAGCTTATGAATCACTAATTGTGGTTGTCAAAACCTGAAAAGCATTGAGTTTGAGTTAAAAACAGCATATAATTGCAGAATTTATGTAAAGTTTTCTCTGTCTTGTGAGTAAAGGTCTTCACCACTGTGAAGTGTATTTGTTCTTTCATGCTGTGTTTGTGTTTGAGCAGGAATACTCCATGAAGCAGCTGGCCAACCTGGTCAACGTCTGCCTCGGCTCCCACATCAACAAAAAGGCCAGGCAGAAACTCCTGGCAGCTATTGATGACATTGACCGTCCAAAAAGATAAATGAAAGCAGGCCACCCAGGTTGAAAGCATGATCACAATGGAAATCTGCTACAACTACAGAGTATGCAGTATTTCACTTCTGACATACGTTTGCTGCCTCTGTACATTTCTGTGTGTATGTTCTTTAATGTTACGGTACATCAATGTACATCACTTGTTCATCGGTTTGTTGAGTGTGTTAAAGAGTGAGACATGACATGTAGGGAACTCCTGGACAGTTCACAAATCTTTTCCAACAGTAATATGCTTTAATATGAAAAATTTCTGAAAACTGAAACACTCCATCTATAGATGTTGGTCTAATCTTTCAAATACGCTACATGGACATTTTAGAACAGGTAATGAAGCATTTCATCTGCTAAATGGGACAAAATTGAGGTTTTCATCATGTGGTGTCATGACTCATGTCTGTTTAATCCTGTTACACCAAGTTGTATGTTCTTTGCTTGTTCATTTTAAAAAATATTGATTTTATTATTTATACCAATTGAACATGATTGGTAGATTGACATTTAGAATTTTTTTTCATTAAATATGTATTTTGGGGAAAAAAAAAACATTTGGTTGAATGACTTAGCGTACGATTTGTGACATATAGTTTATATTGTACATGTGAATGTCAAAGCACCATCATATTTATTCCAGCTACTGGGTGTTACAGCGTTCATAAAAACAACGTCAAAGCATAAAATCTAAAACGAGTTAGTGTGTAATTGTCTGAACCAGAATATTACTTTATGTACATTATTACTTTACTGTAACAATATGAAACCCAAGGCCCTAAAATAAATACACTAACATTCTGAATGAGTGCTTGTGCAAGTCTGTAATTTTGTTAAATTATGTTAATTTTTTTGTGTCTAGTGTGGAGCCTGTGACTGAATGTTTTTTTTCTGCTTTTCACCGGTGTGTCTAGTGACCTGTTTTTAACTTGCTCATTTTTCCTAATCTTTCACATAATCACATTTGGAGGTTGCTGAGAGGGGACATAGGAAATAATCAATTAGGCCTGTGTGTCATTGTGTACCAAATCCAGTCAGGAAACCCTGCTGGACTTCAAAGGCTTTACTAACATGCTGATAAAGTTCCACTAACACACTACTAGCTGCTCAGCGCAGCACTAACATCTCCCTCAGGAACATCAGCTTTACTTGAAAGAGCTCTATCTGCAGAGCAGGTCAACTGGCTTTTAAATGAAATGTTTTTAAAAAAATAATAATTAAACACCAGTATATGTAGTGCAGTCAGCCTCTAGCACTTTCTCCGGTTTGGATAAATTAAAATATTTAATCCTGTGAGCATTGAGCAGAATGAAGTGGAAGAAGCAGCATTATTGAGTCTCTCAAATAATGTACCTCATCATGGTAAACCTAAGAAACCAAAGGCCACAACCAAAGCTTGCAATTATCCAAAAGCTTAATGAATGGATGAATGGACAACCTCCATTAACCTGTGTGGACGTCAACCTATAATTAACATATTTAAAAAAAAAATCCCACTAAGATTTGTGCTTTAGTAGCAACAATTCCGGATACAAGTGCGATGTACAGGTTTACTTCTTGATCATGTTACCTGTGTGTAATTTGCATAATTTAGATAAAATCCCCTGCTGTTTAATGCAAATAGGTGTCAGTAAATCCATCAGGATTTTAGCAGTAGAAGGTATTAGAAAGGTTTACTATGTCACACTTTTTAACTATGTTGGATAGTCTTTAGCACAGATTGAGTATGTCCAAGGAAAAGGCAGCTTTCCTGAAGATGTCTCAAGTTTTGCAATGTTTACAGATTTATTAGCATACAAGGCACCAGCTGGTCATGATCAATTTCTTTCATTTAGATTTTTAAGTGTTTCAAGTTATTAATGTTCTCTGAATCCCAAACAAGGCAAACAGAAATCTGTAAGCCTTTAATCTATAGCATAATCTATACGCATAACATAAGGTTCTGTCATCTGTATTTTTGTGTAATTCTTACTTAATTTGTCAAAATTTATTTTCTCTGTATTCTTTCTGTAGGAAAAAAAATCCACCTGACTCATATCCATTACACCAATGATTGTATTCATCTGCCATGACGGTCACTGATGGGCTGCATGAATCTACCCTTTAGGCTAGAAAAAAAATCAGCCCCAGCCCCACTTCTTTATACCTCTAGTGTGAATTAGTTAAATTAGTTAAATGTTAAATTGTTTATTTCTATAAAAGTCTAAAATAATCTGCGTTAAAACATTTGTATGTCACAGCCATCCTTAGCTAAGAGAGCAAGACAGCAAAATTGTCCATTCTCTCTCTCCTGTCAATCACAGCAACAGAAGCCAGTCATGGGTACTTTGTGAGCTAATGTATATGGGGCAGATAGCGTTTTCCTCAAAGAGTGTTTTGCTGTTCTGTGATGCAGCACAAGCAGCAGTTTAAGATAGATGCGGATGGCTGGCTTTGTATGTCTTGAAAGAAGAATGTTCTAGGTTTCAATGTCACAAGCTGATAATTGCTATGTGATAGGGGGTTTGTGATAGGGGCTAACTGGTTTGTGGGAATTGGCAGTGACAGAATTAGGGAGAAAATGTGAAAAAAATGTGTGGAAAAAATGCAGAATAATTTGATGGGTACAATAGAGATAAAACCTCAACCTGACTCCTTTTTCTCTTTAGATCAACCTTGTCCTCGTAGCCCTTTTTTTATCAGTTCTCCCTGAAGGTACATTTATTCAGATGGTTTGAGACAGGCCTTGAAGGCAGCAAATTTTACTATATTACCAAGAGATGTATATGCATTAACTGTTCCTAAGTCAAAGATGAACAAATGCAAGCCGGAATAACATTAAAAAAATAGCAGAATAGATAAGATGCTAGATAGAAAGAGTAGATTTAAGTCAACAAAAAAACAAAAAAGTTTTACTGTTTGTCAACACACTTGTCTCTCTCTTCTATATTTTCTACCACAGTTCTTGCCAAGATCACCTAATGCACATTTAGCATATTAAAGAATACACTGCATTAAAAAATGGCTAAATAAAGGCAACTGAGGAGGAAACAATCTTGGAAATCATTCAGTTTGGACATGATGAGGGTCAGCACCTCATCTGAAGCCAAGGCTCTCAGCATGAAAAGAGTGGTTGTTCCCTCCAGGTTGGGAATGATATACAACCTCAAGCAGAAGAGTTTAAGTATCTTGGGATCTTGTTTACTAGTGATGGTAAAGTAGAGAAAGAGATTGAAAGATGGATCTGTACAGCATGAGCAGCTATGTGGACATTGTAGTGGTCTGTCATGATGAAGAGAGAGTTGAGCCTAACGGTGAAGCTATCAATCTATGTCCTTGCCCTCACCTTTGGTCATGAGCTTTGAGTAGTGACCCGAAAGAATGAGGTCATGGATATAAGTGGAGAAATGGGCTTCCTTCACAAGGTTTCTGGACCTTAGAGATAAGATAAGGAGATCCGACATTTGCCATGAACCTCTAAGGTACTACAGCGTGCCTGCCATAAAGCCACAGCAAACATGAAAAATATTGTTTGTTATTCGTTGCAAAAACAGTTAGCTTTAGTTTTTGTTATTCAACCTTTTTTTCTTATGTAACTGCTTTAGATGTCGGTGGACAGCAATTCTATCTCAAGTCTCTGCTCATGACTATCACTAGGAAAATCTCTCAAACTACCTTATTATTTTCTTAGAAGACAACAAAACAGCAGATAATTAAATCATCCTGAGACATTTTTGTTCACAAAGTCTTTCATACTTGAATCTTCGACGAGTGTGTATTGACTTGCAGCTATTAGATTAATCCCCATGGGGAAGTTTCAAAACCGTCTTCTGGGTGTTGCTTACAATAGAGATTTCTCCAAATCCTTAAGTTACATGAATCTTAGTTAATTAGCTTTTCTTTTTCTTGTTGAGCTGGTATAGCGTTCCTGCAGTGAGTTTTAAGTGCTATGTGGAAAATGGAGAGGTTGTATTGATTTGATAATGAGTCACAGAGCAGGAGGCATTTTTATGGCTTTTTAATGGTCCTGCAGGAGAGTGTCTAAAGACATGACTGAGTGTCCGGCCAACCTGAGGCTTTCAAAACTACTTTGAAAAAATAAATAATAACAACAACTACTACTAACTTGTTATTGTTGTAGTTATGATGAGGAGGAGGAGTATAACCTTGTCGTATATGAACGTATGTACACAGATAAAGCATGCTGCTGGCTGCAGTGTCTATGCAGTGTTTTGATTCCTGCCATGGCCAGTATAAAGGCATTGACTGCCAGAGCCTTATCTCTTACTCTCACTCAGTCTTGCACGCATGATCAAAGAGACAATGTTTTATCCCTGTGAGTTTTGGACAGCTACACTTTGTTTACTTCTCACATTGTTTTTGCACCATCTGTTTCTGTGTAGGCTGAAAAAGATCATTTAATTTATCTCAACAATGATTGAGAACCACATGCTTTTGGAACATTTTGTCTCTGTCTGCCAAGCAGCTAATTCAGATCACAGTGTTCACTGCATAATAATGATTTTCATGTGAGGCAATGAAAATGTATCAAATTCACACGTTATTTTTTTTCTGTAATGTCTGTAATATATTTATTACACAGAGAAGAGGCAAAGGAAAGTCTCTGGAATTGTACTGACAGGATGCACCACCTTCACGGTGCCAGATTCCAAACTGTATGATTCTTTGATTCCAAAGAGTCTTTAAACTGATGTGTTAGCAAGGCTACTGTATAACTGGCTATAAGGGCACTGAGGTCCAGTCAGTAGTTTTGGGAGAAGGTTTTTAGTCTTGCTGGAGCCAGAATAGTTTATTTAAGATCGGATATAAAATAACACAGAATATAAATTTGCAATTGGTGTAGTACACATTTGGTACATTTGTAATATATAAACTATAAAGTAAGAGACATTTCATGTGACAAAAATATCAAAACACCAACTGAGGGGTTATGGTGTGGATGAACTGTAATCTCTACAGTACAGATCCTCAGTGTTGTAGACTCATTACATCTCATGGCACATTAAATTTCCTACATGTGTGTACGTATATATATCCCCTTTTTCTCTTGTCTGCTCTGTGACTGTTATACTGTACAATTCTGCGTATAAGAAGAAGCTAGAAGATAGGAGATTAAAATTTTTGTTGCTGATATATTAATGTATGAAATTACTGGTTTTGTGGTTTAACATATGTAGGCATTTATAAATTTGTAGATTTTGTAAAATTTCTTTGAAAATTATGAGATGGACTTTATAATGTGCCATTAAAGGAAATTAGATCTTAACGGAATGCGTGTTTAGTCAACTAACAATGTAATGACATAACTGAGATTGACAATTTCATTAGATTTATATTAGTATTATAGTTTGTATATTAAATAATTGTAATACAAAATGTGCTTGTGTTATTTTCTAGGTCTAGTTTTCAACATCACGTGTGTGAATCAAGGACACAAGACATTCTCATGGTTAGAGATTGGTTTGCCAGTGCATGCTCTTGGCTTTTTACCTGAACATTTGGTCTCTTGGGCTGAGGAACGGCACTTGTGTAAATCCATCAGGCAGAAAGACTTGATGGCTTGAGGAGTCTGACAACATTTCCTTCATTCGTCATCTGTGTGATAAATCATTACTGGGATGAGCTGACACTCTGACACATGAACCTGTCAATCACTTGATCAGTCAACCAATCACTCTCCTTATCTTCTAAAGGCAAAACATGCAGAATCACTTGGGAAACTTGGATGTTTTTTTTTTTTTTAATGTTATATCAAAAAATTATAGTAAATTCTAAAAAAAAAAAAAAAAAAAAAAACACGGGTGATTGAAACAGCCTAGTGCAAAGGGTTTTTGGTCTTTTTTATTGATGTGATGTTGCTATTAATTGCACTTTCAATTTAGTTCACAAGAGCATGTTCAATAATAAGGAAAACAGGACAAATTATTATTTTTTACCTTAGAATTCCTACAGTTTAAGTAAAGTATAAATGCATTTAGGAAATCATTATCATTTTTCTTTTAGTTCCTATTAATCTTTTTTTAATGACAAATCAATGGGCACAAAATCTTTGGTGTATTAAAAGTACATTGCAGTTATACTCAGCACACAGCTACAATTCACCTCAGTTCAAAACCACTTTGTTATACATATTTATGTACAAAATACATTCATCTTTATGTCAATTTCTAAACAGCAAGCAGAATTTACAGAACATGATTTGTGTAATAGAAAAATATCCCCCTTTTATACAAAAATCAGAAGTTGCTGTGTTAGTGTAGGATCTAATTATAAATATTTTATCAGCGTTTCCTGAGCATACCCCTGTGCATCTACAATAGGTGGACTGGCCGAGTGATTAAACTTTATGAGTTTCAGGTATTCCTGGATTTATCTGCTGCTATGCTAAAAGCAGAATGGAAAATGTAATCTGTCTTTCAGCTGGGAACCTACATGTTTATTCTTGATCTCAAAACCATTTAGATATAACTGGTGTTTGGTTTTGTTTTGGTGTGATTCATGGCCTCCTGTGACTAGGACTTGGCAGGCACAAGAGCTAATAATGGCCTTTTTCCTCTTGAACAGCCTTAGCTGAGAGATCTCAGTAACCAGGACTGGTAAGTCTGCAAAACGGAGACCTGTAAAATCTGTCATGGTTATAATTATATGCAGATTAAATACCTACTTGTTGCATTACTAAGCCATTTTAACTGTCAAACATGGAAGCCAAGTGATCTGGAAACCCACCTCTCTCCATTTTGGTAATAATGATATTCATGTTGCAATGGCATCAGAAATTGTGAAGTTATGAAGTCGTATTTACTGGTGTGTCAAACTCACTATTATAGCAAATTTTATTGACCCAGATGGTATTGCAACACTTGCAGAACTGACTTGGACAGTGTGGTATTCTGAAAGTGTGTGTTGGATAACACAATTTATGAAGAACAGTAAAGTTTACAGTCTGACCTTACACAGTTTTATAAGGTTTACAAATAATAATCAGATTTTGAAAGGGAAAACACATTTTGTTCCTTCAGGGTAGTTCTGACACGCTCATGTTCTTGGCCTCACTGCATTTTTATTACCCTTAACATTACACCATGGACTAGATCTTTTTTGCAATCGATTTTTCTTTTAAAATGCTTTTCCTGATTTTATTGGCAAGAACATATATTGAGAATATATATAAAGTAATTTTGGATTTATGCTGTGTTCATTTGGAGGAGCAAAACATATTTTGTCTTTCGAGGTGAAAAGTAATTATTAATCACACATGAAAAGATTTTAGAAAAAAAATCTTAACAAGAATAATCATTTTAGATACATTTTAAGAATAATCCCTTTTTTATCCCCATGTTCTTTTCATGTTCTTAGAAAGTTATCTTATAAATAATACAATTTAATTAATGTCATAGACAAATATATAAAACTCGTTCATTATGATGTATAAATGCGTATGCAGTTTAATGTTTATTTACAGTAGGGCGTATGTTGGTGTGAAGTAGCATTATAGACCTAAAGTAAATTGTTTGCAGAAAAAAAACTGTATGACAAACAAAACTAGCATTATTTTATATTAAAGATATTACATCTGTATCTGTTTAGTGGTACTGCGTCTGTTTCCAGATTTAAATCTGAAGTGGACATGGTCTAATGTGAGGTTTTTCCCCTTGAACATTATGCCTCTGTAAACTCTGTGGGGACAGATATAGAAATTCCAGATGTAGAATGTAGAGATGATGTAGAAATGTTCAGGATGGGCTATAAAATCTGTCTCTGTCAAACTCATCTAAAGTTCTTAATCTAAATTGAACGCATCTCGAGTTCATAATTGGTTGCACAAGACGTGTTTTTTTTCTCATTTGCAATATATTCTAAGGAATTTGATTTAGTTATAAATGTAGTTAGTTATAAATGATAAAGTTATAAATGTATCTCGTCAATGCTAATGGACTTTATTTGTTCCACAAGCCTCATATCTGACTGATATTCCATACTCAGCTAATACAGTGTTGATGTGTCCTATGAGATCTCAATCTCGATGCACATCTCTAGTCTCAGCTACATGTCCTGTGTCCTGTGACTTTCTCTGCCAAGTTTTCTTAAAAAAAATTTCAAAAAATCTGACCTCATCTGTACATTGATAAAGTTTCTATTCAACCTGCTACTTTGCCTGGTTTATAAATCAATAATGCCCTTTGGATAGTATCAACAAGGTCAAAAGGGGAAAATATTTATCCCTACAAATACCAAAAACATTGTTTTCGTATTCAAATAGACTTACAGTTATTTTTACTTCTTACTTTTGATAAAAATTAGATACATTTTAAGAATAATCCCTTTTTAATAGATTTGCATTTCTATATCTGAGATAAATTAAAAGTGTATTGTGAACTGTCACATAATTACCTCATGTCAACCTTGTCTGGGATGTGTGTTGACACAAGGAAATGTAGCACGTGTTAATGATTTGGACCCATGAGATGCAGGAGTGAGTGATGTTCCAGCACAAATGGTCTTCGGAAGAACTGACTTGGCATTGTTCTAGGGTCACAGCTGAACAATTTGGCAAATAGGAGCTCTTTTTAGAGATCTGTTTGCCTTTTTGTTTCTGTTAGTTACACAACTTTTCCATGTTTTCTGCATGTTGTATAGAATAGCCATGACCCTGTCTGTTACTCCAGGGAGGACAAAAAGGTGAAGTAGAGAGAAAATGAAGGTTTTGCTGTTAGAGCACCTCTCAAATGGAAAGATAGGGTTATATACTATTTGGCATTCTGTGTGTTTAAGTTACAGTAATAACCTGATATTAAAGCTGAAAGGAGCTGTGACTTTCTCTGCCAAGTTTTCTTAAAAAGAATTTCAAAAAATCTGACCTCATCTGTACATTGATAAAGTTTCTATTCAACCTGTTACTTTGCTGAATGACGATGAGAGACCCTAGGAATAACTGTAGAGCCCAAACTCTCTCATAGAGAGAAACCCATAATAAAAGTGATGACACTTCACCAAAACAAATCTCCATCTGACCTTTTCAGCCTAAAATTCTTCTCTTCAGAAAAACAAGCTTAAAATGCTGCACATGCATTTTGATTCTTTCAAAATAACAAAAAAAGTGTATTTAGAATGTTGAGATATTATAAAAGATGATACAAACGAAACACCTTAAGTACTGATAAATACCTTGTCACATTTTTCTTTCATTTTTTCTTTATTTTAACACACTGTTTATTAAACATAGTATGTACTAGGGTTGTAGTCAAGATCACTGTTATACAGATGAATAGCAGAACTAGTCAAGATCAATACAAGTGTGAGTTTTGAAGGGAACAAATCCAAGCCAAGTTTAAGACCAAATGAATGGATGAATTCTTCAATTAGTGTTTTATTGACGGTGGTCAAGAGTGTCTAACACATCTCTCTAAAATATCTCATAGCTGTTCATTTGGGTTGAGATCTAGTGATGGTGTAAGCCAAAGCATATACAGTAATTTACACCAATCTCATCCTCATCAGGCCATTCATTGAGTGTAACCAGGACTTGTGCATGTAGAGGGCCTGTCTTTATCCTGAGACAACCTTGAAGAGACCACTTGCATCAGAAGAAAAATGTTCCATCACAGGATAAAAGTGATCAATAAGAAGAACTTTTTATTGATTTGCAGTGACTCTTGACTTTAAAGGAGCATGTGTACTGTTCTGTCTGTGTACACCACACAAACACTCATGCCCTTGATCAGAATAGAATGAATGGTAACTCCTCTCACCGTATCACTTTTCTCACTAACATCTTTTTATGCCATGCTGATTTGCTTTTCATTACTGGAATCTAGAGAGGCTATTCATTTTTGTTGTGATGTGTGATACATTGCAATCCTATTATAATATCAGTCTCCTTCACTCATGCATCAGTGTCTTTGACTTGTGTGCTTTTGACCACAATTTTCTAGCTTATGTACTAAAGAATATCTCATAGATCTAAATACAGATGTTACTTTTGTGATTGCTCCTTCTGGAACACAAAGAGACAAGCAGTCATTCATCTGTGACTCAGTAATTTTTTTCAAAATCACTTAGATCATGAGATCACTTTTAGACCATTTGATACTGTGCGTTTTTTTTTAATGACACATAGAGCCTGATTAGATGTTAATTCTTCTCTAAATGACTGTTTTTCTGAAATTGTTGTACATGAAAAAAATGTGCTACAATCATAACAGCAGAACCAAAATCTAAACATTGTTATCATATGTTTGTCCTGTACTACGGCGCTCTTAAATGTTTGTTTCTCTCTTATTTCCTTCCTTCCTGTATAGAGAATGCTGATTTGACATTATTGGCCCTGCACATTTTCCCCCAGTTTATATCTGCATATGCTTATTCAATTTCTATGGTCAGAGTGTTTTGTAAGTATTCATAAAAATCTGAGTAGTTTAAAGAAATGTCAGAGAAAAAACTAATACTGCAGTCCATTATGTTTGAAGGCTTCTGTCCAAGATGGTGCAACACACTACTCAAGCTCTTCCCACTGCAATCCAACATATAGTCAGGATTTTTATTGCTGCAACCTTCTATCCTTCTGTATGTTTCTCTATCAGTTTGCTTCTCTTTCTGACTTTATCTGCACTGACTGCTGTTGGTGAGGGGCCATGGTTTCCTCAGGGCAGTAAGAGATTTTCCACCATACTAATATCCAGTCACTGGATGTGATTAATATAAATCCTCATAAGCTGACTCAATTTTTCGAACTGCATTTCAATGGCTTTTTGAGCCCCTTGATTTGTTCATTACCATGAATTACATTACAGATAAAATATTATTGTAGCACCATGACATTTGAATAGTAATTTACAGAAGAAGCAAATCGTAGACATCCTTTAAGAGAAAATCTTTAGATCCATAGAAAATCATTTAAGAGGCAAAGGACATCAATGAACTATTTTGGCATCTGAATATTATTATATACATACCATTATAAATAAAATAAAAACAATTAAGTTTTTATTTCTAACATTTTTGTCACTTTATGAAGTTCTTTCAAAAGTCTCAAAGTATAATACATTATATAATACATAATATATAATTATATTACTATATATAATTATATTAATTATATTACATTATAGGGGGCACGGTGGCTTAGTGGTTAGCACGTTCGCCTCACACCTCCAAGGTCGGGGTTCGATTCCCGCCTCCACCTTGTGTGTGTGGAGTTTGCATGTTCTCCCCGTGCCTCGGGGGTTTCCTCCGGGTACTCCGGTTTCCTCCCCCGGTCCAAAGACATGCATGGTAGGTTGATTGGCATCTCTGGATAATTGTCCCTAGTATGTGAGTGTGTGAGTGAATGAGAGTGTGTGTGTGTGCCCTGCAATGGGTTGGCACTCCGTCCAGGGTGTATCCTGCCTTGATGCCCGATGACGCCTGAGATAGGCACAGGCTCCCCGTGACCCGAGGTAGTTCGGATAAGCGGTAGAAGATGAATGAATGAATATTACATTATATAATACATTATGTACACATAATGTATATATGATGAAATTCATGTATAAATATGAATGTCAATGTGTTTATGGCTGTAAAGCTAAGTTCTCCTGTCAGTCTCTTATATGCATTTTTTATTAACTGTAAATTGTTTCATAATTGTTTTTATTATAATTATTATTAGGTTTTTTGCACAAACCTGAAGGCAGATGGTCTAGTTACCAAGCCAGGAGTTCTCAACAGAGCTGACTCTGTTCTTTAAACACTCACTTAAGCCCAAAGCTAAAATCTAATAGCTGATGTATTCTGAGTCCCTGTGTTACATTTTTCAGAACTGTATTTTACTGTATTATGCAACATATTCAGGAAGATTTAATTTATTGTCTCAAAAAAAAAGCACTAAGTTGTTTTATGTCTACAACAAAACAAATTTTAGATGGAGTTTCATAAATATGGACTATGATAGGACATTGATCTTTTTAAGAAAATGTGTCGACAAAACAATAAACAAACAAACAAAAAGTATTCTATGTTATCTATAATCACCCAAAGAACCTAAGATTGTTTTGTTTAAAATAAATAAGCAAATAAATAAAAGAAAAGATTTTTCTATAGATTGAGTTTTCTATATTCAATAGATTAAATACTACAGAAATAGATGTAGTAAAAGAAACAAATGTTATATTATATATGTGATATTATACTAACAGATAATACTTGGTCATCATAACCACAAAAATCAAGAATGTTTTCAAATATTAATGAATTTCCCAACCAACCAAAATATATGTAAGTGTGAGACTTTATTGTTGTACAGTAGTTAAGGACAGAGAGCTTTCTTTTGTAAAGCTTCTGTAGATTTCACCGAACCATCTCACACTGCAGGAAGCATTTAAGTTATTTTCAAAGCTGCATTTTTATTCTATCAACAAATACTAAAAATAAATTAACTCTGATGAACGAAATCCTAAAAAACTGTATTGTTTTATAATAACACATTTTGAATTGTGCCTAAAACATTCCCCAAAAAACATTCCACAAATAAACAACTGAAACATTCTAATAAAAAATGACATGATTTAGTAACAGTTCTTAAATTCTGCTTAATTTGATAAACATTATTATATATTTTTTAATATACAGTAAATATTCTGTTCTATTTCACATTATATTCTTTTAAACCTGGTTTAAATTCATCTGCTAAATTTAAAATAGTAAGATCAGAACCTTTCTATGTACTTAGACCTAGTAGTGTCTCAAACTCAGATATTAAATTTCACTTTCCAGCTCACAGTTAATTCATCACTGTAGCAATATGTCATTATGCCAAATCAAGAACGCGTAGCTGCTTTACCTTGGGTTTATAATCAAGCCAAGCTAAATCATAATGTGATGCAAATCTAAATCACAGCATGCCTAGTGTTAATAATAGTAATTGTTTATGTATTATTTGTTTATTTTTCATTTTATTTTTCATATTTATGTACAATGGTCATTGTATTAATTTAGCTACATTTTGCAAACTTTAGCCAGAAAAGAATTAGATAATATTTAGATATCATATTTTCATGATATCGGTGTTGAAAACGGAAATTTACATGCACTGTACAACTGACCAGAGGACTGTGTGGTTTCCCTTGGAAATCATGGGGCATTCCCATTTACTCTTTTCCTTGACAAGTATTAACAGCAAAGTCACCACTTTGTGAGAGTGTCCGTGACCCCACTTTTTCATATTGGATCCTCTGTCCTTTCTGTCAACCTGAGTGACTAAAAAGCCCTGGTGGTAGAGTACAAGTATTGTCTGTATAAGGTGAGAAACTTAATAGGTTTCTATACTATGGAAATAATACCTTTAGCAGGATGCTGGATTAGCCACAGAAGAATATATTTGCATGAGCAGAATATTCAACCCACATCAAAAGTTGTATTATCCTGTACCACTAGTGAGATCATCGTGTCTATATTAGAGGCACTGATCTCACAACTTGTTCTGCCTTTGCATGAGTATAAGGACTCTTTAATCAATTGATATGTTGTAGGGTGACTCAGTTACTCACTTGGGCCACTATACTCTGGAATGGATCAGATATCTGATCACCAGTGTTGAGTGTAACATTCAGATTGAGTTTCACTAAGGCAGTCTTAAAAACAAACTCCTTTTCTTGGGCTTAAGTGTGACATGTAGTATGTCCTGTTATGTCTGTGTACACGAGGCAGCTATGCTAATCTCCTATTTAAAATCTACACTTCATTGTGCTGCTGCATTGCTGTTAATAAGCATTTCTTCTGATACCTGCTGCATTCTCTTCTTTATCTTTAACTTTTCCCATTCCAGGTGAAAGAGCAACCAATATTTTTCCCCTATATCTGTTCCTGATGCAACACTGCAGCAAAGGATTACTTCCCTTTTCCTCACTTAAGGGCTCCTCAGTCAAGTCAAGTTCTATTCCATGTTACTCCCTACTGTGATCATGGGGCATCAGAGGATGGATAGTTAATACTCAGCAGTATTTATTTAGCCTGCAAGCCTCAGACATCGCTACTGATTTTTAATTTTTGTCTCTTATCCATCTTTACTAAGCAGTTGAAAATCCTGCCATAAAATACAGGAGGTTTGGAATGTTCAACAATTTGCAACAAGGAATTATTAATTTAAGAATTTATAAAACTGTGAAATTTGCAGCTACATGATGCTATAAACAATAAGTCAAATGCCTGTTCTAAAGACACAGTCAACAGAATCAAATCCCTAATCAAACCAGTAGGATACTCAACTAGTTCCAAAGGAAATCACACTAGGAGACTGGGACAAAATGAAGTATGACTCCATATAATAACAATTTAACTAATTAACTGTTTCAACATTTTTGTGCCTCATGGAGAAGTAGACTAGAAGAGTAGAATTTCACCTCAATAGCGTTAGCAAAAACATTAAACAACTCACTGCTGTTCTGAGGGCATGTTATATTCTTATTTATAGCTCTGCCTCAGCTTAATTTAGCATAATTTATTCATCTAACAAAAAAAGCCCACACTCACTTTCTGTTTGCTTCTGATAATTCAATCCTGAGAGAATAACGCTAAGCATGTGGTAAATTGCTTGACCTACGTTCCTCGTCTTACCAAAAATTTCTTACATTTTGAAAGAGAATGTCTGTCAGTACAGTCATTTATAATTGTCAAAGTCTGTTGCACCAATTGTTATGTAAGCACCAACACACGAAAGAACTGCTGGCACTTGCCAGAAAAAGTACATAGAGTTCCAGAAGACTGTAGAAACTTTTCAAGTGAACAATAAAACCATGTAAAGTCATCAAGCATTTCCAACTAGTCCTTATATTAGTCCTTATACTAGTCCAATATTATAGTTCACAAGATTTTCTGAATTTATTATCTGAATTTATAGAGGATAAAACTGGTCAAGCAGAGCAATGCAGCATGACAAAATGAAGGTATGTTATATGGGAAGTAACTTTCCAGTGTTTATGTGCTTATTATCTAGCTTGGATCTGTAATTCATCCTCTAATTATTTTCATGTAGTGTCCACTCTACTTTTAAGACTTATTTTTTGTTTCACCAATTCCACTGCCATAGTTAAACTCAGTTAACAATAGATATTGTCTCAGGAGACAACAAAGAAACTTTAGAGAAAGGACTAGCTAAACTACCCTGAGTTTTGCATCATGCTTTGCTTATTGGTGGATTATAGATGAGTGTCATTGGAGCAGTCACACTCTGAGACCTTAATAAATCATTTATGACAATGCCATGGCTTTGTTTCCGATTGTCTTTGGTTGCAATCGATCGAACATCGGTGAGTACATCATATTATGCATTCTATGACCACCAATCCCTATAACCAAAGAATTCTTTTATGAAGTGTGATGTTTGTCTGCAACAGGAAGATCAGGGGGGAAATTTTACAGTGTAAAGCTACATTACTGTTTATCCTAGCATTACAGATTGGTAATTAGTTACAATTGGGTTTGTATAGTTTATTTGTTCAATATAGGCATTTCTTTAGTCACGGGAAAATATTGAAAAGATTTATTTTTTCAATGTTGTATTGATGTAATGTTGAAAAAAATTGCATAACTACACAACATCCTGTAGTTTTAGTGTGATCTGTATTTGCCCAGCTACAGTATTCTATGTAACACCTACCACATCAGGATTAGATTAATCTGGTGTCAGAATTAGCCCAGATAATCTGCTTTGTCAATCAGCTGAATGCTTCCTGTTATTATAACCAGGGGTTATTCTGCACCCTCTGGATATAAATGGTATTCAGTTATCACTGCTTCACATCTGTCTCCAAGACTCAGTGTGACTAAACGGTTTAACAGCCGTGACCCATGAGCAGATCCTTCCCTATCCCTCCTTCCTGCTGTCTGTATAACTAATTACATTATTTTATGCTAAATTATGCATAAACAGGTAAAAGCACCCACATTAAGTGCGCATGCGAAAGGATGGAGAGGAGACGTAATGATGTAAGAGAAGCATTGCTACTATTGCATCAGGCATACAAGAGGGGTTTCTAAGAGTCCACTTACTTACTGAATTTCTGAAAATTGATTTGCCTTGTAAATTTCATAATAACACAGATGAAAAGGAGTATAAGTGGATATGTGTGTAAGCAGTGCTACGTTTCGAAAAATAGAAGTTGGTCCTGGGTGCCAGGTTCGATCATGAAAAATGGTTAGAGCATTAGACACAACACACAGACAGTAAACCAAGCTAATCTGTGAGTCTGTGTTTGTGCTGTAAGTGTGTTTGTACTGTAAACTGGCACCAGTGCCACGCTTACCTTTTCTTACTTACCTGCTTTTTAGTTTGGTCATTTGAATGTATTATAGGGTTGGGAACCGAGAACCGGTTCTAATTCAGAACCGGTTCTGTTTTTTAACAGGAACCGGAACCGCGCGGAATATTTAAGTTTCGGTTCCAAACGCGGTTCCGATGCGATGACGGGCAAAGCGCTGGGAGCGGTCACTTTAAATAGCCATGTCTTACCTCATGAATATTAATTGTTTACACTGTTTACAGTCACGCAACCAAATTAACGCAGCTTACCACAGAAATCAGTCACTCGCGCTGCTGAGGTACGCTGTGTGTTAAACACAGGGGCTGTTCTAGGGTCTCATCTTTAGGGGTTTTATACGGTGGCCGGGAAGTGCAAAACAAATTAACAAAACCAAAAACACATTAACAAAACCGAAAACACATTAACAAAACCCAAACCAAATTAACAAAACCGAAATCACATTAACAAAACCCAAACCAAATTAACAAAACCGAAAACACATTAACAAAACCGAAATCACATTAACAAAACCCAAACCAAATTAACAAAACCGAAAACACATTAACAAAACCCAAACCAAATTAACAAAACCGAAAACACATTAACAAAACCCAAACCAAATTAACAAAACCCAAACCAAATTAACAAAACCGAAAACACATTAACAAAACCCAAACCAAATTAACAAAACCGAAAACACATTAACAAAACCCAAACCAAATTAACAAAACCCAAACCAAATTAACAAAACCGAAAACACATTAACAAAACCCAAACCAAATTAACAAAACCGAAAACACATTAACAAAACCCAAACCAAATTAACAAAACCGAAAACACATTAACAAAACCCAAACCAAATTAACAAAACCCAAACCAAATTAACAAAACCCAAACCAAATTAACAAAACCGAAAACACTAACAAAACCCAAACCAAATTAACAAATCAGAAAACACATTAACAAATTCGAAAACACAACGACAAGTCAGACAACCCAGAAACGGTAGTGTATCGTTTTTGAATGGAAACTTACCGATCATTGGACAAGACACCTGTCACTCAAGATATACAGGTATGGAATCTTATGTGTAATGTGTAAAGTTCTCCGTTTAAATAAAGTTCTCCGTTCAAGAAAATAACAGAATTAATCCACAGTAATCCATTCCATCAATCCATTCCAACTTTTCCCTGTGGCAGACTGTTGAACTTCATGTATACTTTGAGTGACAGGTGTCTTGTCCAATCACAAACTATACCAACCGCTTCCGGGTTGTCTGAAATGTCGTTGTGTTTTCTGATTTGTTCATTTGCTTTCTGATTTGTTAATGTGTTTTCAGATTTGTTAATGTGTTTTCTGATTTGTTAATGTGTTTTTTGATTTGTTAATGTGTTTTCAGATTTGTTAATGTGTTTTCTGATTTGTTAATGTGTTTTCTGATTTGTTAATGTGTTTCATGCACCGATTCAGACAACCCGGAAGCGGTAGGTATAGTTTGTGAATGGAAACTTACCGATCATTGGACAAGACGACTGTCATTAAAGATATACAGGTGAATGAAAGGTGTCTCGTCTGATGATGGTAAGTTTCCATTAACAAATTATACCAACCGCTTCCGGGTTGTCTGACTTGTTAATGTGTTTTTGGTTTTGTTAATTTGGTTTGGATTTTGTTAATTTGGTTTGGGTTTTGTTAATTTGGTTTGGATTTTGTTAATTTGGTTTGGGTTTTGTTAATTTGGTTTGGGTTTTGTTAATGTGTTTTCGGTTTTGTTAATTTGGTTTGGGTTTTGTTAATTTGGTTTGGGTTTTGTTAATTTGTTTTGCACTTCCCGGCCACCGTAGTTTTAGCCCTCAGTGAGAATTTGAAACAGGAAGAGTTTTATATTATATATTATATGACTACATAGTAAGCCAAAAGTTATGGTATTATTTAATGGCAAAAGTGGACACCAAAATTTTATGCATAATGTAATGATGCCAGATTTTAATCAAATCAGTTCATGTGTGTGTCTACAAACAGTGTGTCTAATGAATGCAGTCATTAATAAACTAATATTCACAAAGACCAAATCAATAAATGTTATTTTTATTTAGTATTGAATGGATTGTTTGCATTAATATTTTGTTTGTGCTACAACTCTGGTAATGAGAATAGTGACATTTCACTGCTTTTGGTTGCCGTCTTTGCGGTTTAACCGCTGATTAACGTTATAGATAAACGCCTCCAGCTCTGACTGCGCGTGCACGCTGCGCGTGCCTGAGCTTCTCCGTTCAAATAAAGCAGACAGCTGATGACGCACTTTTGAATGACTACAACGCACGCGCGTAAAAGCAAAGAAAAAAAAATCGCTCTTGGATCAAACTGATAAATAATTTTCTTTCCAATCGAAAACATGTCCTGCATTTTAACGTAATTTCTATTTTTTATTTTTGAAAGAAAAAAATTATACTTATAGTTTTTGGGTGGCTGAGATCACAGACAAGGGGGCTGGAGCCACCCTAAAAAAGGTCTAGAACTGCCCCTGGTTAAACATGTCTAAAAAAAAAGTCTAAAGTTTGGATTCATTTCCAAAGCTATAACAATGAAGCAAATCTGCCCCCTCCGAGAGGGTTTTCTTCACAGTTGGAGATACAATAAGCCAGGAAAGGTCTCGTCTTCTCCCAGAGAAAGCAGACATGTTGATTTTTCTTCAGAAAAATTGATAACTGTTTTGCTAAGTTGTAATTCTGGATGTTAAATTTGATGTTGGATTTACTTACATTTAAATTGATATGAATTGAAACGCTTTGTTTAAAATATTTAAAGAGTGATTAATAAACACAAATGGAATTGTTTAAGTATTGTGCATTATTTTTCACATTTCTTTTATTATGGAATCGGAATCAGAACCGGGAATCGTAAGGCAGAAATGGAACCGGTATTGGAACCGGAAAATTTCTTTTGATACCCAACCCTAATTATGAGATGTTAATTAATTTTTTTTTTAAATGTACAAAAATATACAAAATTGTTTATGTTGACTAACTTATTTGAATTAGTGTTATATTAAAATGATAATATTTGAATATTTGTCAAAATTTTATTAGAAATATTATTAGAAATACTGTACTGCACTATTGTCATGATCAGGGTTTTTAGATTTTATAAGTAAAGAGGATCAGCAAACACAAAAAAACACAAGAAAGTGACCGAATCTTTAGCTACTAACAAAATTAGCAGAGGAGTGATAAATTAGGTTATTAATGTTATTGCTTGCATTAGAAGAGCAGGATTGTTAGTAATATTATGCTAATTATATACAACTAATAATAATTATGATAACAGTATTATACTTTTACTATAATAAAGTTATTACAGTTATTAAAGTTTATAATTATATCATTATCATCAGTATTCTTAGCAGTCTTATTATCAGCAGCTGACAAAGCTCCCCCTGTTAATACATAAAATAAAGCATAACTTAACTCTGGTTTATCACATCTGAGTTCAATTTCTCTAGCCACATCCAGGCCTGATTACTGCCACACCTGCTCGCAATCAAGAAATCACTTAAATAAGACCTGACTGACAAAGTGAAGTGGACCAAACGATCCTCAAAATTCAGGAACATATGAAAAAGAAAGAAAATAATTGAGATCTATCAGTCTGGAAAAGGTTATGAAGCCATTTCTAAAGCTTTGGGACTCCAGCGAACCACAGTGAGAGCCATTATCCATAAATGGCGAAAACATGGAACAGGGGTGAACCTTCCCAGTAGTGGCTGGCCGACCAAAATTACCCCAAGAGCACAGCGATAACTCAAAAGACCCCACAACTACATCCAAAGAACTGCAGGCCTCACTTGCCTCAGGTAAGGTCAGTGCTCATGACTCCACCATAAGAAAGAGACTGGGCAAAAATGGCCTGCATGGTTCCAAGACAACAACCATTGCTGAGCAAAAAGAACATAAAGGCTTGCCTCAGTTTTGCCAGAAAAATCTTGATGATCCCCAAGACTTTTAGGAAAATACTCTGTGGACTGACGAGACAAAAGTTGAACTTTTTGGAAGGTGTGTTTGCCAATACATCTGATGTAAAAGTAACACTGCATTTCAGAAAAAGAACATCATACCAACAGTAAAATATGGTGGTGGTGGTGTGAAGGTCTGGGGCTGTTTTGCTGCTTCAGGAACTGGAAGACTTGCTGTGATAAATGGAACCATGAATTCTGATGTCTACCAAAAAATCCTGAAGGACAATGTGCTGCCATTTGTTCGTGACCTCAAGCTGAAGTGAACTTGGGTTCTGCAGCAGGACAATAATCCAAAACACACCAGCAAATCTGCCTCTGAATGGCTGAAGAAAAACAAAACATAGACTTTGGAGTGGCCTAGTCAAAGTCCTGACCTGAATCCTATTGAGATGCTGTGGGATGACCTTAAAAAGGCGGTTTATGCTCGAAAACCCTCCAATGTGGCTGAATTACAACAATTCTGCAAAGATGAATGGACCAAAATATTCCTCCACAGCGCTGTAACAGACTCATTGCAAGTTATCGCTATCGCTTGATTGCAGTTCTTGCTGCTAAGGGTGGCACAACCAGTTTTAGGGGTAAGTGCTTTTTCACACAGGGCCATGTAGGTTTTTGTTTTCCCTTAATAATAAAAACCTTTATTTAAAAACTGCACGTTGTGTTTACTTGTGTTATCTTTGACTAATATTTAAATGTTTTTGATGATCTGAAACATTAAAGTATGATAAACATGCAAAAAAAATAAAAAATCAGGAAGGGGCCAACACTTTTTCACATCACTGTATATACTAATGTGAATCCATAACACTATTTACTGTTCTCTATTAAAGGCAACAGTAAACGTTTAGCATGAATCATAATCATGACCTGCACATCATCTACATTATTAACATTTTGTAATTCTAGTGAGATTTTTTTTAAATAGCTAAATAAAATCCACCTGAAATTAAGATTGTAAACACATTAATGCTCGGTATGTCCGATGAAGTTAAAAAAAGTTTAAAATTAAAAAAAAACTTTGGACTGTAGGTTTTGCTTGTTTGAAACGACATCTAAAATTACTCAGGGATAAAGAGGTGCATATAAACATTACATTTGAACCGTCATCTTTTGTGCTTGTTAGATTTTATAGAATTAGATTTATTAGATGTTAGATTTTAAATATTTATTTTTAAAGAAACACAAAACAGCAAAGCATTTTTATGAGTCTATTTATAAGAATAGCTTTACAAACCACTGGCGAAAAAGAAACAGTATACATTTATTTGAAAAACAGCAAATGAAAGTAAGAAATGCATGAAGAAGAAACACTTTCACAGTGCACCAGCTGTCACATACACAATGTTTATGTCAATGGACAAATCTGCAAAATAGTTGAATCAGGCTGGATTGAGAATGCCATGTAAAAAAAAAATAATAATAATGATAAATAAAAAAAAAACCAAAACATGATGTTCGTCATTATATAATTTCATGGGGTAAATTGATTGTCATTCAAGTTTGTTTTGTAGCCTTATAAAATATAACCAATATTTTTGGTTGTTTCTTAAGGCCTGAATACAATAATTAGCCCATTGTTATTTGCACAGAATAATATATGGTTGTTACTGTATAGAGTTATAGACTACATCTAACTGTGCAACAAAAACACTAGTATTAAAGAACCACTGAAGGGAATTTCCTTTATAGAAAACGTGAATCGTTTTGCTGGTATATGTGAATTGATGATGGTAGAAATAAAACTGAAATATGTTTGTGTTTGTAAACTTTGCATGCAGTTTATAAGCTGGCTGTGTTAAGTATTTAGCTTATATATTATTCTGTATGCATGAGACAAGTATCTGATGTTACTTTTCAATGTAATCAGACCTGTATCCTTCCTTAATAAATTAACATATACATCTGTACACATTTATTTATACACACTTCTGTTCAGTTCTTTAAGAAAAATAACAAAGAATACGTTTGCTTTGAGATGTATGTAAAACAACTGTTCTTCCGTGATGGGTTTAATGCTGTTTTATTTTATTTTTTTTCTTGAGTTAACGATAGCACCACAGCCACTCAGGAACACTAGCATGAAGAAATCCTCAGTATTCTCTCCAGACTTTTCTTCAAAGGGTTTTAAGTGCATGTTTTCTGGTTAATTTATTCGATGCAGTAGGGCTACGGTAAAAGATTCAAAACATTGCTTGTATTTTCTCTTTGTAATAAGGGCCTAATTACCCGAAAAGCACCCGCAGAACAAACTTAACTTAAACCAACTTAAATTAAACTTTGTTTTAACGCAGATTAGTTGTAAACAGATGGAACAGATGGATGTTTAGTGACATCCCTACCAAAAATATCTCCTTCTGCTGTCTGCAGTTTGACATCCATGGAACAGATCAGTAGATGAACATAATTAACCAAGATGTTAGATCTTTAGGTTACAAAAAAAGTATTGTGATGAGAGAAATCTAAACATTACACAACTCTAAGAGTTAGCGCTTTGAGTCTTAGGCACATGGACAGAATTTCTGTTAATATGTCCAGAAATCAGCAGGTAGGTCACTTACTACTCTCTCTTTGAAAAGCAATATGTTATTTAGTATATTAATCTCTCTACTGAGATTATACATTAACAATATTTTTGAAAACCTTTTTTTTTTTTTTACAATTACTGACTACCAAAGATTTGAGTGCCTAAGACTTCGGTATAATCAGCATCATTGCTATAGATTAAACATTTAAATGCAACTAAAAACTTTCATCTTTATGATGAGGTACAATTGAAAATTGATTTATTTTTTTATACCAAATATCAGAATGAATAATGCTTCTGTGCTTCTGTCCATTCTGAAGATGCAGCAGAACATAAATTAAAATGTTTCATTTGCATTTGAAATCTGAGACCTAAATGAGCAAAGTGACTTGATAGGTGATGTTTTCTGCAAGCTTGAAATGTTTAGTTGTATAGAGATGTAACATGCAGGCATCAACAAGTGGATTACATATAGAGATCTGAGAAAGAATACTGGCACCATGCATTAAAGCTTCAGTCAGGAATTCAAAACTGTTGATTACTGCACTGTTTAATATGCAGCTTTAGAACGAAGTGATTGTAGAGATGTTCTGAAAACAAAAACAACAAAAAATAAAAGATCCTCATTTTTCATGTGAAAATGTAATTTCACACCATCATGATAAAGAATCTGGGTGTATAGTATTATGTTAAACTTAATAAAATACTGTTTTCTCTAATTGTGTTCATTTTAACATTAAGCCATTAAATTTATTAATCACTGCATCAGTTATTTATGATCTGGAGATATTATAATGAAGTATAACCAACTTTAAGTAATAGTAATACAAATATTAAGAGATTAATAAAACTGCTTCAAAAATAACAATAGAAAATTCAATATCCGTTAGTCTGAGAGTCTGATAGTCATATAGCCAGCCCATTTAGTCAACAGAAGTCAAAAGCAATTGGCATTGTATGAATTTCTAAGAAAACCTTAGACTTATAATATGCTATATACTTTGATGAAGCATCATGATTTGCTGGCAGTATGTACACCATGATAAACCAACACCACACTGCGCTAGAAACATTTACATGGTAAATATCAGGTCCAGTATACTGGCAGAAATCACAAAGAAATTTGACCCGTCAAGAGTGTTTTAAACTTTCCAAACACAATAACACAATGCACATATACAAGCTAAACTTTACCCTTAAATAAAAAGAAGTACACTTGCAGGTCAGATGAAATGAATAACACTAAACTGTGAAAAACATGTTAAACATGGTGTACGAAGCAGCTCTTTCAATGCAGATGAAGAAAGGTTTTGGACAATAATGGCCTTGATCAGAGTGCATACTTTAGAATGAAAGTCAACACATTTTCATTTAGACTTTCATTTTTGTGGTTTTAGAATGCATTTGCATCCTGTGTTTATAAATCAGCTTAAAAACACTACTAAAAGTGATGTTCTTTTGTTTTCTATATTGTGACACAGACAGCAAAAAGTACAGCTGCTACAAACAGGAAAGTCAGAAATCTCACAACACAAGACAGAAAAAAAAGAAAGAAAACCATCAGAAAAATATAACACTCCTCACCACTTACTTTGACACTTTAAAATTCAACCTGATGAGTTTATTTACAGGAATCCAGAATGTAGGCACAGAGGAACTTTTCCATATTTTAAAGACATTCACCCAGTGGCCCAAATCCTCTGGAGAATCATATTCAGTCATTCAATTCCCAAAACTTATCAGTCTCTTGACATCCAGCAAACCGACACACCCTTTGGTTTCGGTGAAGCAAATTTTGTGGTTGTGAGTGTAGGTCCATAAAGTTCTAGAAGGGAGTAGCAGCTAAAATCTGTCACATTCTTCAGGAATGCCACCTCAGTGTTTGCCTCTTTAAAGCAGCAGAATGAAGAGAAAACATGTACATTACACACATACACACACACACACACACACACACACACACACAGTACAGTACATTACTATTCAAAAATTTGGAATTACATATAAATTTGGAAGTAATATAAAAACCAATTTTAATATCATGCTACCACTCTTATAGCTTTATAAAATTCTATTTATTTGTAGAAAACTAAAAATAAAAATGTAGATATGTTTGTAATTATTAAGATGTATGTACAGCACTGTATGGCACTGAGAATATGCAGATCTTTAGATAGTATAATAAGAATGATCTAGATTCAAAAATTTAAAATAGCTTACTGAACCTTTTCTAAATCAGTGATCAATACTCAAGAGAAATGATTATGTAAGGATTAGAACATGGCAGGACACGCAGTTACAGGAAAATCATCAATGATGCGCTGGGGTGATGTGGCCTTACATTAAGTAGACGTACTGTTACCACCCTGAAGTTGATCATTTTCCATAAAGAGCATGTTCCAAAGAGGTAATCCTATATAATGCAGCGATGTCTTATGATTGGGTTTGTTTAATTTATTAAAGAATGACATTAATAAAATTAATCAACACCTGTTGACCAACAGTTTTTGAGAATTCACTACTGTTGTATAAACATAAATACTTTCTGCATATGATTTATCAATTCTTAACACTGTTTTTTTTTAACAAAATATTTAAAATATATTAAAAAACCACTGAAAATATTTATGTGTGTAATATATGGTTTATGATTTTAATAAATAAAATAATGTATTTTGAATATATAACAGATTATTCCAAACTTTTGAATGTTGGTGTACACTCCGGCACACGTCTCAGAGAGACATTGCTGCCACACACTTGTACTGTACTGTGTGTCATGTTGTCTCCCTGAGATGAGAGAATCTGCAAGGACTTCTCCAGTTTCCTTTGTTTCCTTCAATCCTATGGCATTCTTTGAAAAAAATTGTCATATATTTCTCTGATGGTTTGTGCCTCAGGTGTAGATGTGTTTGACCTTGAGAGCCACATGTTCATGCTGAGTCATCGACATGTCTGCCGTTCAAGTGCTCACTGTTGTTGTCATAGTGGAACATGAAAGCAGGCACCTCTGTGAGGGACGTGGTGGTGTATGAAGTGGAACGCATGGACCAGTGTTCACGGCGTCGCTGACCCCACTGCACCTTGTACTGCATCCACTGCCGCTTCAGAGTAGCCTGAACCTGAAGGCAGAGGTCAGAGAGGTCACTTTCTGTTTAATCTATAGGTTGTTCTTTTTTTTTTAAATTATTATTAAGTTTGAAAACAGATTATATATTTAAAAACAAAGCAAGAAAGAAAAACAATGATAGCTGCTAGATAGGTAGGAAGAAATGCATTCAGATATGATGTTGGGGTTAATGTTTTGACCCACTGAGGCAAAGGAAAGCTTGGAGATGTTTAGAGAACATTGTGAATGGTCTTCAATGTAAAACATTTTGAGTTCCTTTATATTCTTAGATTTGTTAATATGAACTGTCCTTTATGTGACTGTTTATTTTATCTTAATCCATCTTTGGGGTTAGAGCTATGGTGGAATCTCAACCTCTTTCTGAAGAGAGCCCATTATATTGTAGGTGAGTAAACATGACAAAATCAACCATTTTAAGAGTCAGTAAAGGTAAAGTATTGCAGTCTGATGTGTCCTGCATGCCTACATATTCAATCTATTTGACTGAACTTTCTTTCTTTCTTTACATTCTCATGGATTTGAACATGCTTTGTTTAACAAAGTGCAATGCCTAATACACAGGAAGCATAATAACAATACCCCAAAAGGAAATTTAACATGTTACATAAATCACCTAAAAAGGAGAAATTCTTGATTTTTTTTTTTTATAAATCATGTCTGCCATATTTTAGTGCTATACATGGTTCTGCTGGGATACTAGCCAAAACAGGGCCCAAACAGTACAAATCATTAGGCCGAGATAAACAAACATCCTCACAAAGGCTCATTTATCTCGTATGAGTGCCCCTTTTATCCTCTTGAAAGGAGATCTGTTTTTAGGACATGTCCAAATAGCTTACAAGCTCTCGATGATGCTGATGAGAGTTGGCTGCTCATGCATGAGCTAATAATTGACCCATTTTTCAGACCCACAAATAATTCTTCCTGTATACCTGCATGCTGAGCGTTCAAGTGCGACCTCCGTAATCACTGAATGATCTGCATTGTCCTCACTTTGTCATATGCAACTTTAGGTCTGCCAAATATCTTTTGGCTGGTTAGACACTACCTGTCAGGTTTCAGAGCTCTGCTCACACAAATTGCCACCTTGCTGACCACAGATAATGCATCTGACGTTAATAGAATGTGTCTGATCAGTTAATGCCCAGTGAAATGAGGGAACTTTTGATGAAGTCATTCTAATGTTTGACAGCTGCACATACAAGCCTGGGACAAGTTCAGTAGCTCATTGTGCAAAAGAAGTTACCAAGGTTCAGCTGAGTTAATTAATGGAACCCCTTAACAGAATGGACATAAATTATATTCATTACATTTAATAAACTTTACACCTAATAATCCAAATATTCCACTCCATAATAAAATTTAATAAGAAAATTAAGAAAATAAGAATAAGAAAAAAATATCTGAAATCTTTTTCTAATAATTATTGTCTCTCAAGATATAAATTGTATATATCATCTCATTGACACAACAATGTAACTAAACAATGTTAGTACTGACATTAAGATTTGTGTGTTATGTCATTAAGCGGGCCAAATATGCCCACTTAATTGGTTCCAAAAAGGTTTCTATATGTTGCTGAGGACAGGTTCAGTGGTATGAATAGCATTAATTAGTTGCATTACTAATCATGTCATTGAAGGGTCCTTATAAGGATAGTAAGACAAACTACTCTGTGTGTGAGACAGACTACTACTGTGAGTGTGTTTAAGTATTTCACATTAAAGACCCAAGTGAAAAAAATAACACAGTGCTGTAATCCTTTAAAGTCATGGCAGTTTCCCAGTGGTACGTGCTTTACCCAAAATGCTCTTTAGTTTCCCTAAAACTGACTAAAGTGGTTGCTCTTGTTATTCATCATTTTGTCAGCACTAGAGGAAAAAGTAACCTCAGGGATGTATGAGCCAGTGTGTTTGCAAAAAGTAGTTAAACCCAGAATTCACATAGAAACTAAGCACATGATTGGTAAATAAAATGCATCAACACAGTGAAAAAACTAAGAATACGACTCAATCTGTATGTCAATCTTCTTGCTGTTCTTGCTCAAGAGAAAATTATCTGCCTACTATATGGACTACATTTACATATTTAATAATACTTCATACAGTGTCATGTAATGTGTGTCCAGAATTAAATTGTTTATTATAGGCTGTGATAGCAAAAGGAAGCAAAATTCACAAAGAACATCATAAGCAGATTACTGAAAGACAATAAGTGGTTTAATGCTATATGGAATTACTAAGGTTAAATGTAGATTAAGGAAAATGCTGTTTTCAAAATATAGTAAAATCTGGTTTCTAAATCCTGATATTTTTATTCAGTAATTCGTTGTAAATAACTTGAAGATACTGTGACTTTCTTCATAATGCCAGAAGAATAAATCTACCTTATAATAAAAAGAGCACCTAATTATATACAAAACAATAATATATAAAAATCTAAATATTATAATATTTTTATATTATATTTATATTAATATATTTATATTTTATACTTAATTAACATTTTAAAGAAATATTTATTCCTATATAGAAATCCTACATTGCATATTACATGTGGAAATAATAGCCCCAATATTAAATGTTATAATGAAACCAGTTGGAAAATAGACAGCTTTAGAGACATTAGACATTGCCTTATATTTAGAAAGTGTCTTCCTGTGTTAATATTTCTGAGTCAGGATCTTGTACTAGAATGAAATAGTTTGTCAGATGCTTATACAAACTCTGACAAATGTCTCATTTATTAATCATGTAACTGATATTACAGTGTCTAGCTTCGACAAATTTGAACAGTACTGTGTGTTTTCTATAGTATTACTTATTCTATTATATGATGTATAGCTCATTATTTATTCATTTAGTCATGAAATATCTAGTAAGTGTTTTATACCATTCATGGTCAGGGAGGATTCTGAGGAAATCAAAAGAACATTGGGGATGAGATGGGAATACACCCTAGATAAGAAGCCAGTCCAGTGTAGAGAACACACATATACACTTTTACACACTCTTCACACCTAGGGACAATTTAGTGTAGCCAATTCAGGTACAGGCATGGTTTTGAGAGGTTAGAGGAAATCAGAGAACCTGGAATAACCCACAGTGGTACAGACTTAAAACACTCTGTAACTGGTGTTAAATACTGAACAGTGGACCTTGCTGCAGCAAAGCAACAATGCTTCCCAGTGTGACAGTGTGCCATACTGCTTATTATTTCTATTTATTTTATGCAGGTGCTTCCACAGAAACAATAGTCACATAATACTAACTTCTTAGCTTAAAAGTAGATTGCAGGAAGACTTCAAAGTCATTTTCTGTGCTGTATGTACTGTAGGTACAAATCTCATTTAGATAATTAAAATGATCTAGATTTCTTTAAAATGAGAGAATTTCATGTCATAATTCTTAGTAAATAACCGACAGATTTCTGTGCAAAGCTTGAGAGTCATTTCACTCAAGAGATACTACTAGGGTGGGGTGTTTCCATATTGCTTACCTCTCCATTGAAGAAGCAGAATATTGTTGCCACCAACAAGCCCTTAAATTTGGAAAAAAAAGAATAAAGTCACTATTTAAACAATTAATCCAGACAGAAACAACATAGCCAAACATGTATTTCATTTACCTGGTAATGCAGTAGTATGTGCATGATATAGTCATATACTTCTCCAGCCAAACGGTTTTCTGGCCTCCATGGAAATATGACAAATTGGATTCCTAACAAGGGCACGAGAATGAGGGTGGCTCGTACTGCTTTCATGTACATGTTGGACTCTGCACGATGAGTATCCTTCAGCTTCATCACCAAAACCCTCACAATGTTCAGCAGAAAGAACAAGTTCACCTATGAAGAAAGCATAACATCCATTAACATCCACACATTTAAGAAATATTTCTGAGAATCAGCTCTTTGTATTTTAATCTACATGAAAAGATTGTTTTACTACGGTGGCCGAGAAGTGCAAAACAAATTAACAAATCCGAAAACACATTAACAAATCCGAAAACACATTAACAAATCCGAAAACACATTAACAAATCCGAAAACAAATTAACAAATTTGTTAATTTGTTTTGCACTTCACGGCCACCATATTTTACCCCCTGTTAAAAAGATTTTTATTGAAATAGCATTTATAAATATTAAGAAATTGCCATGTTCAGCAGAATTATAATAGTCACTTCCAGAATTATTGGCATTCTTCATTAAAAGTAAAAGAAAGTAAAAGTAAAAAAATAAGTAAAAACAATACACAATAGAAAATGAAAAACCTACAGTATTTCTTTTTTACTCATTTCTAGTTTGATATTGTCTTTTATAAATGTATTATTATTATTATTATTATTATTATTATTATTATTATTATTATCTGCTACTACTACTACAAATACTACTACAAATACTACATAGATTTGACATTTGCTAAAAACACCTTACACTGGTAAGATGTTAGGATGACACTGTTTGAGGTGTAGATTCAGTAATAGCAAAATAAAATACATAAATAGGGCGGTGACATTTTATTAAAGATGAACACTCACTAATAAAGCTGCCACAATGGGTCCATGAACCACATACAGCAGATGGGTCTCCACGCTCATCCAGCAACTGGTAGAACAAGAGAGTGAAGAGTGAAGCTTTTATCATATAAAGCTTACAGACCAAGGACAGTACTTTGGTTTTGATATATATGGAAGCCTTTAGAGTTTGAGAACAAAAGATGACTGACACAATAATTCAGAATTTCAGCTTTGATCTCTTGATATGTATATTGTGTTTTAAAAATGACACTATTTGGTGGGTGTATCCTTGTTGCTTATTGCTTTATTGTAAACAATTAATAACTCTGAATGTCTCCTCTTGGTTTGAGATATGGTTTTTACCTGTGAAGACTATATTTGTTGTTAAGCCAATGAGAAAAGCAAGCCAGATATGAAACCAACAGACCAACAGATATGAAACAGACTGACCAAGGACAGAAAGAAGAATGCACTACTTTGGTGATGTCAGTTGGTTGCCAATTTGATGCAGTTATTGCAAGGTATATGCAACCAAATATAAGTGTTGTTTACTTTATGACTGTCTTTTGGTATACTTAGCTATGGTCTAAGCTGTTTAACACATCTAGAGGCAAATATCAAGAAATCAAATCTAAGATCTCTATTGTCTCATATTCATATTTTGATCATAAACCTAAATGCCTTCAGTGTAAAGCATAAAAAATGACTGGCTTTGCTGCTCCACTATGTTCACAGGGGACTGACTGTATGTGCCCACTGAGCCAGAATCTACTTAGTATTTATAGCACAAGAGCAAAAGAAAAAAAAATCATTACTCACTTGTCATCAAAATACTTTTTTCTTGCCACTGCATGGATGGAGGCAGGCACCAAGGGAAAGCCTTTTAAGTAACACAGACATGTTGTCAACACTGTTAGTATATCAAAGAAGAAAAAGTCATTTTTCACGAATGCTAAGAGCTGTCAAGGTGCTTAATAACAAATAATTACTTTGTTCCCAGTTTCAGAATATTTATTATTATTATTATTATTATTATTATTATTATTATTATTATTATTATTATAAATAGCACAAACACCCACTATTATTTATTATAGGTTTAAAATAAGACACTAAATATTACACACTTTAATGGATAGTATTACACTTATCTGCCATTAACACAATGGAATAAATAAATCAACTATCTATGATGCATAATCCATTAATGACAGTATAATACTTTATTTTATTTTATTTATTTATTTTTTTATTTGATTAAATTTTAGAGATCTTTAATGTTCCAAGGGGAACACATTATGGTCCACATATTGGTAATATGTTAATACTTAACTAATGCATTCATATTCCTGAATTAATACATTCACTGATCTTTGGTGAAGCCATACACATTAACAGCCTGAATAGCAATTAGTAATGGTAATAAGTAAGTATTAATGTCTTGTTAAATTATTCTGTTAATTATTTTCATGACTTGCAGTAATAAAGATAATTAAGGCTGTTAAAGTGTAAGCTTCATTATTTCCTAATGCACAAAAGATAAGTACATGTATTAATTAATTTTTCTAATTTTTATAAAAGCTGTAGTTAAGTATTAACATAGTATAGTCTTTACTGGCCAAGTCAAATACTGTCCAACAATATTCCATTTTTAAACTGTTTCCTATTCACACCTAAATGGTCCACTTTAACAATCTTTTTCCCTCTTTAAAAGTTGTCATAATAACAATGCGCATGTTAATGCAATGGGTGAACCAGGATGAATTAAGCCAAGATGCTGAAGATGGCACATTTGTAAGTACACAATGTTTTCTGTCTGTGGTTTAACTAATTTATCAGGGTTTGCAGAATGGTTTAATGTTCTTTTTGTGAAATTCCCAAGATGGAACATTCAAGAAATGGCAAAGGAAATAAATTACACAGCAATGACTGACACAACCTCAAGGTCATTGTGGTAAGATTAAGTTTTCCTGTTAACAACCAAAGGTCTTTGACTTTCAGTTTTGTTTTCATATTGCAATGCTGGACTACCTGATGTTCAGTTTGCAAAAATAAAATCATGTGACTAACTCCTTCAAATATTGAACAATTCACATAACACTTTCTGTGAGATATGTAATGAAGGGAGGGTGATGCTGATGTTAGGATATTTTCTCACGTTAAATCCAACGACCATTTTCTTTCATTCTTAATACTTGTGCAAAAATTCACATAGATATGTTCTGTGTTTTGTGGCATGTGTTGCTAAGACAATATATGATGTGACACATAGCGTTGCAGCTGCACTTGCCTCTCCTTACACTATCTTCAACCAAAAACATTAAAGACAGCAGCAATTCAAACAAAGAAAAAACAGAATAGCCCACATTTATACTTCAGCAGATAGTTTAAAGGTTTCTGCTTTCTATGTGAATGATGTTTGATGCTGCAGTCCAGTGATTGCCATTTGGAGGACTGCACTATGGATACAGACACATAAAAGTATCTCATCAGATTGAACCACGCACTCAAAAAATATTGTAGCAAAGTCAATAAACATTATGAAAATTAAATGCATTTTTCAGTCACTTTGATTTGTTTCTTTTTAAAGACCTGGCTCAGCTTCTACAGCAGACCCTCTGTGGTGTTTTATCTAATAACATACATTTTTATTAAATTCAGATTATTTAGCTAAAGGCAGTTCTGTCCTTTGAGAAAAGATTTTACTAATTTCATTCATTCATGGCTTGCAAGAATTTGGATTTAATATAATGCTGAGCATGACTGTTCTACCTGTCTGTATAAAACGGACTAAACGCTTATGCCTAATTAATTCATTAATACATTCAAATGCTAAATCCTTTAAGTAAGTGAAGTTTTTATGCAGTTTATGTGCAGGTATGTGACAGTCCTACTGTACACACAGTTAGTACTATAAAACGTAACTTTTATATACCTCTAATGGTCTGAAAAAACCATCAGATGTTGTTAAAAAGGCAAAATTTCTCCAAAAAAGTTGAAAATGTAGGTAGTGTCGAAAAATACACATTTATGTGATAGACATTAATGCACCAGAATGTGTAACTGTAGGTTGAAACAATGTTCAGGTTGATAGACATGTATTTCCATAAGATATGTCATTGTAATTAATCTATGACACTGAATACATCCTGAGGTACATTATAGCTGTCTGTATGTCTTATGTGTAACTGCACAGGTACACTATTAAAGGGACATTATATGAAATAGGTTGTTATTCAATTCTGGCTTGTAGCATTGTGCTTAGCAGCTCCATAATCAGTTGCATGAGTATTTGTACATGCATTAGGGATTTTAATGAATAGTTGAGTAACACATTCCCTAATCACAGCTGTGAGGATGTCAACTATTCAGGGAAGAGGAAGAAAAACAGTGAGGCAGATGGCAAAGAATGCAAGATAAATGTACATTGTTAGCCTGAAATATTGTGAATCGAATGAATACAATTCAAGATTCATCTACATGCTGTTTAAGACTTTTTTTTAAATTAGTTTTTTTTTCTTTCACTGTAAGAGAATGTTATCACTTTCTTCTGATGTTCTGTTAAATGTAGAAGTGTGAATGAAAACCAGAATTGCCCCTCCCAGACTTATTTTCCTTGTCCTTAATTAAAATACAAATAAAATCCTCTCATTATTGCATAGTGAGTTCCTTCAGGACCAGCACTGCACAGAAGAGCTCATTTTGAATGTCACTATCCAGCCCCACTCGGGCCAATTTTGAGTGTTGCTGTCAAACCTGGTTTCAAGCCTTTCAGTATAGTTTTTCAGACTTGTTTTTGAAAGTTGTACAAAGCAATTCAACTCCCAGGTCATTTTCAGCCTGGGAAAACATCCCAGACGCTGACATAGACATAGCATCATCCACTGGAACAAGAGTGGTCACTGAGATAAGAGGACAGAGCTGTGTTGATGAACATTAGCTTCTGCAATACAGACTGATGGATTTCAGATAAGCCGCATGAGTTTGTACATGAGTGTGTTTTAAGAACTTGTACATCCTTAAACATACTATGATATACAGATTTATAGAATATTTTAGTTCTGTAGTTTATTAGTGTTATATTTGCTGTTGTTTAAAATGTCTATAAAAGTATAATGGGAAATACAAATGAAAATACAAGTACTTTTTTGGATTACTAGTAACAATTAATACTTGTGCAACCCCAAATACATATGTACTCCTCTTGGTCACTGGCTCTGTTCTCTGTCAGTTTTGCCTCCTGATTTACTCTAAACCTACCTCAGTATAATAATACTCAAATGAATGAGAAAGGCTGGTTCAGATGCATGACCTGTGTTTGGATTTTATAAAAGGTGTGCTCTGTGTTGAAACTCACCCCACCCTAAGAGATAATACCAGTGAAGATGCTGCTCCTCAGCGAAAACTGCCACCACAATAAGAGTATGCAGATAGATGCCCTCACACAGCATCCAGAAGTAGTTACAGCCCAGTATGTACATGTGGAAGAACTGTAGTACCTTACAACCAACCTACAGCAGCACAGAGGAGAGAAGGAAGAAGTTAAAACATGTCTTTACATTTAAGGAAGAACAATTTATATTACTAAACCCTGAAGAATATCGTGGGCTTAAGTGTTTCTGACAGCACTCAGTCCTTAAAACTCTCTGTTTGTACAAAAACAACTAAAACATGTCAGTTGGATGGCATTCACACAAGTGCTTATGTTTCTAACTGCTGTCAAACTGCTACCTTATCAGCAACAGAGCTATAACAACTATAAGCACTTTACGCATATAAATACTGCTTTAAATACTAAAATTCTCCATTTTGTCTTAATAATCCAGCTATTATACAGCATATATAGTGTGGACGAAACGTTCACCATGTTCCCAGGCTGCTACTCATATCATCTTGATTTGGACACATTAACAAGATTTAGAGCCCTTGTCCTTCTATGACAGCTTCTTTAATACTTGAACAAATTGATTAATACATGCTGGGAATTTTCAAACTGAAAAATGTGGTTATTTCCTTGTCCACAGTGTTTTATGAGCAGTAATAATTTCTAACGTAGACTGACCAGATAGGCCAGGGTTTCAGCAGATCTTATGAGACCAGGCTGAATTTTTGAGCAGGATGAACAGGGAGGAAATCACTAGTGTTGACCAATAAACAAGAATACTGTAAAGTTAAAAGAGAATGGAATGAACAGAGCAGTCTAATGTAATGTTAGTACAGTAAATTGTAAAGCAATTTACAACAGAATACCTTGTAAATTCGTGTGAATTTTCAGAACTTTTGTCAACCACGTTTAACTGCTCTATAACACAACAGACTAAAAAAGGGAGACTAAAGCAGAGCTCAGAATCTGCTGAACAATCTGACTAACAGGCATGTGTTTGGATTGGAGCTCAGCGCTGTCAGTCTGACTTGCAGTCAGAGGTCACAATGAAATGAAAGCTGGCTGCAGAGTTTACTTCATGGATTAAATGTGAGGTCTTTCCCTTTAAAAGAACACAACAGTCTGTGTAGGAGCGAAAGTGAGATTAAATGCAGACTGAATTGATTTTAAATTCTGACCTCACAACTGCACTTTGCTCCATTTTATTCCATAATATTACACCACTAGGCTTTACTCTAACCTGCCAGCAAATATACATTAAACAATATATCTACCTACATACCTCTTTGCTTTTCTTTTTCCACTCTCTCTCTCTCTCTCTCTCTCTCTCTCTCTCTCTCTCTCTCTCTCTTTCTCTCTCTTAGTTTTCTTAATTTTCCTTCCTTCCTTCCTTCCTTCCTTCCTTCCTTCCTTCCTTCCTTCCTCTTTCCCTCCCTTCCTCCATCCCTCCCACCCTTCCTCCCTCCCTCACTCCCTCCCTCCAGGATGATCTGAATTGTGCATATAAATAGAATAACCTCCTAAATAAACACAGCGCTGCATTTAATTATTAGACAAATTCCTGTATCAAGATTACACATGCACGCACACACGCACGCACACACACCCAGAAGGAGTTCAAACAGCTGGAGCCTTGTTATATACACATTTAACACCTATTAGAAAAACAGTGTGTGAACCCTTACCGGGTTCCTCTCCACGACTTTAGGGTTGCTGACCACACATGTGAGGTTGATTATAGTGAAGGCGGAATTGAGCACATAAGAGCAGAATAGATTCTTGTGCAAGGTGATCCTTTGACAGCTTAGACTCCTAGCAAGACAAAGCAACAGACAATAATAAAATAAACTTAAAAATCAATCATTAAAAAAAGAAAAGTCATAGAAACTTACATGGCTACAACAATTACACACTGATTTACAGTAAAGTGAAAAGCCAAACAATGCAGACCTTTGCTTTTTCTGTCAAATAGTGAATATTATAGGATTATTGAACTTGAAATAAAACATAATGAAATAATTAAACATTAAATAATTATTATGTTCATGTCTCCTACTTGTGTTGCATGAGTTTTAATTGGGTGGCAAAATGTTTTTTTTGCAATATAATTGAAGCAAAGGAATGTCTACAATTTACCATAAAAAAGAACACAATGTGGAATCCTTAATGCACTAAGCAGAAAAATAAATCTCAAAACCCCCGGCAAGACTATCCTGGCTCCTGTTAGTATAATGCGACTGTCAGATGCTACCTGTGCTCTCCTTTGTGCAAAGTAACATTAAATCATACAAACCTAAACATAAACTGTCTAATGGGAGATATTCAAGGATGAAGATTCTACTAAATAAAATGTCATACAGATTTCTACCTGTGCTAACAAGTATCAGTCAGTACCAAGTTTATTTTAATGTAAATATAAAATTTTTAATAGGTTACAGATATAAATACTTATAGTGTCCTTTCTTCTGTGTTAAATGTCTCCTTATGGAAAAATATGAATATTTTTCACAATTTTTTTTTTTTTAATAAAATAAAATGTTTTATTAATTTTTGTTTATTATTAGTCCTATATTATGTGCCACATACAGTAATACATATGATAACATTATAACAAGTACATAATTCAAACCTACAGTATGTAATGCCTTAAGAATTTAAAATGTTGTCGCATAAAGTAGAATACATGTCAACATGAAAAATGAAAGTCTAGGTGAATGATTTACACCTAGTTTCTTGCAAAAAAAGATATTTTTTTTTTTTAGAAAGAAAAATAAAATCCACTTGCTGCTAAGAGATTAGGCTTGCTGCTCTGTAATTATCCAAGCAGAGAAAAACACATTAACATAATTATGAGGCAGAAGCAACAACTAACTAGGGTTATACAGATGGTGGTTTGTTAACAACTGTCTCGGTTAGTTTCAGCAAGCCAGCAAACGAAAAAAAATGCATGGCAAAAAATACAACAAATCCTGCCCGTCAGAAGACTCCCGTTCACATGACCTAACCCTTATGCGCCACAAAAATCAGCTGCCTTGTGTAATACTGTTCTTGGAAGACTGGCAAGACCTGAGGGAAAACTGTGCTGATTTTCCAAACTGAATCACACATTTCTAACCAATCTCTTCTGGCAATGATCAGGGTGGGGCATAAATAAAAGCCTTGTGCTGTGGTGTAACGTCACATTCCTTTGTAAACACCACATCTGGATGCAATAAAGTAACATTTAAACCTTGGGGAGATCAAATAATACATTCACATTTAGCAATACTATGCACAACAAAGTGCAAGCCTCAGCTATTCATCATTAAAATTCAACACTTTTTTTTACATTTTCAACACCGCTGTAACCACTCCTCCCATTTATTCCCAACTCTGCCTTTCATCTCCTCTCAGTCCTATATTTCTCTTTTGGAATTCCAGCCTAATGTCTCTAGGTTCTTTCCCTCCTGCAGTTCCTGAACATACTCATATCACAGTCATCAATCAAGGTATAGACCCTGCAGATGCAAATTACAACAGTAAATACAAAAAGAGCATGTTTACAACTTTACCACATGGGCAGAGGAAGCATTCACTTCATTGCCAAATGGCTTTTCATTAACTACACTGACTGTCCTTTGTTTTAGTGTCCTTGGAGATATGAGGTTTGATTTTGCAACCAAACCGACATGCAGATTATATAAGAGAAGCAATTTTGGGCTCTTTATAAAGTGACATACGGCTAAGTATAGTGACCCATACTCACACTTCTGGTCTTCTTGCTAATGGGTTCTTGCTATTTCAAAAAGTGTGAAAAAATTCAAAAACATTAAAAAAGCATTACAGAAACAAACTGAAACCACGGATGTATACTGAGTATAGTGACCTTTTGTTTTTACCAGGAATGATTGTTATATATCAGTAAACTATATCATGTGAATCAAGCCACGAAATTGAGTTTGCTTGACTAACCATCTATCAAAGTTATGAGGGAAACCAAGCCAGCATGAAATGACGATGTCAAAAACCTGCTAAACACTTTTGGTGTCATTTGGCTTATAAACCAGTCAGCTAAACTAATGGACAACAAGGATTAGCAAGGAATAAATCCTGAAACTAAGAAATAAGGTTTTGAATGTAGAACCAGTTGAGTTGGAAAGAGCGAAGGAACTTTTAATCCATTCAACTGCAGTTTAAGCTGTTAGACATTTGCAATGATTTTTATAAAGGTTTGTATTGTCACTTTTCTGAATGCGATGAACTTAAATATCGATCTTCGACAGACATGGAAACTAAGTAGGCCTATTAAAAATAGTACAAAAAAGTGACAAACGTGGCAGTTCAGTATGGCATTGAGCTACTTCATTGTGAACAAACCAACATCTTTTCATGTTAATGGTCCATGCCATTAGAATGAGTCCCCAGTAAATTCCTCTGAGATGAGAAAGGCCTCATGAATAAATTAAATCTCCATTAATCACCAAGACTAAATTTCACTCCTTCAGCATCAAGAGGAACAAATCTAACTTGTCATGTAACATGTCATGTTTCTCTAGTACTTGACATTGGTGCAAATTTACAATAAAAACAATGAATCTAATAGGTTATTATATAAAAAAAAATCTAAATAAAAAATCTAAATAAAAAAGGCAAAATTTGTTACACAAAGTAAGCTGATATTATGTTTGTGATATACATTAAAATATTTAGTAATTCTGATATTTCTTTTCAGTTCTGAAACCCTTTACAATAACCATATGGAGGCTTTTAAGGTTCACACCTGGTTGTAGTGACAGCAATATAACGATATTGTAGTGAAATAATATAACATGCATTTTGGGTGGATGATAGACAGTAGTAGAGGTAGTTTAATAGTCTTCAAATCTTGCCACAATAATGTGAATAACCAATAGCACTGTATGTGTGTAATAATATAAACCCAAACATAAGTATTTGTCAGGAAGACCAAGCACACAATCCACTGCCTATTTGTACAATTGCCTGGTTGAGAAACCCTGCTAAAAAGGACAGTTATGAGTTAATTGGGTTGTGAAGGAAGCACCTACAGTAAACTTACCTGAAGTAAAAGAATATTGCCAGAGAGATGAGAAGGGATGCAATGGAAAAAGCGTGACCCACGATTGCCATGTAGTACAGAATGTATGCATTCTGCAAAATATAAACACACATTTACAAGATACAACTGAGACTTTTTTAGCTAATACAACTCATACAATGCCAAACCTGGCTTATTTCCCTTACTCTTGTTTACTGTCAAAGTCCTACAGATGCCCTCCTCAAATTAACAGACTGCAAATGGAACCAAGTGTCTTTTCTTCCATCTGGTATCATAGTAATCTCTGCAGTATTTCAGACTTCTGTGAATATTTATATATTAAGAAGCAATGCAAAGCAATTCCTACCTTTAACTTGTCCTTAGTATAGGCAACGCAGAGGGTGTAGTTGGACCATGTTCTGTTTGTCTCAGGATGTAGAAACCAGTTCCCAGTCTCGTCACAATATTTTATGGCCTTTTCTAATATAAGAAGAGAAAATATGACAGACAAGTTCAACTTTTTATGTCACATATTTTGTCACATCATATTACACAAAGATTTCATAGAAAAAAACATTGTGGGAAACAGCACTAAAAAAAGGAATATGTATTCAGTCAGACTTCTGAAAAATATCTTATTGCGTTTCTCAAAAAAGGTGACTTGATTGCTTGAAATTTTTTTGAAAAGGTTTGAATTAACTGAATTATGTAGATTATCATTTCACATTTTATTAATATAAAAATATTACACTTTAAAAAATCTTACAAGTACAGTATGTTGACTATAGTATTACATTTAGGTACTTGAGTCATGCAAGGTACAATGATGACTACATTTACATTTACAGCATTTAGCAGACACTCTTATCCAGAGTGACTTACATTTTTCAGTTTATACACCTGAGCAATTGAGGGTTAAGGGCCTTGCTCAGGGGCCCTGCAGTGGCAACTTGGTGGACCTGGGATTCGAACCAATGACCTTCCGATCAGTAGTCGAACGCCTTAACCACTGAGCTACCACATCCCCCACTACAATAACCACTAATCTAAACAGTATTTATATGCTGTTTTTGCACACTCACTTTGATACTGTTTTTGCACATGATACATTAATGCTGTTAACATGCATCATACATTTATAGGAATCATTTATCTTTGCACGATTGTCTATATGCATTGAATTGTCTTGTCTTGCACTGTTTACACTAGGTTGCACACTGTGTACTTCATGTGGCTAGGAAAACATACTTTTAGTCCCTTAGCTCTGTGTTGTTTTATGTAGCACCATGGCCATAAAGGAATGTTGTTTCATTTCAATATGCACTGCATCAGAAATATAAGGTTGAAATGAAAATAAGAGCTTCTTGACTAGTAGTGTGACTGTTGGAAAGCACCAGTGTAATGGGTTTGATTCCTGGGTGAGGTGTGAGATTTTATTCAAGGCTTTGAACATACAAGCTGAAATCAAATTGTATGAGCAAAAACTAATTGTGTTATTACTCATTTCCCTCACTTGGAATCACTGTGAAAACTAAGTAAATTCCACAAGCTTTTAATTCAGTGTAGGTGTAGATTCAAACTGTGAGATCTGTGTTTTGCTTTTACCTGTGGGGTCAAAGTCAGGGAAGTAATTAGGGCAGTTTTGAGTTGTGTACGTTCCTGCAGGTGTATCATCCCAACAGAGCCATCCATCCCATGTCCGGTTACAGTACAATCCTAAAGTTTAGGTAATTAAAATGAAACACAAATGATATATTCAAATTGTTTTTAAGTACAGTTTTATCTCACAGAAATGTTAGTGCATGTTGACATTACAGTTCTTCAAATAAAATAAGAGTCCTCCATTACCTGACTTGTTATATGGTGAGTCTCTGTTCATTTTCTCAAAACATTTATATTGACCATCAATAATTTTCTTCCTTTCCTCTGTTTTCTCAGTTTCCACAGGACTGACCAGGGTTTCTGCTGTGGTATCTGGCTCTATTTCATCATAAACAGACTCTTTCTGCAGAAAGGCCATTAGAAACAATCAACAGAATAAAACTGATTGAACTGCAGTATAACTGCTCGTACATGAAACTGTAAATAAACCGACTGCTTCATTCAGTTACTGTTAAAAGGGTTTTTCAATCTAAAGTAATTGGTATGTGGCCAAACCAGAACTGCAGTAATTACCTTTAATTTGTCCTTTGAGATGCTGAGACACTGAGACCAGGTATTATTTATTGATGTGCTGTGGGCCCAATTACCAGTTTCATCACAGTATTTGGTTATTTTTTCTGTGTAAGGGGAAAAGCATAAAAAACAATCACTCAAGTTGCCATGTAGCAGTAGCTGTGCAGTGCCAGTGCAGTACCTCAAAATCAATCGGTGCATTAGCACAGTGGGTGACTGTAAATCACAGTAAACTGTATACTGGTCTAGACTAGAACAGAAAAGCGTGGCCAATTTAAGTGACTATACAAGCCTTTACCCTTCACCTGTTTACCCTCCAGTGTTCACAGCATCAGTAGAAATTAAACTGGGGCTATGGTCTTTATGTAAATGACAAGCAACATATTATAATATATGATTATTATAGCAACGTAAATGTAATGTAAATAATTTCTTATACAGTCATTTTAAAATGTCCATTTAACAATTTAATGTAATAGACTTGCAGACAACTTCTACCTTACTAATAGCCTAACCGCTAGCTACATCCATCATATTTTACTATTTGTATCAATGATTCCTCACTTCCCTCTCCTTGCTGTTTTATAATATTTCTACCTAAATTAGTTAATCACAATGAGAGAATAGTGTTGCTGTGCCTTTTCTCTTACCCTGCTAAAATATAATCTAAAGTAATTTTTCAGCATTCAGCAAACATAACTTCTTAGCTTGCTAGATTTTCTAGCCAAAAAATCTTGCAAGCTTAAGCAGACAAGTCTTTACAAATTGCCTCTATTTAATCAGAATATTTGAAATGTAATAGGTAAACTGTTTTAGTATAATAACAAAAAATCAGCAAATGTTCAAAAGATATTTGCATCCTAGCCATCTAGCAAAAAGAGTTTATTAAACTTGTTAGCCTTATCCTAAATCCTCAACAGATTTAAGAATTGAGTGAGATGTGGATGGGCAGATGAATATGATATTACTGAATATTTTATGGCAATGTTAATTTTGTGGTTTAAATATTATACTGTAGCAAATATATTTGTCAGAAAATAATCAAAATGGCAAATTGGCAAACTAAGGAATACAATGGAGGTTAGATAAATTAATCTCTTCTCGGCAAACAAACAGGTCTGTCACATTATACTGATATCAATGATGAAATCTCTATAAAATAAATGATCACAAGGTATAATGTTGCTTTTGTGGGATCTTCAAGCCCTTATACTGAACAAGATACCGTAGAGCCACTCCTCATCCCCCGCACTCTGGAATGATCGGCCTGGACTCAGGTTTTTTATGCTTGTGATTCCATTTGAGGAAAGAGTTCAAGATGTTCCTGCACTGCTTTCTCCTATCTTCCAACAGCTAATAAATTGTTTTCTGTTGTTCCAAATAAAATACAGACAAGCTTTCCCAGACACCTTCGGGGGAAAAATAAAAACTACCTGATGAAAACTGGTGCTGTTTCTCTGCATTTCATGTTAGCGAGTAATGAAGAGCGTGCTGCAAATTAAATATCTGTTTGAGATAGCTTTTCCAATTACGTAAAGGGTCAAATGTCAAGATGGGCTGTATATAATAGCTTCCTGAAGATTACCTGAGGTGTCAAAGGGAGGGTAGTCTGGGCAGCTCTGAGAAGCATAAGTCCCAGCTGGAGTTTCATCCCAGCAAAGCCAACCATCCCAAAACCGCCTACAGTGGGAAGCTAGAAAGAAGACATTGAAAAAGATTCAACAAAAATTAACATCTCCCCAGGTGGAAGTTTGAGATCAAACCCAAACACATGTTTCCAGCTGAATAAGGGAACTAATTGTTGTTAGGTTGTACAGATCATTAGCTTGTGCCAAAGGTTTTGTCCAGGCTATTAGTTTTTAATTTATAATTACAAGTGGTTGTGCAGTGGGTAGCAAAGTTAGCATAACTTCAGGTTTCTGTCTCCATGGAATTTTGCATGTTTTCCTGTTTCTGTGTGCTTTTCTTCCATAATCTACAGTTTCCTCCCACCTCCCAAAAACTTGCCAATAGATAGACTAACTATGCAAAAAACATGAATGAGTGAGCATGCATGGTGGGTGTGATAGACTGGTCTCCTATTCACTCCGAATTTTCCTTTGAATGGCTTTGGATCCACTGAGACCACAATTATCATAAATCTGGTTTGTGCTAGTTTTTTGTAATGTATTGACAATATACAATATACATGATCATATACTTTTATATTAATGTACCCCACTAGCTAACTTTAGACTGGTTAGTACACTGGAGACTTTACTTGGCCTTTGGGTTAGCTAATACATTTATGATGTGTACATTTCTATTTCACCTGGCACAATACAAAAGTTTAAAAATCACTAAACAAAACAAGATACAACATTAGCTCTCGTTCAATATGTGTGGTGGTTTGAAAAAATCCACTGGATGTCGCTGTGACTAAATTCAAACAAAAATCAAAAGATCAGATTTAGACAAATTTGTTTGCCTTTAACCATAAATCAATTTCAGTTTGCAAACCGATGTGGAAATGTTTTCATTTACTTTTTAACGTGGTAAAAATAAATATTCTGCCCAAAGATGTCTAAACACCTGGTAAGGTTTCGATCTGGTTGTTAGAGTTCAGGAAAGTCTGTAGTTTTCAGAACTACATATAGTCCTGTCCCATATTTCCTCATATCAGGAGTTTTCCAAGGCCACCGTACATACGCAGTCTATGTAAAAGATGAAACCTTTCTCAGTCTACCTGTTTTGTTGTGCATTCCTTCTCTGCTCAACAGTTCCAGGCATTTATACTGAGATTCTGTCATAATCTGGTGCTCCTCTTCCATTATCTCCATAGCAGGAATGAGAGAAAAGTCTGTGGTTGGTTGGGCTTTGGGCTCCCCTCCACCCACAGTAGTTATCCACTGTAAAAAATGGGTTAGGGTTAGATGCATTTTTGATAGACTATATCAACATTACAAGTCACAATGATTGGGGCAGATAGCAAACTGGATTATGTTTTGCCCCAGAGAGAAGAACAAATCTATTCCTTCACAACTATTGTGAGCTCTAAAAACCTTTGAAATTTTATATATACAGGTTCTGCTTGTATTCCATTTCATACTTCAAAAGCACTTCAGATTATGTAAAGCTTGGTTAAGTGTGCTCATTAAGATAGGAATGGTTCATAAAGGCAAGAGCTCAGCTACTGTAGTGTCATCCTTGTGCAGTTTATAGTGGCTGAGATCATGACTAGGATTTTTTGTAAATCAGATGTATAATGCTCCATCTGCAATGCTTCAGATAGCATCTGTAATAGCAGCATCTGGTATGAGTCATCAAACTTATAATTCTGGAGAAAGATGAAAGATAATTTAGAAGCAACCTGCTTGTCTTCCTCTTAATCATCACATGTAAATGAAGTCAAAAGAAATATTACAAAACAGTATACTGCATTGCATTAGAAATAAAGTCGTCCTGTTCTTATCTTAAACGCTTAAAAATTTGAGTTTTTCTTTGATGTCCCATGTAGCAGTTTAGCAGCCGTACATATGATGTCACTCCAAACATTGAAGTAAATGACGTCATACATACGACCACCAGGCCACCACTCGTGTCAGCTCAAAGAGCCACTTCTCAGCAGAACTTGACCTCGAATAATAAATCACACCTACTCCACACGTTCCACAGCATACTGTACACAGTGGAAAAGCCAAGCCTCTGTAAGCAGAGCACTTACCGTTTTCTGCAATTCTGACCAAAAATCATTTTACCATCCTTCCAGAATAACCAATTATTTATAGTACACATTAACATTTCATCACATCATTTTTCATGATTCACATCATTTAATAGGTAAGGAATTCTTATGCATACCCACCAGTGGATTCAAGGTTTCTAAAAGCAGCAACTAAACTGCCAAAAGCAATAAGTGAAATGTCATAACAGTGCCAAGGCCACTTCTGAGCTAACCAGCATTTAGACAGCTGTTCTTCTGTTAAATGATAAGAAGAAAATAAACCAAAATAAATTTATGAAAAGCACAAGCACACCATTAATGGTGCAGCTTAATATCTTTTGGAATGTAGTGGGTGAAAAGTATTTCTAGTTGTCTTTCCATTGGATTGATTAACACACAGTTTGAAAGGTGTATTGTGGCTGAGAGAGATGGGCTATGCTCCGTTAACACTTAAAGGTGTGCAAAATATTTTATTGTTTCTTAAAATGTAAGAATTTAGTTAAATATATATGTTAAACATAACAAAGCATAACATGACATAACCTAACATAGCATAAAATCATCTAAAATGACACATTGTCACCTGGTTTAGAATATTTATATATTTATTATATAATAAATATACTTATATATTTATTATATAGCTTAAATGAATAAAGTAAAATGTTGCATAAAACATGACAGCTTACTACAGTACAAACTGTTTTGACACAAAGGCAAAGAGAAAGATAAATAGATAGCCGTACATAATATATTTACATATAGACAGATAGTGAGGCTACCAGAAAAAAGAGACAGAGAGACAGATAGACAGATAGATAGATAGATAGATAGATAGATAGATAGATAGATAGATAGATAGATAGATAGATAGATAGATAGATAGATAGATAGATAATAACAGTAAATAACAGTGACAGAAGCCCATAAGTACACCTGAATAAAAGGCTCTGTAAAAGCACAGTGAACTTCAGTGAAAAAGGAGAAGAGGGTGAGGAAAAGTACTTGACATTTTGAACGAGTGCTTCCCCTCCTGCCAGACCGCTATAGCCCGCTGTCACACTGTAAAAGAACTGATTATGTTTGGAGGGTTTTACGTGTTCCATATGCGACCTGTCGACTGCAGCACTGACACTGAGCTGCACACTGGAGAGTTTGTACCTAAAGTGATTATTCTTCATCATTTTTGGGGAGGGAGTCATATCATTTTTCTGAACAAATTGAAGCAATTATTGTCTGATGGAGTACTGAAATACATCAAATTAATCTCTTTCATGGCACAGGTTTGCAATGTGGAAAAATAAAATGAGAAAATGTGCCAGAAACTAACTTTGTGTCTCAACTTTGGTGTTAAAAGGACTAGACTGTGTTCATACATTAAATATCAGTCTGCAAAGTACATTTTATTGCATATGGGAAATTAAGGAATTATGGGACACTTTTTGTTGAATTATGGGACACATCAGATTACAGTACATTTCTAAAATGTAATAGATTATTCAGTTTAGAAATAATAATGGTTACTTTGTTAATCTATCAATTTACTTGAATCCACCTTCTATTAAGAGACATGAATTAACAAATATATCCTAATGTAAAAATTGCGTGAAAAATCATACAAACTTAAACAAACCAGTTTGATGTGAATGCATTTCATACAAATAATGCTACAAGAAAAGCCATGGATAAAACCCTCCCCTAACCCTACGCTTAACCTCTGTATCTTTTGATACAATATAAGTCATATAAAAGGATATGGATTTGCAGTGGTAACAAAACTATGAATAAAATCTTTTTTATACTCACCAACACAAACAACATTAAAAGCCAGTAGTTACTTTTCCAACCCATGTCTGAGATTCTATCTGTCTGGAAAGACAAGAAAAAGAAAAGAGTTTGACAGATATTAGTTCTAGGGTTTCATTACCTTTGCTGTTTGATTTATTGTCAAGTTCCTCTCTGTGTGGAGTTGTGCATGTTCTCCTCATTTCCTCTGAGTTCTCCAGTTTCCACCCACCTTCCAAAATCCTGCCGGTAGGTGAATTAGCTACTCTAAATTGCTTCTAGGTGTGAATAAGTATGTAAATGTACATGGGTAATACCTTTCATTTGACTGGCACCACATCCAGTGTGTATTCCTGCCTCCTGCCTCACCAGGCTCTGGATCCACCACCCTGACCAGGATAAAGTGGTTACTGAAGATGCATGAATGAATAAGACAATTAAACCATCAAGATTGTGTTATCAACATGATTTATTGATGTAAATTTGTCTTTTTTTCAGGCTCTTGGCTTCCTGTCAAACTGCCTTCCCCAGCAGATCTTTTTAGTCACACCTTGTAAATCCACTATTTGTGATATAATTACTCTGCTGTGTAACCAGACTGCATCAGTGTGTGTTTGCTTTCAGCACCTCAGTGGGTAGCACCACTGAAGGACACAATCCAGAAAGCCTCTGGATCCACTTTGCCATCTGATACAGCTTAAAATCGACAACAGCCAGAGGTCTTGTTCCTTGTTAGTTGGGCTGGGAATAAAACTGTATATTACCATAATGTGCAGTTCATCCTTACACTCACATGCCATTTTCAAACCTGTACTTTTGTGTTGCTGAATTTTTTTCACTCTCAAACCTGTACTGCAGATGCAATATTGGGAACCAGGCATCAAATTAAATTTTAACAATATCAGTTTTCAGAGAACATTTCAGTACACTGAAACTGTAATCTCTCTACAGTCTTACAAAAGTTGTTGGTCTCAGATCAGCAGAAATGTAACATTTCCCCTTAAGACAGAATGAAAAAGAAACTAATTTATACAACAATAAGTAAATGTGCCAATATGTATGTGTGCAACCTGATAGATTAATGAGTGGACATCTTGTGCACAATATACTGTACTTTTTAGCCAATGAGTAGGGCTTTTTTGTTTTGAGTTTGTGTTATTTGTGCTCAATATTTTGTACATTTTACACTAAGTCTTGAAACCTTAAACAAACTTTTAGCCATAATGGAGAACTCCACTCTAGTAAGGCCACTTTTTTGAAGCCAAGAAACTCCTTGAAACAAGACTTTTGCAGCAAGTCAGGTCATTTGTACTCAAATTATCATTTATAATGAGTCAATTTCCTGCCAGAACTTCACCAACCTGTACAGCACCGAAGCCACATTAATCAGTGATGCAACAGCATTAAGTAAGAAAAATAGCTCTACCTTATGCCATAACATGATGTAGACACCCATTCTGCACATTTTGTACATTTGTTACTTTCCTAACTATTTATTGTACCTACAGTATGCAATATAGCATAGTCAGTCTGCATATGGAGATTAGGAATATATGGACAACAAGAGGAAACGCACATGGACATTGAGGAACAGCAAAAAAACAAAACACAAATTGTAACCAGAGGCCCCAGTCGATCCCAGTGCCCTGGAATGGTGAGGCAGCAGCTCTACCAACTGTGCCACAATATTTAATTTTTTGCCATCCTGGAATTACTTTTCATAGATACAATTTAAAAAGAAGGTCAGATTCATTTTTTTCACAAGGAAATCACAAAAATGCAAACATTTAGACTCAGCTTTAGTTTCCATGATTTCCTTAATTGGCTCCTCAATGTTTTCCACTCTGCTGTTCTGTATTCTTAAAAACACACTTCATACACTCGAGTCTAAGTCAGTACTGTATACTGCATTAATATACTGCATGTTTAATGTTTTTTTGGGGGGATCCAAAATAGGTCTAGAATACAGAAACTTTCCCAAAATGAAAAATAGACTCTGACAATGAAGAAGAACTCTGATGATGAAGGATCCAGACTGAACAACCACAGAGTCTTTTGTGTTCACTGTTGCAGCATTGCTTGTGTTTTACCTGGCAGCTGAGAACGAAGCCTCATTAGAGATATACTGCTCCTTTTCAATTCCGAGACAGTATTTGAGGGAAGAGAAATGACAGTACAGCTCACAAAGGTATCATCTTTTGCTTACAAAAATGTGACATAAGTGAATTGCCAGTCATTAAAGTGAAGTGTGATGGAATGACTAGGATGTACAATGGCACAAAGCAAAAACAGCAAACATTGTTTACAGATAAAGATATCCAGCATAGTGTGATTCATCCCTCAAAGGTCAAAGCAGCATGATGAAGCTGACAATAAAGACAGGGTGCAATCTACAGTACTTTGTGTCATGGTTTAAACCTTGCAGTTCTTCTTTGTGACCTAGCATTAAAGCTTGCTAGGTGATTCATCTAACATGTGTGTTTGGCTCCGTATTTGAGTTTCTATTTTCCATTTCATACCCTAAGGCAGTTGCCCCATCAGAAAAGCACCATTATGGTTGGTTTAGAGTGTTTGGGTGCATGAAAATTTTCAATCCATTAACCCTGCTGCTGGCCAAAAAAAAATACACCACCTTTACAGCAAAGAGCCATTAACCAGCTTTAATAGGTATGACATGCATATAGCCCAAAAATGGACCCAAGCATTCTCAACAAGTAGACAGGAAAATGCATTTAATAGACTGTCCATAATCAGCAAGCCAATTACTAAGCAGGATGTGTGCTGTTCTCTCCCAGTCAAGCTATGCATAAGAGTTTGATGCACTTACTGTAGATCAAGTGCAGGTGCATACAGATTTAGGTGTTCTAACAGCATCTAGTGCCTCTGGAGCTCAGCATCAACACTCATGATGGGACTGAGAGAAGAGCTGTCACTTTTGGATGCTTTTATATTTATTCTGAGATATAAAATACTAAATTTAATCAGAGCTGAAGATAACTGATGCTTGACAGCTGAAGCCTTGAGATGGCATCAACAGGAATTTTAAGATCTCCTGAACCATTTCTAGCCCAGAATATGACAAATGATTGATGAGGTGTGACACTTTTCCATTAAAGAAGACATTTTACGTCTAATTCTGGTTGGCTAGATGTTAGGTTGTCCAGATTGCATTTTGCTGAGACATGAATTCTGAATCCTGGAAGCATTACCAGGTGGACAAAGTACTGTCTAAAACAGTCCAGCTGAAATCTCCAAATTCATTGTGCAATGATGTGCTGTAATGATGTCTTGTGGCTTTTTTCCTCACACATGGGAGTGGTGCAATTTCAGGCCTCGCTCCATCAGAGTGTGTCAGTTTCGTTTAAAGTGATAAGGAAATCTATCACCAAGCTACTCAACATCCCATGTGATACACAGTGACTTTCTCAGCTTTATTTTCTGATAACAGATACGTTAAGAGAAGCAAGGTGATGCTGAGAAGAAGTGATGCTGCATCATTGCTGTTGGTCAGAAGAACTTTCAGGTGAAGTCATTTATAGTTTGGCCAATGACAATTAGACAGACTGATAATTTGTGTTGCTTTGATGCAGTTTTCTAGCTGATAGTGTGTGAAGTGAAACACTGCTAAACAGCAGTTATAATTAGAGTCCACATACATCCATATCAAATGCACTTTTGTACATGATGCATTAGGCAAGCAAAATAAAACTAGACCTTGGGATTATAAAGTTTTTACTCCATGAGTAAGTTTTATCTGATCTCTATGTGTTCTATGTGTAGGTTTCATCCAGGATCTCTGGTTTCTTCCCACCTTTAAAAACATGTTGGCAGGTGGATCAGCTATGCTAAAATTACCCTAGTCTGAACAAGAGTGTGAGTGTGCATGGTGCTCTGCATCATACGGTATCATGGGCTGACATCCTTCCAAGTGTGTATTGTAACCTTGGATCCAGTGTTCCTGTAGTAGGCTCCAGATCCACCATAACACTGAAAAGGTTCAAGCATTTACTGAAAATGAATGAAAACATATCACATAAACTCAGTGTTGACTTTAACTCTTCTGTGGCCAACAAAATCTTTCAATTCCAAAAATATAAATTAGCATCCCAGTTATTTCAGCACTATTTTTGTCTTATGGCATTTTTATCAGGTCTTTGTCACTCAAGGACAAAGGACATGTCAGTGACAGTAAAGCATGATACTGAAAATTTACTCAAAACAATTAGTCACAGATGGACAATATTATGGGTGCGTTACACAAGCACAAATTCCGACAAAGGACTCAAATATGCTTCTTTTAAATGCAAGTGCAGAAATGTTTGACTGAGAAAGAGACAAACAACCTTCACATAGCAGGATATGACACTGTGTGCATGATCCAGGAAGAATATGCCAAAGACCATAAAAGGCAGCATACATCCAGATGATCTCTGGGACCTTAGCGCTGTTTGGTACGTGATACATTTTGGCATAAGTGTCTGATAGCAAAAGTGTCTGACTGAACCGTTTTTAATAATAGTGAGAAAATTCAGCAGAGGGAATTCTGATGTTTACAACACCATCGTAAATGATCTCCGTCAGCCTGAAAACACACTAGATTGTACTTAACTTGTGTTGTAAACTAAAATGACACAAAATACACGACCTATGCACCTGAAAAGCACACAAAATACACGACCTAAGGTGAATCATCCTGAATCCCATTCTGTGGACATTTCAATGACCATCATTGTCCTGATAACTGAGTATATGATATGCCTTGAATACAAAATAATATTCATATAATCAGCAATGATTGTCACCTAATTTCAAACGGATGGAGCAGGGATATTTATACTTGACTGTAACATATTGTTAATCACTGTTTATCTGATAAGACAGCGCAGTTGCAACAGCAAAATAGATACCAGCAGGCCAGGTAAAAAGCCTAACAGTTAACTAGTTAAAGGTGATATACGTATTAAATGTGAATAGAAGTGAATTGAAATTAATGACCAAACAAAACAAGCCTGAAATTTAACCAAAATATATGACCAAATTTGCTTTATGTATTTAACTAATAATGCAAATGATATTAAATGTAACATGATGGAAACTGGCATTAAGAGTTTTTACAACCAAAGTAATGTTAAGATTTTCTTAAAATCAACTTTTATTCATTCACTTACATGTCCTGATATACAGTTCATATAAAATGAGTTACAGAATTAGCCTTAATTATTCTGCATTTTAACTTTATTATACATTAAAACACTCAAATGTCAAATAGTGTGATTGTATTAAGCATCTCCATTTAAAACTAAAGCACTGTATTATCCATTTCTGTTACTTCACAGACAAGATGAACAAAATTTAGAGCACAAGTTCATCTTGGCTGGACAGCATGAATTATCCTGGTGATTACCTGTCTTAGTTATACATACTTACCCTTCAACTAACCTTTTAAAAAATGTGGGATTTCACTTAACTGAAACGCTGCACCTCACCACCACTCCCCTCTGTCTTAAGCCGATGCATCTTCTCCCAGAATCTGATTCATTGACCCTTACTTCCATTCCAAGCTGAGCCCTTTGTCGTGACGAGTCACATTTGCACCTAATCCATCTTCTGTCCAGCTCTGAGTCAGCCAAGTGCCACATTGGCTCTAGCTCCTCTCAGCTCAGTTTATAATGGTGCATGCACACAGCAGCAAATCGAGGATACTTAGCCCAGAAATTAAAAAAGAATAGAAAAAGTGGGAAATGACTCATGCCAGCTGTTAAATAGAAATCTGCCTTGATTATGATTGGGCTTCAGCAGTTTTAGGCAGAATAATATTGGCTCATTTTATCAAACAATTTACATTTTTCAACACTTTACACAGAGATCGCTAATCTTCATCTCTCTTCACAAAATAGTGCAGGTTTTAATTCAAAGTTACCATTTAACTATTACAAACATCACTTTACAGAACACACATTGGTTTAAGAACCCACATCATTTTCTAATCTAATTGAAATATAAATTTAGATTTTTTTATTACACTATTTAAAATTTTTCTTCTGTATTATATTTCTTCTTTTCTTTGTTTAAGCCTTTGTGTTTATGCTTTTCTTGTTCTAAATGATTTCACTGACCCAATACTGGATTGTTCACAAAAACTGATTGCCCTTCTTGATCTTATTCAAGATATTTTTTGAGACTATATGTTATTTTATTGGGAGGTCACACACCTAATTTCCATTAATAAGAGCAGCAATAGTGTCAATGAAGGATTAAACCACTGATTTCAGTCTTGAGTTTCAGTCAAATTACAGTAAGCCCAATTTTTGTCATACACTGGGTCCACAGTTCATGGTTGCTTGTTTAGTTGTTCCACCTGCTCCAAGGAATCACTTTTTTTTTTTGGAGATTTTGCATGCCAGTCAAACTGTCTGAGAGTTTCATCAAGTTTTTCCATCAGGTCACAGATGTTTTTGGTCATATGTTCCTTCTGGGATGTAGGCCTGTCATTCTGGACATGAAGTGCAAAAGCCAAGCTCAGTATCCATCCAATGAATTGGTTTAATGCTACATTTATTCAGGTGTGCACTTTAATAAATTGTACAATTAAGTGGTGGATGTGATATATTTTCTCTGGGGAGCTTCAGAAGCCAAGACCAGGGACACTAGAGATGTGTGTGGAAATCGCCTAATTTAATTCATGCAGATAAAAGCCTCATATCTGACTATTCACCAGCAGGAATGTAAAAAGATTATACAACTTTTTTGTTGGATCTTCAGTCTCCATCAGATGCATGTGACTAATACTGGAAACTTATCTATCATATTGTGTATCTGTATTTGTACATTTGATGTTTAACACATCACTTCATAGCAAATAAAGTACTGGTAATTGGTTACATCCCAAAAACTTAAACCCACAGCTAGAGGCAGAAATAGGTAGAAGAAGGAAAAAGGATTTTTCCACATCACTGGTAATTTTTAAATATGAGACCTAAATGTCAGATAAGAATGAAAACCTTAACGGAAATTAGTGTAGGTCTAACTTTAAAGTGTGCTTACTGACGTGTTCATCTGTAGAAGGGAGATATATATCCTACATATCTGATATGTCATCTTTAAAAAAAATAAAAAAGAAATAAAATAAAATAAAAAAGGTGTATATATGTATATATATATATATATATATATATATATATATATATATATATATATACATATATATATATATATATATGTATATATGTATATACTGTATAGAGAGAGGCAAGTAAGATCAAGTGCATTATTGATCCTCTTCAATGCTGGTCTCTTAGTCTTACTCAGCGGTGCTCTATACATACAGTATGAGATGCTCCCTAATCTCTATGTTCTCTTTTCTACTCAGCAGCAGCTGGGTGTCCAGATTAGCTGCTCAGCTCCAGCTTAATGCCCTCCAAACTTTGAAGGCCAGCATTCTGAGACTGCATTTTACAAATGGTTGTTTGAAAAGGGGATGATAGATTTTAAGAGGAACACGAAATCTTTCAGCTTTAAGGAAATGTCTAGTGTTTTTTCCTGTTTAATAAAGGGGCATAAACTACCTTTTATATTTTACATGTATTATATATAACAACAGTCAACACTAAGAAATATCGGAACTGAAAGTTTATAGCAGGAATGCTTGTTAAGAGTTGCGGTTTTGAGCCATACTGTATATGCTTATGCTATATGCTAGAAGGTAATCTGGAAAATAAACAGGTTTCTAAACTCCACAGGTTTCTAAAACAAAATGCATTAATATTTTACTGCTAAAAAAATATGTTTCACCTTTAAAAGAACAATGTTATTGGGTTCAAAAGATTTTTGGAGGGTTTGTAACGTCTAAATCAAGTTGATTAAACATGCTTCTCATAAAGCAAAACTATTGCACAGGCAACATCTGGTAATAATTTCTATAAAGACAGTATCTGTATTAAACTTTAAAGACATTCATAACATTCTACAGTGCATTCAAAGGCATGTTACACATTGTTTACAACATCCTACTAAAATACACTGTACACTGGAAGCATTATAGGCAAATATATCTGATATACCTTACAAAAATAAAAATAAAAAACTCCACTTTGTATAGTGCAGTTGAGAGGTTTTCCCCTAATAATACCAGTGACAAAATTATGAAGAAAAAACAGTTTTTTTTTGCATTTTATTTCTTTTGTTTGTTTCATCTGACACACAGCTTACAAAGTTATAAAGTATTATAATTAGCTTCTAATATCATATGTCTGTTAATCATTTGCTCACATATGATAAATATAAATATTCAGTTTCTTTTGAAATTGGTAATATTGTGTCTTACAAGCATCATTATTGAGTTAACAATTCCGAATGCATTATAACCGCCACCTCACAACTCATAAATAAATGCAGGAGTTGACAAAACAGATTCAAATTAAAAGTGTGATATTGCATTTTGTCATGGCAGAAGCTTGTACAGAAAGGCAGCTGAAACACATCCCATGTGAATGAACTGAGACTTTGACATGACAAGCATAAGGTGACACTTGACACAACCCTTGACTGGACGCTTGCACTAGGCATCCAGGGTGAATTCAGGGTTAAGCGTATCCTGGCTATGAACAGCAAATGGCAGCTGCATTGCATGCCGTATGGTGATAACATTATAGACTACACATCTGTGAAATAGATGATAGAGAATACATTTCAGCCCCGATAACTGATGAGGCTTACACATGGAACTATTTAAATGTGATTTACTCATGCTGCGTTATGTATCAAATGTCACTGAACGTTTGTCTATTTTGGATGTAATATTTCTGTTATTTTATGTGGTTTAACCAATTAACATATTTGTTTTGTGTTCTATATTTCATATGTCTAAGATTCCCTGGCTGTCAAAAAATGATCAGATGATATTTTCTGAGAAATGTTGTCATTATTATTAGATTCATATTGAATAGAAAGCTGCTTAGAAGCAAGTACTTTAGGAAAGACTTTTGATTCTTTTTTCTGACCTTTTGCCATCCTTCCTTTTATATTTGATATTTGACAGTGAATTATCCTTCTACCTTTTTCCCTGTCTGCATGTAGTACTTGCAAAAGGAGTCATAAATGCTATTTTTGCAGTAATAAAACCCAAACCTTCTTTGTAAATATTGTTTGAAGCTAAATTTGCAGTCATTACGTTTTTTAAGACAGTGTAGAAAATGTCGAGAAAATATTCTCATACTCATTTAATAGATTAAAAAGATTTTGACTGGAGTAAACAGTAATTGATGTAGAACAGATATATTTTTCTGTGGAAAATAAAGGAATTTCTTTAAAGAGACTCTTTTCATATGAGACCAGACAGAAATCCAACTTAAGCCCCATAATAAATCTTATGTGGAGCTCATGGGTTAGTCCTTGGAGGCAAATGCTAAAGCAATAAACATGCCTTATAGAGGCATCTGAAAAGGTAATGGTGGGTTTGTATTTGATTATTGCAACAAACTTTACAATGATAAATCAAACATGATGGTAAACAATACCAAAATAGTTCTCTGAAAAAAAATTAAAAAGGAAATGCCAACGTTAGAAAAATATGTCCTACAAAACTAAGTGCAAAATGCATAAGGAATTGTGTTCAACTTTTTTCTCTGCTACTGTGTGATTTTATTATATAACCAGTTACATTAAAGATTTTTCAGACAGAAACACATTGAGAAAGGTTGTCAGGCATATATTTGCCTAATATAATACACATTAATTAATCAGTACACATTATTTAATCCTGTCTGACTTCTGCTTAAAATCTAGCTGCAAAAAAATAGCTGCACGATTACATTTACTATGAACAATGCCAGACAGAGCTGTCAGACATCGGACACCGCCAGGAGGAAATTTTTTGACCGTCACCATCTAGCTGGAAAAAAAGAAAGTGCTGGCGGGGGTCCCGAGGATGAGAACAGTGTTCGGCTGCCTCTCATGCATCGGCTCACTTGCACTGCATTTTATGCTTGGCTGGAGCTGTTCACTCCATCTCAGCCTCTCAGCTGGCCCATTCCACTCTTTCAACCTTTTACACACAATGAGTCTAATCAAGCTATCACTGTGCGTGCAGAGGGTTTCGGAGTACATTTTGCTGTATTGATTTTAAAAATGAAAACATGTCCCTGGATACAATCAGTAGCAATGGATTCCACCTTACTTTTTAAACGAGTGAGAGACTATACTTCTATAAGATCTCAAATACTAACATCCCTCATATGTCATTTATTACGGATATATTATAGAGGTTTGACAGGGCAATCTATCCCGAAGTACATGTGAATAACATAACATAACATGTTTTATTCCTCTTATACAACAGCAATTTGCCAACAATATACATTTTATAATTAGCTGAAGAGGGACACAGAATACTTTCTTTCGGTTCAAGGTTGTGGAACATCTGTGAAACAAGTTGTTGTCACTTGCATTAGATCGGCAAAGAAACAGTAATTTCCTCACTAGTCTCTTTTATCTTCAAGTTATCAAGACAACAAATTGCAGCTTTTTGCAGTAAAGAAACAAACCCTTTTATTCTGAAGACAGGAAACAGAGTCACAGCATTACCCTATTGCAAACAACTGATACTGAAGACTCATTCCATAAAAATCCTAATCTAGTCACAATCAAACCCAACTCCATATAAATGAATACATATTTTAAAATGAATATATGAAGGATCCACCATGCAAACCCCTTTGTTCATTGTTACAACAGATAAAGTGATGTATGATTATGTATGAGCAGCATTATGGTATAATCAAATAGATAACCTGGATAGTATAAGTCCTAAAAGTAATATCTCAAATGATGCTTGCAAAGTGGGACTCCAGTGCATCCCATAGCATCTACCATAATAGCATTGTGAGAACATACATATGAACTCTGCTAGCTTGAGCTAGGCTTTGCACTGCAATCTTGGTTGAGACAATATTACAGATGTTTCTCAATGAGCCCAGAGAGAATCAAATTAAATGCAGGCCCACTGTGTAGCATCTGTTTGTAAGGTTCAAGGAATTAGAAGACAAGGCAGGTAGGCAAGGTGTATAAGCATAAGGTATAAGAAGTATAAATAAAACTTAATCTTTTACTTTGTATTAATTAGCTAACAATCATCATGGCAAAACCTACCACCATCCACATGACATTGAAAATGATGTGTCTATGTTAATCAAAATCTATTTAAAAAAGGAACTTTAATATTGAACCAAAAAGCTGATGTCTTATCTTCTGTGAAAATAATCCAGCTAAGAATAACTAAAAGCCCAGAAGGCACAGAGATAATATCTTATAGATCCAGCCCATCAATATGTAAAAAAATAAATAAATGTGCATAAAGTATTTTAAAAGTATTTAGGTCAGAAATAAGCTCGCTAAAAATGTTCAAATATTCAATTTCATTTTTGTAATGGAAAAGAAAATGCCCTGTGAGACACAAAAGCTTTTCCAGCATCATTTTTTTAATAATATATTTTAAGCCTAATGTTAAAGATTACACTCCGTCCTGGATGTATCCTGCCTTGATGCCCGATGACGCCTGAGATCCCCGTGACCCGAGGTAGTTTGGATAAGCGGTAGAAAATGAGTGAGTGAGTTAAAGATTACCTATATGATAGTTATTATGTGCTTTTATGGTAAATGATCTTGTTTGTCTTTGTCATGTAACCTGTTATATAATAAAACCACATAGTATCAGAGAAAAAAGTTCCTTTTGAAGGCTTTTGTGCCTTCGCTCTGCAGGAAAGAAAGCTCTACATTAACCAACATAACTGCTCATCTGTAAATCAGCATATTTTTATTATTTCTCAGTGCAGTTAATGACATAATCAAATACAGTAAACGCTGATTCTAGAAAGAAACTGAATAGCTTTCTTTATTACATAACTCACAGAGAAAAACAAATACAAGCAGGAAAGCTGTACAAAATGGCTTTCTGCTTAAGACTGTAAAAGAGCATTGTCCCCTGTATCCAGTTCCAATGTTTTAGAAACGAGAGTCCAGCTGCATTGGCACAAGAGAGAGTCACGCAACACTGTAAGGGATCTCATAAACCAAACAACCCTCCTCATTAATTACACTAATAAAAGAATACATGTTTGCTCTTCTATTAGTGTTTATTCTCAGTGTTCACACACGCTGCTGATTTCTACAGTGCTGATTCACTTTCATGCTTGATCACATTTGCAGCCTGCCATGACCAACCAGTCAAAACTCACATGCATCACACCATGCAGGATAATGTTAGATTCAATACAACGTCACAGATCCCACAACCACTATGCTGAGGAGAAGAGCTGCAGAATGGCTAAAGAATGTGTCACTGAAGGTAAATAAAGTGGGATTAATTTTAGGCCACGGTTTCCAGTTGACTCTTCCAACGGCTTCTCCTTGGAGGGCAGCCAGAGTCCTGACATGTATGAAATATTGACTAAACAGCCATGAGATTGGAGAATTCCCTTCATTACAACTTGGATAGCACTCACAACATAACAGGCTGAACTAGTCAAGTAACATCCAATTCCCTAATTTACTTGTATCTCTATATTTTATTTACTGTGGGCCAAACGGTCAGCACAAGGTTTTACAGAGATCTTACAGATGGGATTGATTGGTTTATCATGTTTTAAACAAGTCAGAATTAAGAATTTATAGGGTCTTTTAAAATTTATTTTTATAAGTTATTGCAGTGTAGAGATAAATGATAAACAAAGAAGGTTTTTTCAGTTATATCTCAGTAGCTGACAAGCAGAATTTACTACTGATGCGTGCCTCTGGTCAGCAGGAGAATTAGTATCTGTATTAATATCAGAGAAGCACAAGAGCCATTAAGTGATAGAATGACCACAAGAGCCATTAAGTGATAGAATGGCCTGGGATGGTTTGTGGGCTAATATTAACTAAACTATATTAACTACATAGCAAACAAGGTGAATAGCTTTTAGGAGGAACATGCTGAACTCACATTATAACAAACAGGAGATATTTCTCCCACTTCTAACTGTCTAGTTTCACTGAAGTGAAATTATTATTATTATTATTATTATTATTATTATTATTATTATTATTATTAGTAGTAGTAGTAGTAGTAGTAGTATACAGTACATATAGTAGTATAGTATTTTATTTTAGGGCATACAGTATGTACTGTGAAAGCAAGTGTAATATAGCAATTAAAATCCAAATTATTATTCGGTAACAGATTAAAATTGTTCTGCACATGTAAAAGAAAACTTATGTTGTTATAAGAATGAGGAACGTTAGGAAAATGAAGACGTGTGGAGAACATCTGGAAACTGAAGGGGTTAAATTAGCTGAAGACATTTTTGTTGGAAGAAATCTTATACTATTCAACAAATATTCATATTTTCCTCTTTTGATTACATAATTTATTTAATATTTAGGTAATTAATCATCTTGTAACTTATGGGCAGTAACATTATTATTCACAAATAAAAAAGCCTCACTTTCCACACTTACATCAGAAGCCAGGAAAAGCTGTGCTGGCTACATAAAAGACAGCAACTTCCCAAAGACGTGTCAGTGCTTTGGCATGTGAAAGTTACACTTGGCACACGACTGAAAATGGTAGCCTCAGATTTTCACCCTGAGAACATGTGTGAACCAGCTAAACATTTAAACATGTTGTTCAAGCTTAATTTTTCTTGGGTTAGATTCAGGATTACATACTTTTGGTATACAGAAATACTTCTGCAGCTCAATTTCAGGTATGTGATATCGCAGAGAAAAACAGATCTCAGTGAAAGTATGTACAGTGTACTTCAGGAAAGCTGACATGAGTTAACATGTATATATATATATATATATATATATATATATATATATATATATATATATATATATATATATATATATATATATACATATATGCGTGTGTGTCAGTGAGAACATCTTCATACTATGCTAATCCTACAGTGGCTTATAATTCAACCCCTCTGAAAAGCTGCTTTTAAAGTCCAGAAAAAACACACACATTCTTTTTGAGTGTGCTTCCAATTACAGCAGGCACTGAGAGGCAGCATCTATCTGTCTCTGTCTAACTCTTACTTCCTCTCTCTCTTTTTAAAAATCACATTGTTCCACTTTGATTGAATTTCGTTTTAAATTAATAAAAGATGCTTCCCTCAGTGTGAGCTTTATATTAAGTACACCGTGCCGTTGATTTTCCATTTTGTAATTTAGTAAATAATATTCTGAATGTCTGATGTGAAAACAAGGCAACAATGCAAAACCGAAAACAAAACTTTTAATTCAGACTGTGAACCTTTTTCCAATACTAATCACTTCAGTTCTTGGCCAGAATGCAGGCACAGAT